>NC_067452.1:29595772-29918954 GCF_025434085.1 Hippocampus zosterae
AAATGGAACCTTGTGTTTTTCTGTCCACTTCAAAGGGAGGACAATGCTCCCAATCAGGGTCTGCAGGAGTTTCTCGACATGGGCAGCGACGGTCAGACACAATTAACTTTCAAGGGTCTGTCTGAGAAGCAAGGTTGAAAGCGTCCAATCAAATCAAGCCAGTGATTTGCTTTCTACCCGATGCGTTGCGAAAGCCTGTTAGTTGATTCAATTAGCACCCTGTGTCACCCTGCGGCGGAGACAAAGTGGTCAGGAAGAGATCCCAGCAGAGGGTTGTCTGTCACGGAGGATTTTTGTTTGCTACTCTGCTTTGATTGCTCCACTTTCCCGCGCTGGGCTCAACTGCAGGAGGCTAAAAGGGAGCCAGTTCAGACCGGCGGCATGACAGCGTGAGCCCCGCTGGTCCAGCAGGACAGTGATTGGGAAAGAGGATCAGCGCCCGCTGGGTTAGAGTGGGAGAGAGGATGGACACCACAGTCTAGCTGTTTGCTTCCGCGTAGGAATTCATGCGGAAAGACTCTTGTCTTAATTGGTGCGAGTGGCAACGGACGGTGGCTGACGAGACTCGTTAGTCAGAGCCTCATTGAGGAGGCTGCAGGCTATGATGGAGACCAAGCAGCGCGGTGTGTCACTTTGCCCACTCATACCCCTCCCATCCGGTTGCCGCGGTCGCCTCATCCTAGGGACGTCCTCACGCCAATTGGAAATGCCGGCCGACGCCCTCGCAGCTACATTTGTCATACTCGGCCACAGGGATGCGGCAGTAATTAGCATCCATGTACCCCGCCACACATGAGGAGCACAAACATAACATTACAGGCCTGATCATGTTGGAAGCAGGCGCCTCTTCAGCCTGCACCCGTTTGTCATGTCCAATGCGGTCTCAGGAAACGTGGGGGAGGAAGTAGGCACAGGGGAAGAGCGGGTAGCAGCGGAAGAAGGAGCTGGGTTTGACTTGTCTTTCTGTGGCGAGTCTGTCTGACTCTTTGACGTTTAATATCTGCACTTAGTTCATTGACAACGCTGAACTGTTTGATGTTTACGAAAACCATTATGCAGTAAATTGAGGTCTCTAAATCGCCTTTAATGTTTAGAAAAAAATACATATTTAGGTTCAATGAAGACCCACAGTTTTAAACACCACACATGATGGAGAAAAATAAAATCGGAATCAGGTGTGTGCTTACTACTCTTACAGCGTGTCATACAGCTGAGATGACCAAACCAGATATACCTGCTGTTGTGTTTCAAAGTGTGCACAGTTTCATACAGTACCTGTGTTTGACTTATCGCTGGTTGTTTGTAAATTGCTTTAAAACATTTAGTTTGTACTACACAATATTTACGCAATTTTTTTTTTAAATCTTGCACCTCCCTCCCCCTGTCAAAAAAACTAATACAAAAACTGCCGTAATTAAAACTATAATTTAAAGCGAAGTATTTTTTTTGGGGGGGGGGACCCCATAAAATTTAAACTAATACAACAACAACAACAAAAATAATTAATTAAACCCCCCCAAAAAACTAAATAAAGTAACTTAACTGAAAATTACCAAACTTTTTTAACCCTGATTGAGAAGATACAAAAGAGAAGAGTGGTAGTTGAAGAAGAACTAGAAGAAACTAGGGTCGTTGTGAGCTTTTCTGGTAACTTCATTACGGTTATATAAACTGTTCCTGTCAATTTTATTGTGGAGAATGTCAATGTTTGTGACCTAACTATCAGTGCCACATCACAATATGTAGGTGAGTCAGTGACTCACCAAACACGGTGTCAACTACACCTATAAGGATTTGTGTAAATATTAAAAAGGTTTAACATTTGGTATTGTTGATCGCAAAAGTCTGTTTTCTGGGAGGAGAAATTACCCTTAAAACACCGCACACCAAGGTTTATCATCTTTTTGAGACCTTTGCTGACTTCGATCGAATGAGTTGGTTTCTGTTTAACGGACTTAAATTGTTTTCCAGTGTTCATGAAAGTATGTTTTCTCACTTCCTAAATAATGTATGTTAGGCTCAGTGTGCTAGTCCAATGAGTAACAGGTGATGCGTTAAGTCAAGTCCACAGTTATTATAGAGCACTTTCAAACAGCCATCGCTGCACACAAAGTGCTGTACATGGAGCAATTTAACATGCACAATAAACAGTAAGACAAATCGGTAATAAAGGCGGTAGAAAGCACCAAACAGTAAAACCAAGAACAAATCTAAGTCATGCTGAGTCGAATGCCAAAGAATACAAGTTAAGGCTGTAAATAAAATCAATCGCCCTTCTGCTTCCCCTTCTCACCCTCAACATAAGTAGTGTTTAAAAAAAAGAACAGAAAAAGAAAAAATTAGGTCCAGACTTTTTACACACACACACACACACACACACACACACACACACACACACACACACACACACACACACACACACACACACACACACACACACACACACACACATACTTAATGAACTCTTCCTGTCCATCAGATAGTCCCCACTGACCGATGTTCCTGCAATGAAAAAGTAAAAGAGCAGCATTCCTCTTCACTGTGTCCTTTCAGCATGTTTGCACCCATCTTGTCCAGGTCACTTCACCTAATAGAGGAAAATAGAGGCCCCGGGGCTAGAAGTTTGAGCAAACTAACAACCATGTTTCAGAAACAAGACTTTTTTTTCCCAGTGTTTTTTGTTGCATCTTATTTCGCCCCGGGCACGCATTGAGAAAGGAGTCACTTAACTGCCTCCCGAGTTGCCATTTTAGCTGGTCATTCAGTGGGGGAAACCATTATTGCACTTTATGTTTGTGTCACTGCTGCCCTTTGTCAGTGTTCTCATTCCCTAGTTTGCACAAAATAACATTTGTGTTCACCACCACTCTTTGCTGGGTTTAATGTGCGGAATGTGGCCGAGGCCCATTGGACTGAAAGTGGCTAATGTGGAACCAGTTCCAAAGAAATGTCAGGAAAATGACATGAACAATTCGGTGGGGGGGGGGTGACTAAGAATGCAAACTGCCGCAGATCAGAGTCACATAGTGTTTGTCAGATTTATCGAAAGAAAGATTTTGGGCATTGTGTAAAATGTAAATAAAAACAAACTCTCTTCAAGTCAATACATCACAAAGATCCTCTTTCATTCAGTCATTTTCTGATCCGCTTTATCCTCACAAGGGTCACGGGGGTGGGGGGAGGGGGTAGCTGGAGCCCATCATGTCTTCGGGCAGTAGGCGGGACACCCTGAACCTGTCGCCAGGGCACACAGAGACGAACAACCATCCATGCTCACACTCACACCAAGGAGCAATTTTGAGTGTTCAATCAGCCGACCATGCATGTTTTTGGAATGTGGGAGGAAACCGGAGTACCCGGAGAAAACCCACACAGGCACGGGGAGAACATGAAAATTCCACACAGGAAGCCCGAAGCCGAGATCGAACCCACGACCTCTGCACTGTCAGTTCGATGCGCTAACCATTGGATAAAAGCGATTTTACTGTTTCCCTAAAAACTAAATAAATTATATATATTTGTTTAGCCCATTTTAATCATGTGCAAGCGAATATCAAGATTTGAACCGAGAATCTGTTGACAGTGAGGCAGACGTGCCAACTCCTAGCCCACGTGCTGTCCAACTGCTGCATTTTAGACCTTGTAAATTTGTTGTATAATTCTGAAAACCATGGCTGAATCGTGTGAAAATGGAGTACATGCGTCTCTGTTCAGTGAACACAAGCTCAAACAAATAAGTCAGTTTTTGGTGGCCCACGTTAATCTCGATCATTTAGTCACCCGAATCGCAATCGTTAGAGCGTCCATATTGTTTGTACCACACACGTGTGCAGTCACACATGGTCTTTCCCATCATGCAATACACACGATGAAGAGACAGTTTTCCCGGTGGGCAGAGTTTGTTTCAACTGTCCGCCTACCAAAACTTTAATTGTGGTTCCTGTCAATGTGAAATTCAAAAGATGTTGAAGAGAACGCCCGTCTGTCTGCGTGCATGACAGCTGGATGCACAGTGTGTGTCTGGTCTGACCACAATCTTTCTTTTACATAGCTTCGCCGCTAGTGTGTCTTTGTCATTTGTGCCTTGAAACTCCATTGCTCATAAATTCCTCTCTAGTGAGGGGGCGGGGGGGGGGGGGGGTGATGAAAAAAATTGGAAAGGTGGTTGTCGAAAATTTGCCGGGTTCTTTCTCCTCAAGCTGTCGCTTTTTGATAGCATGCCCACACAACTTAAGCTGTGAATAATGGCATTTTAAAGTCCTTACTAAATATTTAAGATGCACTTCCAGAACCTGCTATTCCTTAATCAGCAAAAGCGAACCTGTCAGTTAGTTGAATAGCTCAGACTGATATGTGAATGGCTGTTCTAGAAATGGAATTCAACGGCAAGCCTGATGGGAAAAGTCACGTGAGTAAAGACACCGAAAAAAAAAAAAATTAAGATGACTTTTGTAATGGGAGGCCTTTAAATGCTGTCATCTGGAGGACGATGTGGTGCATGATTCTCTACAATTCCACAACAGTTTTATTTCCATCTAATGAATCACTGCATGCATCCAGAGGCGTCTGATAAAGCAATTTAAATTCGCAGTATGTCGATGTAATAAACAGCTTCGTCTTGGCGATGGCCAATTTTAAACGATCGCAGCCTCATGTGTCTCTCAGCATCCACTCTACCAGTGGGGGGTTCATAGACAAGACAACATGTCGCCTGGGGAGGCGAATGTCTGAAGCGGTCCTTTCGAATTTGCTTGTCATGTGCTGCTAAATAACACAAATATATCCAGAGATGTTTAAAATTAATTCAGATTTTCTTTCAAAGTGGAATATTTTTTTCACTTTTCATTCTAAGCAATTAATATAATCTTTCCAGTTGTAGTTGAACCATTTCAACTGTGCTGTCCAGTGCATTTGACAGTAAAGTTGTACTTGACTTGACTCGACTTGACACAGTTTGGGCAAAGCGTGTGTGTGTTCAGACACATCTTGGATCGCGGGTGTTATTTGGATCGTTGTTTGGTTAGCAGGATTGTGGAAGAATTACGTAACAGATTTCCAATAATTCTATTCGAGATTTGGATCAAGGTGTCAGAGTTGATGTATTTGGATATTTTGGTACGGAAACATTCTGCATGGCACAGAGGCCTACCGATTTCCAGGCGGGAACATAATACTCACGCTGCGAGGTGGTGGTGGACCCCAAAAAAGCAGGCAGGAGGGAGGAGCAGGGTGAACCTGGAGGAAGTGTATTGATATAACAGAAAACTAAATCCAAAACAAAGTCCTAAGAACGAAATGAATCCAAAGTACCAAACAAAAACCATGACTTAAGCAAAACACTATCAATAAGAAAAATATGACCAAAAACATGACAAACATACAGTACATGACATCAACAAAGAAACAAACAATGACCCAACACTGAGTGGTGGTGCCGGGAGTCCTTTTAAGGCAATAACTAGATAACGACCAACAGGTGTGCAGCTGCAGGGAGAGTCTGACAGTGCCACCTGCTGGTTACAAACATAATCATAACAATAATAAGGATTTTTAAGTGTACGGAACTACCTCACTCTGAATTCACCCATCTATCTACTCTGTAAGTAAAAATTGCACCTCAGCCTCTGACGAGCTAACAATATGGCTCGCTAGTTTTGGCCATGCATCAAACACGGAAGTCAAATTCACAGTTGTTTTTTTTTACAATATGTACTATGTGCTTCTACTTGTCTAATCGGAGTATTTTGATTGATATTGCATTGGTGGAACATGAACGAAGTTGGAAAATCCATCCATTTTCCTCCATCTCGGGGGGGGGGACATCATTTTTGCCACTTGCTGTCGACTGAAAATGACATCACGGTTGCTCAGGGCTCAACTTATGTACATCACATGACCAAACCCAGAAAAAAAGGTGAGCCGCGACGGTCATTACCTGAGCCCTCAAACACTCTGACGTCATTTTCAGTGGACGACAGCAAGTGGCAAAATGGCCGCCCATTGAGATGCACCAAAATGGATAGATTTTTCATCTTAATTCATATTCCACAAACACAATATATGTATATGTATTGAATCATAAATATTATTATTATTTTTTTGCTTTTAGCTTTTTTTAATAGGTGGGACTCAACAAAATGAAAGGACTGAGGAGGAGCATGTAATTGTTAAAATCATAACTGCAAACTGCAGTGAAACATTTACACGAGACATTTAGAGACGACAGTAAATGGTTTGAAAACCCACATGCATATGACATAAAAATGTCAAAGTCACCTTTTTGTGCACTTACAGGATACATCAAGTACGTGTATTTCTGATGCTGTGTATCTTGTCGGCATTGCTAAATATCACCTTATCGCTGCTGTGTCTTTATAGCTATGCTTGGTATAGGCAATGTCCCTCAAAATTATGCTGGACTGAGAAACTGTATGAGATTTTCTGTATGAACCCATTCTGCACCATATGTTAGGCATTCCATTTAACCTCTTCCCCGTTATTCAACAGCTGTGTTTCAATACTTTCAACATAGCTGCTTTTTGGAGTGTTAATCCAGACATTCACAAATTGGTAAATAAAGGGATTAGCCCCCTCATTGTCAATTTCTTGTTGCTCTCGGCTCCTAATTCTCTTGAGATGTAGATGAGCCATGATTAATTAGTCACAAAGCTTTGTATTATTGTGGGCTATTCCGGAAAGAAATTACAAATGTTTGTTTGTGCTCAGCCAATCTCATTTAAGTGCGTGCGCAGAAAACACATCTGACTACATAAACGAATTACGTACTTGCATCCAGTGTGTGTCTAACAAGTTAACGCAGCTTTAAAGTTTGCCCAAGCGATAATTGACATGAAAGCAGATCGCATCATGTCGGCTCAGGCTCCTCATCAGTGAAAGTAACGAGTCTCCCAACGAGAAGTTTCTCATTTCACCCGAGTTTATCGAGGTGCCACATTGCAACCGCCAACAGCTCCCGTGCCGATGGCCTTTTGGTTCTTTATGTTGTGTTTCAATCAGAAGGAATGATTGCCTGGTTTGCTGCTACCTGCCTATATCCTCTTGTAATTACACTTTCTTACGTTTCTGAAACACTCACACCTCAAACTGCCAGCCAGCGAGGGACGCCATGAGGCCATTGCAGCACATGACACATATAACAGTCGGATCTCATGTTTCATTGCAATGTCTCAAGACTCCTGAGTAGTATTTACATTATTGTCACTCACCTGCATGTATTGAACTTATATTGATGTTTGATACGAAAAGGCAAAGAGGAAATACGCAATAAAAACGGCATAACCCAAAGTCTATCTATATGATTGAAATGGGCTAAACAAATATATATCATTAGTTTATTTATGAGGAAAAGAGTAAAATCGCTTTTATCCAGTGGTTAGCGTGTCGACCTCGCAGTGCAGAGCTCATGGGTTCGATTCCAGCTCCGGCCTCCGTCTGTGGAGTTTGCATGTTTTCCCGGGGCCTGCGTGGGTTTTCTTCGGGTATTCTGCTTTCCTCCCACATTCCAAAAGCATGCATGGCAGGCTGATTGAACATTCAAAATTGTCCCTAGTAGGGATGTGAATCTCAGCACTGAAGACGATTCGATACACATCACGATCCACTGCCAGCGATGCGATACTTAAACGATACATGGAATTTTCTGGCGATACGATGCGATACGATTCACAGTCGTCACGATGCGATACGATTCGATACACATTAAGTTCAAGTCAATGCGATCCGATCCGATACAATGCAATTTGTTGCGATATTGTGCAATTAAACATGATGCAAATAAGCAAAGAAAAAAAGCTTTTAAAAAGATGGAATTCAGTATGGTATTACAAAAAGGATACCACTTTATTCCTTATAAAGAGTAGAACTTGTAAAACAATTTATTTAAGCCCTTTCACAATTGGGTTTTGTGCAAAGAAAATGTAAACAATTTGGCACCTGAGACTCACAGCTGTTGCTATAGTGTAAACACAAACAGACTATTCTCACTGAGTGTCTTATATGAAATATAATAATAATATATATATGTATATGAATCTCTAGCGCAAGATGTCCACCCATCCACTGTAAGTGCAACTCTTTGCGCACTGTTCAGCGACACAGTAATCTCACTTCTCACTTTGTTGTACACATGGGGAATATGTTTGTAAGTGAACACAGACCTGTCTGGTATTTTATACCTGGGTTCCAAAACGTGCACGAGCTGTCTGAAACCCTCGTTGTCCACCACGCTAAGGCTGGAGGTCTTTGCATATGAAATAAGCAGTGGCCTTAGTTATAGCCATTGAGCGGTCACAGTGAGTTGCAAGGGGACTCCCAAAATAAGAGGCAATTTTTTTCTGATCCTGACCTGGTTTACCAAGAGTTTCTACGGTGTCCGACGAGGAACTGGGCGTGGAAGCGGGGGAGCGGGAGGCAAACTTGTCGGTGATCTGGTGCCATCGGTTTAAGTGGGTCTGCATATTTGTGGTGCTGCCGTTGTATGGCTTCTTAGTGCGACATTCCTTGCAAATTACGGAGGTTTTATCAAGCTTTCCGTCTTTCCTTTCGAAGCCGTAGTATTTCCAAACATAAGATTTGAATGTTGCGGGTGCATTAAATATAATAGATTCCTCGCTGCTGCTTGCGCTAACTTCCATGTTTCGCTAGTTGTGTACCGTCCGTATTCAACACAAAACGCAAAACAATGATGGTGCATTCATTGCGCCTAGGAAAGGGCAAATAGGTGACGTTTAACATGAATAAAACGGTTGCTAGAATCGGATTTTACCGATACCCACCAAATGCATCGTGATGAATCGCGATTTCACCCGTCAAAACGGTTGCTAGAATCGGATTTTACCGATTATTTTCCACACCCCTAATACCCATCAATGCATCGTGATGAATCGCGATTTCACCCGTCAATCGCATCGTACCCAGTGAATGAGCCGATGCACTCGGATCGCGGATGTGCGCATCGATGTATCGATTAATATCGATTATTTTCCACACCCCTAGTCCCTAGGTGAGTGTGAACATGGATGGTTGTTCGTTTCTGTGTAGCCTGCGATTGGCTGGCAACCGGTTCAGGGTGTGCCCCGATGGGATAGGCTCCACCACCCCCCACAACCCTTGTGAGGATAAGCGGATCAGAAAATGGATGGATGGAAGTTGACAGTAATGCTCTGCAAAAACCTTCCTATCACATGTCTTGAAAGGATGAATTCACTGAGAAAAAAATGGTGTGTTGAATGTACTCAATTTTATTTGGTCATGTGGTTGCACTAAAATCATTTGGATCCAGATACTGTACTTTTTTTTAAAGTAAGTCAAGTGTATTTATAGAGCACTTTCAAACAGCCATCGCTGAATACAAAGTGCTGTACATGGAGCAATTTAACATGCACAATAAACAGTAAGACAAATCGGTAATAAAGGCGGTAGAAAGCACCAAACAGTAAAACCAAGAACAAATCTAAGTCATGCTGAGTCAAACGCCAAAGAATACAAGTGAGTTTTGAGGAGGGCTTTCAAGATGGGCAGCGAGGAGGCTTGCCGAATGTTCAGTGGGAGGTCATTCCAGAGAGAGGGACCAGCAACAGAGAAGGCTCGATCCCCTCTGAGCCTCAGTTTAGTTCTTGGTACTTCTAATAATGTCTGGTCCACAGACTTGAGGCGCCGTACAGTAGAATGTGCATCTATTTAAATAGATTTTTTAAAAAGTAAACTGTACTTCTATTTAAAAAATGTATACGGATCCAGATGGTTTTTTTTGGTGCAACCACTTGATGCAATAAAATTGAGTAAATTCAAAAAAAAAAAAGTTATGTAATGGCATGCAGTGCACTTGTGTGGCAGAAACGTTAAAATGTACATAAAGCAAGTACACGTATTACACGGAATGTCAAATGTACATTTTGTCAAAGTTTGATTTTTCAAAATATTTCATTTCAATGAACCCGTTTTTTTCATTTGCGGGAGTAACTGTTTGTTTTTTAATTGGATCAACCTGGAGATCAAGCGGTGTCAAGCGTTTAGTGTTGTATACTTTTTTTCACAGTTTAACAAAAAACACAATAAAAGTTTTGTTTTGATGGACAAAAAATAGATCCACTGAACAAAGAAAGAGTTGTAACAAAATTCACCATTTTGACAAACACAAACAGAAGTAGGAGTCTCGCCACAAATAACATACAATCGCAGCTGATTGCCTTGACAATGGCTAATTTATCTGTCATGTCCATGCACCTCAATTACAAGGTAATTTTCCTCAACCGTCATCGTTGGGCTTTTCTGCCTCATTCTTCTCATTCCTGTGCCCGCCGCAGCGACTTCATCATTGGGCACACTGCCTACATGGGCCTATTTGGTTCCAAAATACAACATGCTATTTTTTTTTCTACACAGACATTTTCGGGCAAGGGTTATAAATTGCATTGTAATGATGGGCCATTTTGGTGAATAGTACACGGTAAGGAGCAACTTTTATAGAAAATAGGCATCGCGAGCTGCTGGCCAAAATGGCCGTCATTATCGTCTGCGACACTTGTCCGGCTGCTCTGGCGATGGGAAATAAATTGAAATAACAGGGGAAGCAGAAAACTAATATATACACTCGGGCATGTGCGGAAGATACATATTCTCGTCCCACTAGTCAAAAATCGCAGGAATACCAGCAAGTTAGATTTCAAATCAGCCGCCACATTTGTGAGGTTTCTTCCTTTGGGCGCTTTTTTTCATTGCCTCTGTTGCCAAAGTGCCTGGTGTGGGTTTCATTTGTTTTTCTTTCATGTGAGAATCATCATTCTAGCCCTTTGACAGCATTTTATTTGTGTTATTTATTTTTTTGCAATTCACTTGACATTGGTAGCGTTTGTCACTGATTAGAGTTTTTAGGGGTGGCTATTGCTGCATCCTCATTAACACCTGCAACAAAATTAAAACGAAGTACGCCACCGCAAATGATATAAAGATGCAAGAACAATTCGATAATCGAGTGATGGTGACGCTGAGTTTTAATGTGAGTCTGCGCGGTCTTCATGTCACTTTTGGTGTATATTCTTTTTCTCCTCTCATGCTCTTTTTCTATTAACATGCCTTGTTGAGGCTTCTCCTTCTTATGTAACTCGTAAATCCACGAAAAAGCAAAACACAGATACAGACTTTTAAAGCTCGCTGAACTGAACTCTCCGGAAGTCTCAAATTTTCGACCAAAAACTTGAATCTTTTGAGGTTCCACTGTCGACCAACATTAGACAAGTATAAACAACCAGTTGCACTTTATATTGTCAGTAAATTATTTTCATTGCGTTTTTTTTTAATGTTTGTATTACTCATTATTGTTATTTATTTTTTTGTCTGCTATTTTTCTTTCTAACATTCCCATTAGATCTGCCTCAAACATGTATTGTTTAAAACTCATCGTAAAAAAAAGTTATTGTTTGCATTGTTGACAATTGTGTGTGTGCGCGCGTGTGTGTGTGTGTGTGTGTGTGTGTGTGTGCGCGCGCGCGTGCGCAAATCTTGTCTTCACATTGTCGTAAAGAGCCACATATCAAGAAGAAAGATGTTCTTCGTTGTTGTCATTTTAGTGTGTGACCTTTCTGCCTTTTTATTGAATTGATGAGCATCTAACCGTGTCACCACAAAATAACGTCTTGTTATTTACGTAGTCATGCGGCTATCACCATCTTGCTGACACGCGCAAGATACATGAGGACCTTTTGGTGAAATATGACTTGTTGGTCTCCTCAACGTGTACCCACTCTTCAGTCACTGCATTCTGTGTGTGTGTGTGAGTGAGACTCAGGCCCACACTTCATTCTTCTCCTTCTCACCTCGTTGCAGTTTAAGGGCTGAACCCAACGTGTGTGACAGGACAACACATCACGGGTGGCGGCATCAAATTTTGTGCGTCCCTTGTTTTCTGTGATTTTTGTTGAGGTGTAAACGACCCAACAAAGAGTCGCCTTCAGCAAGTAAGAGAAAATGGCGAAAGTCAAGCTAATTTTTTGGGGAATGATTGAAATTCCATCAACTGGTCGACATGGAGGCAATCAGTCTCCATTCAGTTGAGCATCACGCAGCTTTGTCTCCTGGAATCTACTGCGGCCTGTCAATTTCTGCAATGACAACACTTGATGAGTTGGAACGATAATTACGTGATTTCCTTTCAATACTGCAGTATGAGTCACACCGCCTTCGCGTAGTCTCTGTGAAATGCTTTGGAAATGAGCAGGAAAATGACACGACGTGACAAAAATCTCTCACTCCTAAACCAGGGTATATATTATTGTTAGTTTTTGTCCTCAAATTGTGTTCGTTTTAATTAATTAGCAGGTTTGTTGGTGTGGTTATAGAATGTTTCACTTTCGTCTGTTTTTTATTACTCGATGGATAGATGGATGAATGGATGGGCAATCATTTGTATGTCACACGAGTATGAGTGAAGTCGTACCACTCTTGTGGTACTTTGACAATCACTGCTTTGGTGGAATGTGAACTCACTGCCACCAAAACGAGCATGTTTTCCCTCATAGAGCAAGGCCATGTTGTTTACGCGAGCATGATGGAGTCTTGGGTCCGTCTGTAGGGGGAACAACATTCGTATGTCATTAGCCACTCCACTGCACTAACATCTCCAATCAGAAGCATCCTGATTACACGTTTCCAAATAATGTTGCTTGCTCAGCCTCTTCGAGTCATCCCCTTTCCCTCTGCTGGGCCGCAAACATAACACCAAATGCATTCGCAGAGAAATGCGACATGGGATTATGTGCATAATCCTATCTACAGATGCGAAAATAATTTTCAGCTTGTTTGGTTGCATATGGTTCGCATAATCAGTCCCCACTTGACCTTGACTTGTGTCGTTAATTTACTCAGTCAACTGTTGGCGCCATCTGTGTTCAGCACCATGGTTGTCTCAAGGTCAAACAGGCTTCATCAGAGTTTTTATCAAATCACTTTTACTGTGAGTCAGTCGTGATTTTCTTTACATTGGTGCCATTTGTCCAGTCCCGTGATTCTCAGTTGATCGAGGGAATTCCCCACCTCTTGTGTTTGGTTTGCCAGGTTTATAGGTTTGAAGATCAGACAAACCTTTTTTTTTAAGTAGAAAGAAAATTCTCTTACCTTGACAATTCTTGTTGTCACTTCACCCTTCCTCAGAGCTGTCAGCACTCCCCTGTGTGACGTGTCTAAAAACAGCTGATTGAGTCAGGAAACCTTCAAAGTAAAGTTCTTCGACACGACAAGGCCTGCGCTTCTGTTTTTGAAAAAATGAAGAGAAGATGAACGTCATAGCATTAGCTCTGTTCCGAGACTTAGGAACGTTAAAAGGTATAGCGGGAAAGAATATCAACCACCTCTGGGCTCACATTTTTCAGAGATACAGTATAGTCGTAAATCACTTTAACAAAACCAAAAACCTCGATGATGACCTAAATGCCCCCCGACCCCCAGAAAAGAAAAAAAAATGGATGGATGTAGAAACAGTACATTCACACCAATGGACAACATTGACTCTTTAACAAACCTAACATGCATGTTTTTAGAATGTGCGATGACAGCGTAGAAAAGAATAGGCAAACGCCACACAGGCCTGAGCCGAGATTCAAACCCAGGAAGCATACATGCTAATCTTGAGTTCACCGTGCTGTTCAATTAAAAATCACTGCTATGGAAAAATTGATGGACTGTTGGACTTTTTCCGCTAAGCAAAAAGTGCTCATGCAAAGGTGTGGTGTGACTAGGAAAAATAATACGAGCAGTTATTTTGATCAACATTGTCGCGTTTGTCACAGGATGAATTCAAAACATCTACATGCTGTTGTTTTTGTCCAGGTGGGCATACCACATGATAAATCCATGACTGTGGCCCGCAAATCAATGACCAGCCATGTTGCTTGCCGTGAATTTAATGAGCATTGACTTTAACAATCAAATGATTCTCTTCGTGAGATATAATATATCAGCGATGGCATTTATATGTGCCCCCTGGCCAATGCCGCTCATTGCAACTGCATACATATTTCTGCCATTGGTGTTGATTGATACAATTTACCGTCTAGTTCGTAACAAGCTTGATGATCTTCTTTCTCGGCTTATGTGTTGAGCTCCTGTGGAAAACGGGTAATTTTTTTTTTTTTTTTTTTTTTACAATAATTGCAAAAAAACCCCCAACTATTTAAAATTAATGAATTGCACTGTATTAGCCACCCTGAAGACCCACTGGGTATCTGTGTGCTTTGTCTGAAGGCCAGTCCAGCCCTGCTTGGAGCGGATTTCAGTCACCCATAAGGAAGGACTCGGGCTTTTGAACCGGGTTATCACAGGTCCAGTCCTACTGTGGACAAAAGTAAATAGAAAAAAAATTGATGTATGCTGTTTGAGAAATATATACAGCAGAGTGTAAATTGAAGTTTTATCTTGAAGGGTACAGAAGTCAAAATTTCATGTTGACGTATTCATTGGATCCTTAGTGCCTTCCTTACTAGCCCATATTGATATCTGTTGTTCCCTGTTTCTTTCCTGGAGGAGGGAGTTAAATGCAAGATTGCTGATTGAGGTGGGGTCGAGGCCCGCAGAGGCGAGGTGCGTGGCGGGGACCTCTCAGGTGAAATGAAGCGGAAAAGCTGCTGTCACCAGGTAGCAAAGAGGAAAGGCGGAAATGGATTGTCGTCATAGCTGGATCTGACTTTGGATAACAGGCAACCGGCTCCTTTTGTGTGAGCGGGCACACCAATGTGCAGTTAGCGGAGGCGCTCATCCCGAAAGTCGATATGTGTCGCATGAACCGTGTCGGGCAGAGGTCACAAAAAGTCAGCCTGTGCCGCGTAACAACTGTGCAGCATGAGATTGCAGTGGAGGACAGACAGTTGTAAATACAGGACATTCATATACAGTACTAAGAAGCAGTTTGTACTTTAATCTGTCTCTGTACTCACTGGTATTTTTAGGATTTCTCTGCCATCTTTTTGTCAGATTTTTTTCAAATTGCTTTCTGTCTTAATGGAACGTTTTGTGTTTTTTTTAATGCTATTCTTGAGTTGGTGGGTTCTGGAATGAATAACTGTCAAATAGCGGTGGTGGAACTATTAGAAATGATTGTGGAAGTAGTCCTTGAGATTGAACCTGCCTTAATGAACCCACTGGGTTTCAAAATCAAAAGAACTGAGGTTTAATGGTCATTGTCTCTAAAGTATGTTCTCGCAGGCCAAAGATTCTGAGAATGGTTTCTCATAAACCAGAAAAAGTGGAATGATTATTGTCTCTAATAATTATGACTAATGACCTGAAATTAGCTTTCATTGGAACACTAGCAAGAAAGCTCTACAGCCCCGGTGGATTAAAGCCAACAGTTTATGATTTCAAACTTGATCGGCAAATTGGTGCCGTTGTTAAATCCAGCTTCTTTCACCTTAGACAGCTGGCCAAAATAAAACCTCTCCTCTCTCATGAACACTTTGAGACAGTAATTCATACCTTTGTCACATCCCGGCTCGATTACTGCAATGCCCTTTACTTGGAAGTCAGCCAGTCCTCCATTAAGCGTCTTCAGCTGGTCCAGAATGCCGCTGCTTGCCTCTTGACTGGTACTCGTAAGAGGGAGCACGTAACTCCTACTCTGGCATCCCTTCACTGGCTCCCCATACATTTTCGAGTTATTTTCAAGATCATCTTATTTGTTTTCAAATCTCTGAATAATCTCGCGCCACCTTACCTCTCTGAGCTCATCCGCCCCTACACACCTGCCCGCCGCCTCAGATCTGCGGACCAGACATTAGAAGTACCAAGAACTAAACTGAGGCTCAGATGGGATCGAGCCTTTTCTGTTGCTGGTCCCTCTCTCTGGAATGACCTCCCACTGAACATTCGGCAAGCCTCCTCGCTGCCCATCTTCAAAGCCCTCCTCAAAACTCGTATTCTTTGGCATTCGACTCAGCATGACTTAGATTTGTTCTTGGTTTTACTGTTTGGTGCTTTCTCCTGCCTTTATTACCGGGTTGTTTTACTGTTTATTGTGCATGTTAAATTGCTCCATGTACAGCACTTTGTATGCAGCGATGGCTGTTTGATAGTGCTCTATAAATACTGTTGACTTGACTTGACTTGGCTTCTCCAGTTGTAGAATGAGTTAGTGGGATAAACCTACCTTTGCACGTGATCCACTCAAGTGAGAGCAAAAGATCACATTTAGCATATCTAAGATTTAGTTCCAGGACAAACAATGAATCCAAATTCTCCATTAGCTGCTGAAAAGATGACGACAACCAATCACCGGTGCTGCGAATGCGGATGGGCATGTCAGACCACACAATGACGACATGAACAGTGACTAAAAGGTTGTCCAACGATGCTATAGCGCGAAGACGGGACTAAAAGAGAAATGCAATCCATAGCGCAGTGTAGGAATACATGCTGACTGAGATATTGATATGGTAGATCATTTTAGAATGCCAAAGCATGTCCCAAGGAAAAACATAATGGGATGTAGTTATGACTACGTATGCCTCAAATCATTCAGCGCATCATTCATATAAAAAGGCTGAAATTTGTCTTTTCATAGCATTTTTGTCTCGTGCCTTTCCTTGAATATAGATCAGAGGTGGCCTTTTTTTTGTTTGCTAGCCGGGGAGCCATAAAATTGGCCTGAGCTTTTTACACATGTGGTGTATAAAACAGAAAGGAAAGCACACAAGCAAAGAGGATTTCTCTCGCCCAACACGGGGAACGTCTAATTGCTATGACTGTCTCCTCTGTGAACATTTCAAACTTGGAGCTTCATTTCCGTTCACTGGTGAATAAAGCAACGTATGACGAATTTTTTTTCTCACTATTTCACACCCAGGTGTCTTAATAAAATGTCTCAGTCCAGATTTGTTCCCAACAAATCTAAGGAACAAGAATTATACACACTGCATAGACTCTTTATTTTATTGCCTTGCTGAAATTAGCCTCATACAAGTGTGCCAGCCTAAATCCCGACCCACGTACTGTTGAGCCAGTGGCATGTATGGATTGAATTGCCATGGGACTATAATTGGAGATTCTGCACTTGATTCTAAACTGTGAAGCATATGCCCTGCCTGACAAGATAGCATGGATTTTATTTTCCCGTGTGGATGTAGTACTTACGCCAGCAAATTACTTTTAACAATTACTGTGCAGACCTGTGCAGCAGTCAACAGATCTCCAAACACAAACACCAACACCCGGACTGTGGCCATCGCTTGAAAGTGGCTCTGGCTCTTCAGCCAGCCTAGCTTCATTGCATGGGTGGTCATTATGTAAATCAGCTCCACTGTTATGGCAGAACTGCTGTACAGCTCATTCTTAGACATGTTTTTAGGAATAGGAAGATTAAAAAATATACTCTCTTGAGACAAAACATTCTTCTTTCATTCTTTGAATCATTTTGAATCAGTCTTTGCCTGGTGAGTGGCGAACTAAAACTATGTTGTACCCCTTATTATTATTATTATTATTATTTTGGTTTCCTATCTTTTCCTGCTGTTGCAATTATTTGCACGTATGAATGGATTAAACAAACCAGACCACAGGTGGTTCTAAATTCTTTATATTATTTCTGTTGTTGGTCTTTTAATTTTATTATGTTTTGCTTATTATGCTCATTGTGTTGACCACTCCTAATCTAAATGCCTTTATATACAAACACATTCACATTTTGTCTCAAGGGTTTATATGCTTCGTATGGCTGCTTATTTGCTCAAGCAGCCCCCCGACCCCTCCCAAAAAAACAAAAACAAACGAGGTGTGCAGCACCCCTACTGTTTTTAGCAGCTTTGAGGAGCGGCCACTTGTGTGTGTAATTGCCTTAATGGTGGGAAAGGTGTGGGGCAACTTGTAAGAGATTGATTAAGGGATTTGGTTTCATGGTTGCACAAAGCATTGAGGGAGCCGAGGTCACAGCCAGGGGGCCAAGGCAAACAAATGTACCTGTCAAATGGCTCGCTCAGGCGTGGACTCCTGTGTATTTGCGCTCAAAGAAACAGAAAAGGTCCTCCTCGAGTAATCTGACACCTCACTTGTTCCTTTAGGATACACTTTAGTTCTCCTGCTTGGCATGCAACCATGCGGTGTATTTATATTGAGCTTTTGTTGGATGAATACTTTAATGCTCAATATTTACTATTGTCAATCTCAAAAAGAAGTGCCAATATTTTTTTGTTTGTTTGTCACTTATGCAAAGATGGCATGATCATGAATGCTTGAAAGTGCCGAGTAAGTAATCGTCAAATGTTTTCGCATTATTGTGCTGTGAGAGATCAGGTGGGGTACAAGAAATTGTCCACTAAATTTGTCTGAAGATGATCTTTTATTTACCACTAAAAAATATCTTTCTGTATGCTAGCAAAGTATTGTGACAGACAATTCAATGCTGATCCACTAGATTGCAGAAAGTACATAATTGACCCGTGTAGCCACTTTTTCAGAAATTTTTGTTTGGTGGTTTGTCATGTTGGCGGAACGGCACTCGACTGGTTAGTGTGTCCGCCTCACAGTGCAAGGGCTGCAGGGTTCGATTCCGGCTCAGCCCTTCCTGTGTGGAGATTGCATGTTTTCTCCCCTTGCTTGCACGGGTTTTCTCCGGGTACTCCGGTTTACTCACACATTCCAAAAACAGACATGGCAGGTTAATAGAACACTTTATATAGTCCATAGGTGTGATTGTGAGCGCAAATGGTTGTTCATCTCTGTGTGCCCTGCGATTGGTTGGCAACTATTTCAGGCTGTACCCCACCTATTGTCCGAAGACTGCTGGGATAGGCTCCGGCAGGCTCGCGACCCTTGTGAGGATAAAGCAAATTTGAAAATGGATAGATGGGTGGATGGTTAGTCATGTTATTTGTCTGATGTAAAATATGCGCCCCGGCTCAGTAAAGATTGGCAAAGATTGAAGGAAGTGCCTTTCCCCATGAACCGGAAGGCATCCTGCAAGCTACTGTGTCCTTGACTTAGGCTTGTTGTTTGTTGTTGACTTGTGTTGCAACACCTTTTTTTTCTTTTAACAGTATATAACCATGCACAGAGACCCTCTCTTTCATGTACAAGCCGAAGTGACCATTTCATTTTACTGTGGTTGTAATGTTGAACAATTTGCTGTATGACCTCCGGCAGAAACATACATAACGATGGTTGCACATGTCAGTGTCTGAAGCGCTGTGTTTTAATTTCAAGTCATTTTGTTTTCCCAGAGAGCGTTTTGGCATGACTCTGGGTCAATGCAGCCGCTGAAAAAAATGGTCAGTAACTCAATTGTTTAATTCAGTCTGCTGAAATAGGATTAGGCTGACTCCTTAAAAGAGAAATAGGGACTTGCTCCGGACTTTTAGCCGAATTGCTTACACAGTTGTATTGATTCTTAATAGGCCCGGTTGCTCTTCCGGAAAGAGAAGTGTTCTTAGCAGAGGTGAGTTGAGTCGCCAAAAATTGAACTCAAGTAGAAATACTTTAGCATTTTTGAAGTCATCAACTGTTTTAATAACTCGAATGTTTTTAAACAAAACTCCCAATCAAAACAGTATTTTTTTTCTTCAAAAAATAAAACATAATTTTTTGTTCAAATGCACTGTTCTAAATGATTATGCCCAGCAGTATCTCCAGGCATTTTATTGGTTGTAAAAAAACAAAAATAGCCATTTGTTGAATGAAGCTTGTAATTACTGAAATCAAGATATTTCCATCCTTAACATCTTAACAGATCACGTTACATTTTAACCTAGGCCCTCGTATTGGATCACAGTTTTGCAATATCGTCATGCTTCACACAAAGGAGTCACTTTGAAAACGTTGAATTTGTGTGACATCCAGGATACATTTTATGCTGTCATGTGACTGCTTGATTGGTGAAATGGAGTCAAATGTTACTTGCAGTAACCTTGGATTGGCGGAGCGGTCACGTAACAGTGCCAGAGTTAGCTCTGATAAAGAGAATCAACAATTGATCAAAATAAAAGTAGCAAGTGGAATGTTGCTCACCTTCACAGTAAAAATAGTGTTTGTTCTTAACAAAAATATTCAAGCAACAAACGTTGCATTAAGACTATTCTGACAGATGATTGTGTTTTCTAAAAAGTTACTTAAGCAACTGTAACCAAGCAAGTGGTTGGTTAGTAATGCATTACTACCCATCTTGGGTCCTCGGGATTAATTGAATCCTCTATCCCTTTATATTTGTCATAAATTGTTATGCATGAAACAGCGAGTCTGTCGCAGTATGAGCAGGGTTTGAGCTAGTGTTTTCAATTACTGTACTCCTGCAAGGCATACTGTTATCTCCAGCATTGGTACAGACGTAGTGGGTAGTTTGTTGCTTGGCAACCCGAAACCTTCCACTGATTAGCTGCTCTCTAGGAAATGGGAAGGGTTAAATGAAGAGGTGGTGAACCATAACTGAAAGCGAGGTAATGCCTTAATGGTGACATTACTTGTATTTTCTTGTTGCTATCATGTTTTCTTCAAATTTATGCAAAGTACAACCTTTTTTTTCAGTTTCGCTAGTTATTAAAGCTATTGCACACCAGTTATGCCACGAGAAGATTAGTTGTCATTGCTAGCATGATACAATTTTCAGCAGAATTACCCCTGTTGAATGCCGGTGGAACTCGGATATGTTCCAATTTTCTATTTTTTTTCCCTCATAGAAATAGAAGAAATTGTAAATTAGTCAGTGCCAATGTCAAGCTGTCATTCGCATGAAAACTGTAGTACAGCGGACCTCAGCTAGTACCTATGTAGCCCCTGAATAGCAATGATGAAAAATTGTGCTTCCCTCCAGCATTAAGTTGCCCATCCCTGGCCTTTATTTTTGTCTGCTCCAAGGAAAGCGGCCTAGTTGTATTATCAATAACATAATGATATACTGTTGTTAGCTAATTAACCAAAAGGCTAAAGTTGTGCCACTAACTCTTCCTTCAGCCAGAGACTGTTACACCCGCGCTGCAAGAAGGAGAGATACCGACACTCGTTCCTACCGACTGCTGTCAGGCTGCTGAATAAAAATAACAATAATAATAATAATAATAATAATAATAATAATAATAATAATTAAATGATGTGAAAGACAATTGTAAATAGCACTGTGATTTATCCATTTTGTGTTTATATTGCACTTAATTGAACAGTGTTTGTTGTTTTTTTTCTTCTGTCTTCTTTCTACCTACATTCTTGCTGCTGGAGGCTGTAAATTTCCCCAGTGTACAAGCCTGGGGAAATTTGGATATCTTAATGTGTGGCATAGTCTGTGGTGCTGGCAAGCTTAGCAAGCGTTGACAAGACTAGCTACAAGCTCCTGGTTGCAATGGATGCATATAGTTGGTCTATTGCTTTTAATTTTTTAAAATAAATTGGAATAGTAAATAGTAGAGCAAGCCATTTTCTCCAGAACAATTGCTTTTTAATCTCGTTCTTCTTGGTCTTGGTTATTGCGTGACACAATGGTTCTCTTTAGCTTTGTGGTCTCTCTGTGTTGGCTTTGATCTTTATTTGTTTTTCATCATTTCCTCGTGTCACTTTGATATGATGGCTATAACCCTCGAAGGCGTACTGCGCACCTTTATGCCTGCTGTTGTCTAAAATTTCCTCCTACCCCACCAAAACAATTATATATATAATATTTTACTGGGGCACGAACTGTGGATGTGTTTTGTTGAAAGATTGACGTCGTTGCGAATGATATTCCAGATGGCCTGCTTTATTGTGTCTCTTTTGGACATATAATACATAAAGGTTCAACATGTGGTAACGCAATATCGACTTGTTTGCTTGAAACCCAAGTGTCATATCTTGTGAGATTGTCGATATGTGTGAATGTTCGTTTGACACGGTCATCATGACACTTATGGGGAAATACATAACCAAGGGCATATAGTCGTAATGACTGTGAGTGATTCAATTATAGTCTGATGCTCACTAGGGTTTGGAGGGGAGGGTCAGAAATGGATGATCTACAACACTGTCAAATGATGTGCCATACACTTGTATTTGTGACAGTGCACACATGTAGCCGTGCACCCGCTAATGTACTGGCGGCTTCATTAACTCAAAAACTCTCGGAGGGGACACAGACTAGCTAGCTCCAATGCTTTTTCTCATTAGGAATGTGGTGCGAGCCAGCTGCCATGAAAAGACTTTCTGGGGCAAATTTTCAAACATAATAAGGAATTTGACATCGCAGCAAGCCACGATACTCTCTGTGCGCCTCTTTATGTGGGTTGTTTTCTTATCAGAGGTCAGTGCCATGGGGCCGGCGCGCTGACAAACAGAGCATGTGAGTAGTAATCATGACGTCAATCACTACCCTCAAGCCGTCACTCAGGATTCAAGCCGATGTTGGGCGAATCAACGCCTACGGCGGTTTCTTCTGCCTGGCAGAGAATTGAGGAGAAGTCGAACAGCGATAACCCCTTATCACAAATATTTAACATTACCGTCTGTAGACTCCTCAATTTCTTTGGCGGTTTCCCAGTTTTACATCTCATATAGCTGCAAAATATCATCGAACATGCTGGGTTGTAAGACGGTGGTGTACATGAATGGAAGGTTTCGTGGACGAACGCAGCATTCAACAAAATGTTTAAGATTATGGAGTTACCTATCATTACAGGTACCGGTATCTTATGTTCCAATTTACCAAATTGAGAAATAGAAGGTTTCGGCCTAGCGCCAGAAACCTTCCATTTCTCAATTTGGTAAATTTCGTATTTTATCACAAGTCTGTGTAATTCGTCATTGCACGTGTGGGTGTTATTTTACATTGTACAAATTTTCCACCAATCTAAAGTGTTGAAAATGCCCTGTTCTTTTTACCGATACAATGTTCATGGTTGAACAAACAGCTGTTTCTGAAAAGTGCTGATTTTTGGAGATATGAGCGATATGCAGGAAATCAGAGGTACAGGTATGCCGAATATATAATATTTTATAATCTTTCTTTGGCATGTTCATGTTTTTCAAAAATGTACCTTCATTTCTTTCACTTTGCTTTACTCGCTGAGATTATGCAAGTAGAAATTGGATTTTCATTGCACTTTCGTTGATGGGCTTTTTTCCACTTCCATCTTTTAAATCGTGAAAAAATCAGATTCAACTTTTTTTAATGCAAGTAGGTCAGCTAATGACACTACATTATTGTCAGAAACAAAGAGTGCGGCGGGCAGCAGGCCTCTTGGACAGGTTGAGAGATAAAAAAATAATAATCCCCGTGCAGTCTTCATTCTGAATATTTACTTCAGAATGAATAGCGACCCAAAAGGTATATTTCAGAACAAGTAATCTTCTGACTTTGAAGTCGGAAAAGAGCATGGTTCTTGTGCTTTGTCTCAAAATGCACTTCACGTCTTTATGGTGTAGAAAGGTGGGCTAA
Organism: Hippocampus zosterae; assembly: GCF_025434085.1. Classification (NCBI taxonomy): domain Eukaryota; kingdom Metazoa; phylum Chordata; class Actinopteri; order Syngnathiformes; family Syngnathidae; genus Hippocampus; species Hippocampus zosterae. Next base: position 29,619,159 of record NC_067452.1, read on the forward strand.
AATGAATCCCAAATGGCCCAGCGTGACTTAACCATTTGACAACAAAATTAAGACGGATGAAATGATCATTCTACGATTCCTGCTAGAGTCGCAAAGTCGCAAAGAATCTGGCCCTGATGACCTTCATAAACATTTTAGTGCCATCATACAGCGCTTGAGAGTGCAAGTGGCGCACAGACACACTGGGTGTCTCCAACAAGGTGCTTTTTATGAATTACTGATGCTATAATTTACCTCTCAGAATGCAACTGCAGTAGTAAGAAGCAACACAACAACAATATAGCCAAAATAACTATACGTGCATGCATGGGGCAAATTCAGTGTTGTTTTTTTCTGCCAAATGTAGCTCACTTGGTCCATCCAAACATGAATACATAATAACAGGAAAAGTGAGACCTCTTGAGTTTGTTAGCTGCAAACAAATATCATTTACCATTTTTAAAAGCATTTGTGATGTATGTATGCTCATCCAACTTGGACACATCTATGAAAGAGTGTAAATCACAAATTTGCACACAAAAATAAACCCTTATTGATGACAACATTACCTACTCGAGGGAAGTAAAAAAAACAATCAGACACAGACCAGAGAAATTATTGAATTGCATTCATGCTACCAATATATTTTGCAGTAACTGGACAATAATCACGAAGATGTAATAGATCAGGGGATCTGACAAAGTCCATGCCATAATGATTGTATGGAGCCAGGTGACATGGAAGAAATAGAAACAAAACCTTTGTGTTCCTTCACAAAGATTTACATTCCCGCGCAATTAATGAGATTACGTGATTGTTTTTTTTTAATTGCATGGGGAATGCATTTTTTTTAACAAGCATTTATATATTTCCGGATAATATATCTGAGAAACCTACTGTATTTCATTTTATTTCAGCGTGCATTTAAAAGCTGCACTTCTAAGCCCTCCTCCATGACATTTTAACTGTCTTCGACGTACTGCCGTTTGTCAAACAGACGTGCATTGGAGGTTACAGTGGCTAAGCTAACCCGGAAGTACATAAACGCTAAATAATGCTGATAACCTGTAACCTGATGACATGATAAACTGTCCACTGTAGTAACCGCTGTCCCTGAAAGTGAAAGAAATAAAATAAAAAATGCATCTGATGTGTGCAGGTTGATATGCTGGGACTCCTTATCTAGCGCAGTAAAGGGATTTTATTGGAAAAAAAATACTATCAAATAAGTAGTATTGGCAAGTGAAAGGAATATCCAAATTACATTTTTATTCAACACATTCAAATTATTTATAGTGGGAAATTACAGTATATGCAATAATATTATACTGCATACACTGAAACGCACATCTGACAACAATACTGATTATGAAATGAATTCAGACAAAACCAAATAGGTCTCAAATACAAAATATCAGTTTTACTTTTTGAAGGCCGCATTGCAGCATAGTGCAAAATCTACCAGTAGACGTATACATTGTATACTGGAAATGAGTTGCAGCAAGATTGATCATAATAATCCCACCGTGCACAAACTAAAAATACATTATTCACTGTCTAAGACACAACCAGATGAGAAAGTATTTAATAGTAGCCATCAGTTAGAATCAATTGAGTGTAAGACTTTCATCCATCATGTGTGAAAGTGATACACACTGGAAAGTGCTGCATTGAATGATACACTTTGACCTTCTTTCAGTGCATTCCTTGAAATTTCGCCATGGAGCCAAGATGTGCAAGAAATGCTTTTGGGAGAGTAAATGAGGAATTTCAAAGGCACTCCTCAGGCTATGTGTACGATATTAATGTCATTTTTATTGATAATGATAGCATACGACTCCGGCAGGATACCTTAGGGACCTCCACGCGTGTTTGAGGGGTGAAACTTCGGATTGAATTAATTGGAATTAGATTTATGGAGCAAAGAGCGGAATGATTGAGGGATTTGGTTAAAAAATCAATAAGATGCACACAGCTTTCCTCAGAAGAGGCTCAACTTGAACTAGAAAGAGTAAACAGATCATAAATATTAGAATATGTTTCTTAAGTACAGGTATAAGGAATATCCACCATATACTTTTTTAGAATCCAAGCACCAAATATGCTCTGCTGCACAACAACTGCTTCTACTGTTGTGCAAAGTTGTTTGTTTGTTTGTTTTTTTTTTTAGTTAACATGCATCTTAGCTTCAACTTATCATAAACGTGTCACAAAAAGTGTCTGTTAGGTATACGGACAATTAATCAGGTCTACATTGACCGTAGGTGTCAAACTGTAGGCTCAAGGACTACACCTGGCCCACCTCATTCTTTTGTGGCCCACAAAAGCAAATCATGATTTCAACATGAGTTATTCATCAATTTGCTGTGGACGTGTGATAAACACGAGGCGGTGATACTTTCAAATGTAGTAGGTACAGAGGTGTCAAATTTTTTTTTTTCGCGGGCCACTTTGGAGTTACGTCTTGTCATAGAACCAATATGACAGTGAAACCGAATAAACTAATAATAAATATATTATTACTTGTACAGATGAAAAAATGTGATGGTTTGCTAGTTTTGAAATAAGTCATATCTTTGTTCTTTTTGCAATTATTGTTCATGTGAGCGTAAACAGGGTAAGTGAAATCTCAAACGTTATTTATTACACGTGACAATTTGACATTTTGGTACAGATTTTCGCAAGGATCATGGAAGTTGACCCACATGATTTGCTTTCGCTGGCCACATAAAAAGACGTGGCGGGACAGAGCTGGCCCCCGGGCCTTGAGTTTGACAAGAGTGTCGTAGGAGATCCTTTGGTGTGGGGTGTTATTTGTTGGTCATTTTGAGACTAGAGAACTAGTCTTCCTTTAGAGCAGGGGTGCCCATTAGGTAGATCCTGATCTACCGGTAGATCTAAGACAGGTCCCAAGTAGATCAGAGGAGTGTCGAGAAGAAAAAAAACAAACAACCATTTGTGTGTCTTTGTACATGTTAGTAATATATTTTTTGTGTTAATATACACTGCACCCTAATCATCTTATCAGTCTCATTTTCACTATCTTTTTTTAAATAAAATAAAGGACGTAAATCTTAAATTTACGGTGGCGCGTGATTACCTCACCGGAAGTTGTTAGCGCTCAGCAGTTTGCAATTGCAGCTTGTGATCAGAGCTGTTGCGCTCTATCTTTTATTGTGATGATTCTCATTCAGAGTTTGCTTCGTGTACAATTCAGCCAGGGCACGAGCAGAAGAATAGGAATCTAGGAGGGCCCAGGGAAGCACTTTAAAACGGTACGTGTGAGCTACGATAGTTAACAGGCTGAAAAAGTGTGTGGCATGCCTCTGTTTCAGGCTGTTTCTCATCATGGCGTGTGTGTGTGTGTGTGTGTGTGTGTGCGCGCGCGCGCGTGCGTGTGTTTGTGTGCGTGCGCATGCGCACCGCCAAGGGTAGATCCCGGGAGGTTAGTTGATCGAAAAGTAGATCTTCGATCCAAAAAGTTTGGGCACCCTTGCTTTAGAGTCTTCAAAGAATGAAGCGCGCATGATTTTGGAGGAAGCCGAAGTGCCTGGACAGAACCCAGACAAGCATGAGGAAAACACGCTGACTCCATACAGGGGGGCACTGAACTGAGGTTAACACCTGATACCTCTCAACTTTGAGGCAGATGTGTTCACCACATGGTCGACCGTGGTGCCAACATGACAAATATTCATTAAATTTATGATGGAGTCGTGACAATATGATAAAAATCCATCCCTCCGTCCATTTTCTGATCTGCTTATCCTCGCAAAGTTCGCGGGGCATGTTGGAGCCTATCCAAGCCTGAATTGGTTGCCAAGCAATCACATTGCACACATAGACGAACAACCATCTGCACTCACATTCATACCTCGAGACAATTTAGAGTGTTCCATTAACCTGCTAGGCATGTGTTTGGAATGTGGGAGGAAACCGGAGTACCCGGAGAAAACCCACATAGGCATGGGGAGATCAAGCAAAATCCACACAGGATCAAACCCCGCACCTCTGCACTGCCGACGTGCTAACTATAGTCGACCACCGAGCCGCCTGATAAATAGAACATATAAAACAAAAAAAAGTCATTGAGGAAAATATGGAAGAGTGCTGAGACTGCTCCATATCATGGAGTGATATGACAATTCTAGTGTTGTAATGACTGTTCTTATTTTGCAATGAACACAAGAACAAGGTTGACTCAGCTTTCTTCCGATTTCTTTTACAAACATAATGCTTATCTTAGAGCTCAGAAATGCAGTACTTCCCACGAGGCCACACTCCTTCTTGACATCATTCAATTCGGTCTAGAGCTTTGATTCGGCTCCCTATGTGGTGTGGTCACAGATTAATTGGGAGACGCACGTTCCCTGTGTCCTTTTCCTTGTATTTTTTTTTTTTTTACCGAGATTTAATGAGTATGTCAGATTGTGATGGTGACATTTCCCTATCGACACCTTCAATCCCTCCCATTTACATTTCATATCAAGTGATGGGGCCGCCCCCGTGTGAAAGGCCAGGTTGGATTAAGGTATCACAGTGATTGGGCAGTATCCTGTGGACGGGCTGGCAGGCAGGCACACTTACTAAATCCCTGTCTTGGAACAGCGTGGCTCTCAAGATGCTGCTAAGCTCTCATCAGTCATCCTCTCCCGCCACCAGTCCACCGCAAACCCCCAATACCTGCAAGATCAAGCACGGTGGTGGTGTAACATTGGATGTAATTGCCTTGTCTTCTCACTATATTGTCCTCTCTGATTTGGAGTGAAGAAAATTAGATGAAGTGACACATGAGATGTTTCGTAAGTAAACTGTTATGAAGATTTTTGCCAATGAGTGTTTTTTTTTAAATTTCTTTTTCAATTTGCTCATAACTTAAGGTGCAGACACCATCTTTTAAGTGACAAAGTCACGAGTTGCTAACAGGGCTGGACTGGCACCAAAAATTAGACTTGCCTTTTTTGCTTATACGATGCAATTAATGGTCCATTCATTCACATCATAACTAAAACGCACAATGACACAAACATCTCTTTATTCTTCATCATTGGAAATGCTTCTTTTTTACTGCTCCTGTTTGTATTAGGAATAGGTTGAGCCAGGTCGTAGATATGTGTGCATTCTATTCTCATTAAACTGTGACTGTGGGTGGTATGATAAACAATTACTTCTGTTGGCCTGTTGTGGTGTGAAAATAATTAGTTTTACATCTCCATCTATTCACCCATTTTCTAATCCGCTTTATCCTCACAAGGGTAGCGGGGGGTGCCGGAGCCAACCCCAGCCGTCATCGGGCAGTAAGCAGGGGGACACCCTGAATTGGTTGGCAGCCAATCGCAGGGCACACAGAGATGAACAACCATTCACACTCACACTCACACCTAGGGACAATTTTGAGTGTTCAATCAACCTTCCATCCATGTTTTTGGAATGTGGGAAGAAACCCAGATAAATCCACGCAGGCTCGCGGAGAACATGCAAACTCCACACAGCGAGGCCAGAGCTGGAATTGAATCCGGTGCCTCTGCACTGTGAGGTATATAAATTACGGTATATATCAATATGATATATAACATTTTTAACATGTTTCTCTTTGGAAATGTATTGTTATCTAACACAAACACTGAACACAGTTGATTGCCAGCATGGTAACCAACATGTCATCCCCAATTGTTAGTTAGTCAGAATTCAAATACAGTTTATTAGTATAGAGTTCCTGCAGCAGTCACATTACAGACTTCAGACTGTAGAGTCAAATTTGTGCTTTTGACTAGCGTTCCATTCATAGTCCAAGATAACCACAATTTCTTCTGATTGCAGCACAGCAATAAATGCCTTTCTCTCTGTGGAGAAAGGGACATTTTTTATTTTCAATGATTTTTTTTCCTCATAAAGCCAATCAAAAATTGATTTAGGACACATACGGTCCCAGTGGAACAAAAAATGGCAGTAATATACTCTAGCCGTCCATCAATCTTTTTTTATTTTTATTTTTTTAATTTATTTTTTACCGCTCGTCTTGTCCAGGGTCATTCATGAGCCCCTCCCATTTTACGAGAGGCTGGTCCACCCTAGACTGGTTGCCAATCAATCACGAAGGAACATAATTTATATTATTTAAATACATTAAAACAATGAAGTCTATGAAGGATATCCAAGGTTTCTCATTGGTATGCAGAATAATGCTAAACTCAATTCCCCCACCCGCCCAGCATTTCATTTTCCAAGTGTGACTGGGTAAAGGAATGAAAAAAAATATGTAGGCGATTACTGTGTTGAACAATTTGGTTCTGCTTAATATAGACTCCTTTGATTTGGTCCCGGGCCCCTGAGATGAGCACTGGTGAGGAATGATTGCAATGCACGAAGGAGCGGCAGCTCATTGGCTCGTCAGGCACTTCAGCATAATACCAGGTCATCCCTGCTGGAGTGTGGAATCGGGCCTAATTAAAACAAAATGCTTTATCAAGAGTCTGGGCGAGCCAGAAGCGCTAATAAAGCAAGGAGCCTGCAATTTCCTGAGATTTCTCAAACTGATAACGCTTTCTATTAAAACAAGGATGTTCGGAATGGCTGTGCTCCTTGTTATTTGATGCACCATCCCTTGGTGTTGAGTGTGAACAACATTCACGATATGGACAAATCAATGAGACATGCATTGATTAAACAATCAATATATGTCGTATTTGCTCCAGTCAAAGATTTTAGAAAAGTATCTGGCTCCAACTTCGTAGGGGGCAGTTTTGTGATGGCCATGTTTTGCTCCCAGTGCTAGCAAGACCCTTAAATGGTGAGTGTGTATGTTGTGGAAGAACAACATTGGAACAAAGCTAAGCAGGCTCTCCCTCGTATCCAAACAAAAATCCCACAGACGCTTTACATTATCGTAGAACACGTTTCCAGAAGAGTAAAAACGAACGACCAACCAATTTCTCTTCCCGTATCTGCACTAAGAATATCCTCATAATAATAGAGAATTTAAAATAATGCAAAATTCTAATCAACTTTAAAGAATATTTTATTTAAAACAAACAAACAAACAAACACGCTGGAGCAGGTTGAAGGACCTATCTATAAGGGCATGTTGTAGTTTGTATGTTTTGACAGCTTTCAAATTATGTTACTCTCTAATCCGTCATCCGTTAGGTTTATGCTGCGGTTCAAGAAACACAGTTTTGAATTTTTTTTCTGTCTCTTGTGGCCCAGGTGGGATATATATATATATATATATATATATATATATATATATATATATATATATATATATATATATATATATATATATATATATATATATGAAGGTGGTTTAAGCATTCATTAATGCTTGGAATCCTCACATCTTAATTTGGCCATTAATATTTGATCAAAATCATGCATGAATGAGATATCAGCCAGTGAGCCTGCAGAATAAGCTGACGGCTCGGATATATCTTGTATTGACGGAATTTTCCAGTTTTTAAAGTAAACACAATGCAGTAAATCAAAAGTCAGTACAAACCAAACTGATGGTTTCCGCCTTTGTTCACAGTCACGTGTGTTATGGGGGCACGCATGTTGTTTCAGGTCTTCCGTGACATCAACCTCAGGCGTATCATACGTCACTTGAAAAGTAGACTGTCCGAAAATTGGATAAAGCGAATTAATCGAGACTGGGAATGAACCCAAAAAGACTGCCATACACCGAGCGAAAAAAACAAAGAAACAAAAGCCGAACGAGTCTTTCCTGCTAACTAAGTAACTGGACACCGTACATTTACCGAGGCGCTGCAATGGAAAAACTGCAACTCTCTATCGGGGTTCAAAGCTCCACCGACAATATATTCTATAATTACTATACATTGTATATCCATCCATTCATTTTCCGAACCGCTTGATCCTCACTTGGGTCGCGGGGGGTGCTGGAGCCTATCCCAGCTGTCTTCGGGCAGTAGGCGGGGGACACCCTGAATCGGTTGCCAGCCAATCGCAGGGCACACAAAGACAAACAAGCATCCACACTCACATTCACACCTAGGGACAATTTTAGAGAGTTCAATCAGCCTGCCTATATTGTATATATTTTTTTTTAATTGAACCACAATTGAACCGTTGACTGACTGCACCTTTGTATTTTGGTGACAGACACTCTCTGCGCTTTGCTTTCTTGTCAGAGGTTCATATAAAAATTAGACCTATACATATTTAGAGTCAGACAGTCAATTCGGATTGTTGCTTGGCATGGTACCGGCTGTGTTGCCAACATATTGGGTGCTGGCAAGACATGTTGGATTTTCACTTAACTTGCACTTATAGCAGCAGAGTAAACCACATAGTGCTGTTGGCACAAAGTACTTAATTGTTGTTGGGTTGTTGTCTTTTTTATTTCATACCAACATAATTCGTTTGAGTCTGACAGCTGAATGGCTGTGTTGATGTGCCGAGAGATGCACCATCTGTATGTTTGCCTCGTTCTCTGCAGCTATTTCAGTGCTGCCTTGTTTCCATACCGATGCCATCTGAGTCCAATGATTTGTTGCCACAACTCTTGCGCGAGATTGCAGAATGCCTTCAAGCAAAGACAAAATACTACTGCTACTACGACTGGCACCAATAATAACAATAATAATAATAATAATAACAATGAAGAACAATTTAACACAATCGCTCATTTAATTCGCAATCACTGCACCCCCCTGTGTGGAAATGAATTTCCATTTTTATGTTGTTTCTCAATCTTTCTTCCAGTCAGAGATGTGCTTTTGGGCCACAGATCAGGGCTCATATGTACAAGGTGGTCTCTCGAGAAGCAACGTACTTATGGAAAAACACTATTAAATGACACTGTTCTCATTATGTTGTGCACAAAGACTATTTGGACAGACAGAAGTGGGTTGGACTAAATAGGAAGATGGGTCATGTTTATTGGTCATGCACAAGATTTGGTTCTGTTGTGTGGCAGCTCGAGATATTGTTAGTGTTTTAACCATTCTTGGTCGTCAATATTGAACTCTCACTTTCTCATGAAGGCGAAGATGTTTATGTCATGATGTTAAAGTTCAATACATGTCCCCTTTTCAGCTGTCCACAGTTGCAATTTCCAATGTTTCTTTCTAGGATTACCGTATTTTCCACACTTTAAGGCGCACCTAAAAGCCTTCAATTTTCTCAAAAGCCGACAGTGCGCCTTGTATATGGGTCAATATTCTGATTTCTTGGACGTAGTATTTTAAAAGTTCTGTCAAGCGCTTTATTACAGCTGCAGCGGTTTTGAAAGCGTGATATAAATAAAAATGGATTGCATGGTATTGTATTCCCTTTAGCGTAGCTCCATCTAGTGGATACGTAATGCAACCTCAGCCAATATTGTAATTTCTATTCTATACACCTTATAATGTGGTGTGCCCTCGATATGAAAACAGTTTTAAAAAAGGCTATTCATTGAAAGTGCGCCTTATACTCCAAAACCCCTTAAAGTGCGGAAAATACTGTACTCTTTAACTTACAAATACTTGAAATAAAAAATGCTCTGCATATTTAATAAAAAGCCACCAGAGATTTGCAACAGCTGAATAAATGCATTAAATCAGATTCTCGGGTATATGCCCTACTGCAGTGTTCATTTATTTTCATGAGGTGTATTAATCCTTTTCAAAGCAAGAGCCTTAAAAATGTTTATTTGCCAATTGACATAAAATGTTGATTTGGCTTTTGATTCAGAGATTGCTTGGAGTGTTCATCCCTCCTGGTCGTTCTCGGACAATTTAATAACATTTTATTTAAAAATAGAAAAATATAATTGATTTGGTTTTTTAAAAAAAATTTTTTACCCTCCGCCCCCTAAAAAAGAGGGTGTTTTGTACTTAACAACTCAGATTGTTTATAGGTTATTCATTTCACAAATAACCCCCAAAATTGGGTTCATCTTTTTTTGGTGTATATTCCTAGGTAAATACTTGCTTTTAGCAATATGATGGCTGGAAATTCCCTTCTAATGTAGCATGAAGTCAATTTTTTTTTAAACAGTCTGAATATATTTGTGGGAGCTAAGGTGAGAGCTTGGTCAGTTGTAATTTTAAGTTCATCTTTTTAAGATAAGATAAGATATCCTTTATTTGTCCCGAAATGGGGAAATTACAATCAGAATTCAGAAAGGCTTTAGTGCTTTTCTTTTATGTCAATAACTAAAAATAAGGTCAAAGTTCACATTTTTACATTCAGTGAATATCGTCTCCCAATGCTTTGCTCCTTGAATGCTTTAGAAATATTGGGGTCAAAAACAAGAACGCTCTGGATTGAAAAGGCTAATCCAACTGGGATTTTGAATAGAAGAGGTAAAGGGTTCATAGTTCGTGCTGGAAGTCTGCCAGGTGGATATTTTAAACAAACATTGACGAATGATTTACATCAATAATAAAAAAAACATTTGGTGTTAAAAGCGATTTGAGCAAAGGTATTTTCAGATCGTTTCCTACAACAGCATGTCCCAGGAAGATAATTGGTGTCATATAAAAGATTGACAGCTATGGTTTCTCATCTAATTGCTTCCTTCTATTTGCCTTCCCTTGCAGTCCGACTGACAACTTACATGGGTCAGCGAGGAGAAAGAATGGTGCTTCACTGGAGTCGACAAGTTGCCACGCGCCCTCGTGACGCCCTGAAATATGGCCGCCGGGCGTAGGGGAATTAGCGGCATCACGAGAGGCCGCTTTGAAAGCTTCAAACTTACTGTGAGATGGTCGCATTCGAGCGCTTTGATCAGCCTCCGCTCTCGGACATGGCTGCGGGGAGTCTGGACCCTCGACTCCATTCCACCTGACTGCTGCTGGATGAGCCCACTTCCTGGAAATAAGCTCCGCCGCAAATGAGTCTCACTCACACATGCTTCACTGCACTGCTCTGCCTCCTCGCACGCTTCATCCTGCGATGAATATCAGGTAGTACACATCACACAATCACTGTAGTTAGTGCAGCTTGATTTCATTGGACTTATCCCAATGTCGAGTACAGTGGTTCCTTGAGATTCATGTGACCCAACGATATATAAATATGTTTGTCAGTTTTACTTATTATTATTATTGTTTTTTTTGCTATGACTTGCAAGTGTATACTTAACCCTTTCGGGGACAGCGGCTACTACAGTGTGGACAGCTTATCATGTTATCAGGTTAGAATGTGCATGAAAGGGTTCAGGTACGAGATCTGTATGATGGCAGGGAACTCAACTCACTTTACAACGAGCAGCAGTTTGGCACATAGTGAGTAGTTCTTCTTTAAAAAAAAAAGCTCCTAGTTGTTTAATGCCTCTCCCAGTTAACTATGAAACTAAACATAAAACAAATCAAATTACATGTTGTGTATGAAAACAATGGAACAATTTAGCCTGAAGATGTCCTGCTAGCTTAAGGCAAACACATCATGGAAAACACAATTGTTAACAGGCTAACAGGGCATGTTTGGAAATTCACTCTGACATGACTCTGAAATTGTGTGTGTGTTCCGAGAGACAAGAGTGCGCTCCCCTCTCATTAATTTATGCACACGGCCCATGTTCTAAACCAATCAGTGGCTCGTGCTTCAACTGTTCCCATCTGTACTGCCTGACACACTGGCGCTCCGTGTCTCCAGTTGGAGTGCCTATAGCGTCGGAATAACCAAACGGCACATTTGAATTTCTGAATGGTCGGAGTGAGCTAGTTCGCTCCCGCTAGACATAACAATAAACAGCAAATCATGCACTATCAGTGTCGAGTATATAACGATGACTTTCCTCTCCAATGTCCACAATACAACGACTGATTCGTAAAAACAAGTCATGCCCAACCGATGTCTATTGGTAATGCAGTGTTGTTGTCTAATAGCTTCTTGTTGTCTACTTCTTTGTCAAACCTTGAGGGGAGCATGCTGATAGTATTAGTCCAGTCCGGTTCTTTTAGCTGTAGATGTGCTAGAATAACATTCACTTCTAACCGCATTATGAGAAATGTAATTTGGTTTCGGTCGGACTAACACGTTTACATGTTCTGTACCTTAGAAGCCCAGACACACATACCCAGTGATTTGATTTTCTCCGTCCTGTAAGTGCACTAAATGTTAACCCTTCTCCCTGTGAGTGCAAAGGGTGTCTTGCTTCACTTCAGTCCAGCAAATGTAAACAAAAATTCAAAGTGGATAAGACTGCATTGACTTTTCAGTTCTGCGCGAAACAAACGCCAGACTGGTCTGATGAGATGTCAAAAATATGGATTCGTGCTTGTACTGCAATGACACTTCATAACAATACTTGCATGTTTTACTACTTCAGATCTTCACTTCATTGACTCTTTAGTCTCTCAGCAAGTAGTCTGAGTCAGTGCATGGATATCTATCTTATCCCCTAATAGCTGACCTAGCTCAGTATGTTGCCTCAACCCACAGCTCTTTCATTTCTCTCTGCATAAAGCGAAGACAACTCGCTTTAAAACATTCTGTGTGGCCCATCCCTTCAATGGGAATCGAGTTATGTTTCCATCAAGCAAACCCGTGTCTTGTACCGAACCCGGCGATTTACAAAGTCACTATTTGATTACTGTCCTGCGCTGACGGAGATCCATTGGACGGTGCAGCGTGGCGGAATTCCAATATGGACGCCCTCCAGCTATCGACCCTGTCTTTGTAAGTGGTCGCCATGCTTTTAGTACGTGCTCGTCCGTTGTTGTTGACCGTCTTCTGCCTCCCGGCAGCTGGGCAATACTTGTGCTGGTGCCCCGCATCGGATTCTTCTCCTGGCTCATCCATTATTGACCAGTCAGAGAATGTGAATAGCCAACTTTTTGAGTCAAGATAACGGATAAGACATTTTACAATGCCCTTGCCTCACAATGATGGACAGTTGAATGAAATTATGTTGACCTGATTGAGTGATACCTGCCAAACACACAAATAATAATAATAATTTGGAAATATTCAGACTGCGGTAAAAGGTTGTTCATTTTGGAAGTCGAGCAATTATTTTTGTTTTCGAAAATAAATGCTTCTAAAGTGGCACTATACGTTAGCATTACACCATGCAGGGCTTCAATTGAGTGGGCTTCAGAGTTTTGTTTTTTGCGCAGCTTTTTCTGACTTTTTTTGCGACACTTCAATAAAAAAAAAAAAAAAAAACTAAATAACATACTAATAAGAAAAGACTAAATAAGGAAAATATACACAGGAAATGATATGATATGAAGTAAGACGACTTACATTGGATGCAGTAAAGCAGCGTCCTCACTGACCTATTTTTAATATCGTAACTGAAGTCACCACTGTATTTATAGAGCACTTCAAAATAACCACCGCTGAATACAAAGTTCTGTACATGGAGCAAAAATAATAAAACAATAAATGAATAACAACGATTAATAAATGACTTTTAAATTTGTGAGAGACCGCCAACGATGACCCTCCCCTCTACCCCCGCCCCTCGGTTTTGAATTGATCACATTTCCCATGTTGTCACTAAGCGTTTACGTGCCCGACCGTAAGTCAGCATGCCACCTTACACCAAGCACGGAAGTGCTGCGTGGATAGCTAAGCGTGTTCAGTGACCCGCTTAAGACACCAGCATCACCATACTTGTCAGCGTTCTGTTCAGTTTTGCATCTTGTCTGCTTCCATAATAATAGGAATCTTTTATCTTCTCGTTTTAATCATTTTACTGCAAGAAAAGCGTGTGAGTGGGATCAAGATGGCTGCCGTTGAGGATGATCCACGTTGACCTTTGTCGTCAGTGAAGCGGCTTTAATAGTTTCAGTACTGACCCAAATTTCTCTACACTGTCGTTAATCCATTCAGGGACAGCGGTTACTCCAGTGTACAACTTGTTATCAGGTGACAGGTTATCATTATTGGTGCATGAAAGGGTTAATATGCAACTCTCCAAACATTACCGGTATTTTTGTTTTATGAAAATTTAATTGAAGATTTCCTTCAGTTGGTCTTCTGTATTCTCCCCGCAACATAACCTCCATACCTCTGACACTTGACAAACAACTTTCAGTATTTCCATCATAGCTTTTTTTTGATGTGTTGCCCTCATGTCCGTGTTTCCTTTTTCTTGCTCCTGTTGCCTCTTCGTAGTTATGCACGTTGCAGGCTTAGCCCTTTGGTATTCATCACATTCCTACAAATGATTTTTTATTTTTGCCTCCGAATTTTGACGAAAGCCTTTGCCTCGTTTCATTTTGATATGATTGAAATATTTAGACGATTTTTTTAGGGGGGTTTCTAGGGGGGAAGAGGAGTGAGAATCTTGCCAACCTTTTTTTTTCTTCATTGGCCCTAATCCTCTTTCGTAAATATCTGTTCGTTAAATGATTCTTCTTTGTACCTGCACATTTTCTAAACATGTTGTGTTTTCTGTTGCTAAACCTGTTCCGCGGTCGATAATGATTTGATGACTGTGACAGTTTGCCAGATCATTTATACTGTCATATCTTATGCAACTGAAAAATTGCTGGATAGGTCTTGTGGCCAATAGCATTTCAATAATATATGCATTGTTCTGTTGGGGTATTATTTATAGGTAAAATCAAATGTAATTGCTTGAAATAGAGCAAACGAAAGGTGCCAAGAAAGACGACTGGACACAGTTGTGTTGAATGCAGATGTTGTTCACATCTGTACCTATAGATGGCAGTGTTCCTACAGAAACTGGGCAGCAGTGGAGCATGTCACTCATTTGCTCCCAATGTGTGGAATGGTGAGTGTCTCTGATACTACACATGCTCCCCAAGGGTGCTTGAAATTCCTGAAATGGCTGGAATATTCCTGTTTCTGCTTGAATTCTAATAGGCGCTTGAATTTATCCTTTAATAATAAAGAGTATTCTGACTAAATGGTTAGTTTAAAGGATGGGAAAATAAAATGTATTGGCATTGTATTGTAGCCTACTGTATTTTACTAGTATTATAAGATTGTCTTTGATGATTGCTTGGTACCACGTCTAACACATCCTCGAGTGTCTCTTCATCAATCTGTCATGAACAAATATTTGTGAGGACCATGAGTAGCTTTGAGCAGGGGTTGAAAAAAAACCCTCTCCATTTACTGTGCATGTAAATCTGATACAAAACTTATAAGATAACTGTGTTTGGACCATGTTTCCGCTGCATACACCACATACGCACATCTACACTGTGTAATTTGACTGACGATGAAATGCTGCCTCCTTGAGTTAAAATCTTTATGGGGCTCAAAGACAAGTCGGTCTGCCAATGTAGTACAACCAGAAAGAGGTGGGGTGAGCATGAGAAGAACCGTAAAGTAAAATGTGCTGGAGATCTTCGCTAATTTGACAAAAGCACGTCACAGATATGTTATAAAGAAACTCGGTAACTGTCCTTTCAAGTCTTTTACTTATTCAAATACTCTTGCAACGAGCGAGATTGATGCTTCTTCACATATAAGGCTATCCTATAAGTTGTGTAGCAGCTCCAGCTGTCAGAATTAAATGCTGAACTATCAATCTCTTCGATTTTTTTTTTCAACCTTGAATGTGTTCAGTCTACATCAAAATTAAAAGAGTTGGCCTCCCTGTTCATATTAATTAATGGACAATTTAGGAATCTTTGATCAAACTAACATGCATGCTGTTTGGAATGTGGACTGAAGACGGACCTGGACAACCCCCCACACCCCTCACCCCCACCCTCCTTTCAATTGGATAGTGATGGACATTTCACGTATTATCTGTACATACATGTATGTGTGTGTGTTTACTTTCTATCGGATGGTGCCGGGTGGTACGTGTGTGAAGGGCTGAGAGGGGTGTAAAGAAGGGGTGGTGGAATGGTTGTGTGCACGCCGCCAGTGAGTGAGTGTGCGCGCGCACCATCTCACGGTGATGATCATGGTGACGACGACGACGATGATGATGATGATGATGATGGTGATGGAGCCGCGCGTCCGATTCAGTCGGGCTCAGTGTGGCGCGCCGCTGCTCCGACGATGCCCGCACACCACCCGTGTCTCACAGCCCCACGTCACGCCACGTTACTTCCGAGGACTTTTGCCACCGCGCACTACTGAAGGAATTCGCTCGTTCCTGTTCGCGCGACCTTGTCAATGATCTTAAGTTCGCGCATTTTGTGCGTGCGTGTGGTGGCGACCGTACCGGCTGTGCTTTGAATGACGGTTAAAACAGGTGGGCGTCAAGCAGCGCACAGGAGGAAGAGGAGGCGAGCATCGGACAAGGCGACACTTTGCTCGCGGTTGGGAGACGCTTTAAATTTAACCGGTGGATGCGAGTCCTTCCGCCGGCATCTGCTCCCACGTCCTGGGCTGGAGGGGCAGCAGGACGAGGCGTATTGGGGACGCAGAGGGAATATCGGAACACACGGGATGAGGAGGTGAGCTTTCCGCTCCATGTGCTGTTAAAAATAAAACAGATGGGAAACAAATGCGCTCTCTTCCCGCCTGCCGTGCACCGTGCGCGGCCACTAGCTTGTCGGGGCTTTCGTTGCAGCTCCCATTTTACATGAGCGACATCCACGTGCACTTCCACTTTTGCTGTGCGCGCTTCACGTTGTATTTTCCCTCCAATCAACCAAATGTCTGTCGCAGCTTTGAATCTATTTCTCAAATAGTGTTAAAGTTGGCTGCAGCCCGCATGCACGCTGCACAGTGTCGATGCTTGCGATTAGGTTGGTGCTCTCCAAGCTACAACTACAAGATGACTTAAGTCTTTCATTTGAAGGGGGCACTTTTTTTTACATGGACCTTAACCTTAAATTCTGTTGACACGCTTCTTTCCAAAATTGATACCCTAATAAATTGTTTCCAAATGGGCTGTAGCTGACATTCATTTTTTTCGCACCTTACATCAATTGTAGCCTTGTAACGTGTTTATAAAGTGGTTATTACCTAGCTTGTTTAACAGATACAATAAACTAAGAAAATAAGACTTACCATCTTGCTCACCAAACAGCACTGACACACAAATTGGTCGTTATATGATGGTCGGTCGGAGCTCATATTGACTTGAGAAAATGCATTCATCAGTGTTGATTACAAAAAGTGTGATGTGCTTAAACTTCGCCAATTGATAAGCCTGCACGTGTTGAAAACGGCTTTAAGTTCTCATTCAAATATTGTATTAGACTTTATTTAATACTGTACAGTGAAAACTTTTTTTTTGATGCACTTGTCAATGGAGGAAAAAATTGGGGGGTGGGTTGTTATAAAATGCTTTGATACTTTTTATGATGCGCACAAAGCAACAATGATAAAGCTAAGTTGCGTTTGCATCATTTTCCTCAGCAGCTGACTTTTGACCAGATCATTCCACATTGACCTCAAGCCTCATCTGTCCTATTCAGTGGATTTTTCTACAAATCTTCCCACTGCAACGCCTCCAAAGAAAATAAACTTTGTCTCCGCTTGAAAATGGCATTTCATTTGCATGAAAATAATGTACATCTGCTTGGGCGGATGGTGAGCATATTAATCTTTCTGCCCTTGCAATCAAACCTTAGTCTGTCTTTGAGAACGCACTCTCTTTTTTTTAACGCTCTCTTATAAAGCCGGCACATCGTCATCATCATTTTAACACCGCCTCACAGTGCAGTGGCTAGTGTGTGTGTGTGTGCGTGTGCGTGTGCGTGCGTGCGTGCGCGCGCGCGTGTGTGTGTGTGTTGGACACAACAGCCGTCAGGGTGCAAATTGCTGCGTTTAAGAGAACAAACCAGCTCGCAGCATCGGACTGATTATCACAAGCTCATTTGGGTCAAGCTAATTATCATCACTCTTATTCGGAAAATCACACATAGACGCAACCTGTTATTGTGTTCGGCAGCTCTGCTGGCAATGCTGAAGGTGATTTTTCAGGAAGTGTCACTATTTAATGTTCAAGCTCCATTGCGTTGTCACGGAATCAATTTTTTAGTGATGAATGCAGTTTGTTTTAGAATACCACATTACCTTTCCTTTTTCAAGACAAGCTGTACAAGGGCAACGTAGCGGAGAGTTCGTTTGTGGTTGGATGCTTTTCCTTATTTTTCTCGACGAATTCCCGTGCTGTTTTACAGTGAGGCAATTTTTCTTTTTTGAAAGGTACTTTCTAAACTCGCCGTGGTTATGAGCTCGATTAATGGGAAGTCATTGTTGACTTTTTGAGGATTTACTTGAATCTGTGTTGACTCACAACCGAGACGTTTTGGATCTGAATCTTGACTCATTTTTCATATTCTTCCCGCGTTGGCCATTGGCCATAACTGTGATTTCGAGTGTGTATGATCATCTATCTACTTGTCTGCCCCTGCGTTTTTGCTGGCAACAAGGTCCAGGATGGATCCATTCAGAGATTCCAGTCAGTCATGTCGAATTCGATCGAGAAAGTTTTCCTATCAGGGAGGTTATGCAGTCTCCTTTGTTTCGATGCAGTTTCGACGCGAGAGCTTTTACTATTTGGCAGCAACCAGCAGAGGGCGAAACTAAGTCGGGGCCAAGGTGTGAGCTGCCTAAATGTAGGACACACAAAGTAAACAGGAAGTTTACTGTAAATTTCCCCATTGTGGGACAAATAAAGGATATCTTAATCTTAAGAGACTTACATTTGATGCTTTGTGGGGTGAAAAAAAGCTCAGTTTGTTTCAAATGTTGCTGTCCTGTACGTCGTACCAACTGTGGTGCTGTGATTTGTTTTCATACGCTGGCCTGAATATTAATGGACTGATTTTCCATGTTGCTGTTGACATTTTATGCCCCACAAAGATTTGACTTCAATTTATGTTGCGACAATATGTATGCATTTAATTGTGACATATCTCAGCTTCAATGGGTCATTTTCGGTGTTTCTCTGAATGGTATTTCTTTCCATTTAGAAAGTGATGGTGAAAAAATGAAGTTGTCGTGATCCCTGGTAAGGACAATTTGTTTGCATGGCCATCAGGAGTCCGAATTCTGTCGTGGTGGCTGGAGAGTGACCGCTCTTAAAGGGCAACCGATGAGCTCCGCACACCAAGTTCATTATCGTGAGTTCATTATGATCATAAAGCATATCACTTCGCTGCCGAGTGAGCCATCGTTGCTCTTCTGGGTGCCGTGTCAACCCCCAGAAGAAGCTCACCCCCTACCCCTCACTATACTCTGAACCCCCACCCCCTCCTGAGACTCCCCCGCACGCTCCAGGCAGCCAGACTCACTGCTGTGTAGCTTGAGAGATTTTGACAAGTGGCTGCGCATGGAGGCAGAATCCTTGACCTATATCTTAATGAATGAATACTGCAAACGCATGTGTGGCTATGTATTTTGACCCCCCCCCCCCCCCTCCTTCCATCCTATTGCAACCCCACTCTACCCCAACTGTCTTTTCCAACACACGCACATGTAAGATAATGGCGCTTTTGTACTGCCACTGACTGACTCACTCGGCCCCTCAGATTTAGTTTCTATCTTTACTTTCTGCTTCAGCCAGTGAACAAATAGTCTAGGGGCTTTATTTTCAAGCAACTGCATCCACCCTCCCTCACTTTGTGGATTTCACCCCGATCCAATGTCCAGCTGTCACAATGGAATGCTCCTATCCCGCTCTCCCGCGCAGTCTCGCCATGTGCTCGTTTGTCCGAAATCCTCGCCTTGTTAGGCCAGAGTGCGGCGTAAAATGTGAGGTCTGCATTGTTTGTGGAGTTGATCGCGTGGAATATAATTGAGGCCGGGGAGGTTTTGTCTGGGAAGCGACTGCTATCGAAGGAGGAAGAGCTTGATGGGCTTCATCTGGGCTTCATATTGCAAAGCATTACCAGAGCTTCCCGATATTGATTTGATTGATTTTATTATCTTTGCTCCACTATTATGAGGACACCATATTTTCCACACTAAAAAGGCACACCTAAAAGCCTTCCATTTTCTTAAAATCCGATGCGCCTTGTCTCTGGTTATTACGGTAATATCTCGACCGAAATGGCTCCTTGCTAGAGACACGCTTACAACGCAGAGTTCAAACATAAGGCGATGGGTTTCGCAGTTTAACACGGAAATACAACAGTGGCAAGAGAGTTCAACTTTAACGAGTCAGTGTTATAACTTGCTGTTGGTTAAGTGAACTGTGTCGCTGCTTGATTAAACAAGTTTTACTGACATCTGATCATTCTGTTGTGTTTCATTGAGTGTAGCTCCATCTAGTGAATGCATTTCAGATTGTGTTTTATTATCCGGTGTGCCCAATGTATGAAAAAAATTACAAAATCGGCCATTCATTGAAGCTGTGCCTCAAGTGTGCCGTTTAGTGTGGAAAATACGGTACATATAACCTACGCAACATTAAAAAAAAGAAGGACAAAAAACCATAGAAGATGCTTCCGTATGACCTCCCTCAAATGTCTTGAGCATATTACTTTGTATCTATTCAAAACCAATTGGATTCTTCACTTGAGAGTGTGGATAATTTCTGAATGTTTGCTGACAATTGGTTCAAAATGGAAGAATGTTTACTGCCCTGAGCTACCATCGGCAATTTGTGTCAAATCTCCTTCCGATTCAACAGTCTTCTTGCAAAGTTTGGATGAGATTATTATTTCCAAAAAATTCTGATATTTGCATCATTGTTTGCTGTCATGATCCGATGACAAATCAATTATGAAACTCTATTTATTTATTTAGGATGATTACAGTTTTTGATGAAGATCTTAAACTGACCTACTATCACCCTCAAACGGCCTCTCCCTTCAAACGGACATGTCTCATCAAGTCATCTTTTCATGGGGCTAGTGACAAACCCATTTGAATCACCCTGGTTGTCCCGAAAGCACTCGCTCAGTCAAACAGATGGGAACATGAATGGTGTAAGAGGAAGTGAAATGCTCAAGGATAGAGGAAGTTATCATGGGCTTGTTTTCAGTGCCTCCGTTGGGAAGCCCTAACACTCTTACAGTGCAAATACGGTTCATGGTTAAATATTTTGTTCACGCCTTTGGTCTCCGTGAGAGTGGTGGAGGCAGCATAGGGAAGATTTTATTCAGATCTGAAAGTCGGTGCCCTTATGATATGCTTACTAGTTTTTCCTCATGGATTGCCTGTTTGGGATCTTTGGTCCTATCCCTGTTCTTTTGTTTGCTCTCCTTGGTCATGGAGCAGTTGAAAATCAGGCAAAACAGTGAAAGGATCAAAAACAAGAACAACATAATAATTTTGTCATCCCAGTGTCATACCAGCCTCCTATGTTCTGGTCTCTTCCCACTTCTCACGTGGGCTCGGATTTATGTCACTGGTGCCCCGGCGCCATCAATAATCAATTAGTTGGTACCATGGGAGGGTGCGCTTGTTTTGTTTGTGGCAACTTGACAAGAAGTGAGGAACAAAAAGGGGAGGGGTGGGAGCAATTGAGACTGCGGGCGGTGTCGTATTGGATGCCAAGGGGCAGCTGTCAGGAACAGATGACTGTGTGTATGTGTGTGTGTGTGTGTGTGTGTGTGCGTGTGTGTGTGTGTGCGTGCGCGCGCGCGCGTGTTTATGTGTGTAATTTGTGCATGGCTGCGTGCAATTGTGCTCATTTGAATTTTGTTTTGTTTGAGTGCATCACACGTGTCTTTTAGAGATGTGTTTGTTCATATGGAAAGCAATACAATGGTGTTCGCCTCAACACTGCCCCCTATTGATAAGGATACCCGCGCCCACTATTGTTGCTATGGTGACCGCAACAAGGGATGGTTGCATTCTCAGGTCAGTTACATATGCCTCATTACCAGAGAGAACTTACCATCAAACGGCCTCTTATGATTCTTGAACTGAGAATGCAACTGCAGTAAATGAAAGCATTTTAAGCCATCATTTATTTTTTGCATATTTTTGTGGGCAAAAGTGAGGAAAATTCCATCCATTTTCACTCGAGCTTGTCTTCATTAAGGGTGCGGGTGAGTTGGAGCCTATATCAGCTGAGTTTGGGCAAGAGGCGTAGTACACCCATGACAACTTGCCAATCAGTCGCAGGACATCGTTCACACCTTTTTCCAATTTCAAGTCTTTAATGAACTTAACATAAATATTTTTGCAGTGGGAAGAAATCCAGAGTACCTGGAGAAAACCCATGCAAGCATGGGGGAAAAAATTCTAACTTCACATTGAAGGTCGCAAGATGATGTTATGATGTATGCTGAAAAACAAGTTAGCCACTGCAGACTTACTGCTTTGAATGAGAGTCTGCTAAATTGTCATTACTTCCTTTGTATAGTCTCCTTTTCCATTTTTCTCCTACGCGCTGCTTTTACTTTACTGACTTATTTGTCATGGCTCACATTCTGAATGGTGCCACCTCAACAGTGTTGGACTTTAGAGGCTCCACCGCATTAATTTGGCTTGAATCCAAATGCATTGGAACCCCAACCAATCGTCCTTCCTCCGCAGTGATACAGTACAGACAGTATCCTGTCGTTGATAAACTTTGTTCCACCGTTTCAAATTCAAAAATAGACATTGTACAACCACGGTTAGATGTGCTGTTCTGTTTTCCTTGTAAAATTGACTGAAGCAAAACGATTGCTGTCTAAAGGTAACCTCAAGTGTAGTTCTCTGTAAGTCATGTTGACACAGTAATACTACACACTAAGAGTAGTGTATCACTTGAAGTCTGGAAACAAGAGCCTTTCCCGGGATAACTGTTGCTTTCCACAGGAACGCATGACTCGTATTGCGATTTGTGTGATTTTCTGTGAATGCAAATTCATGATGCTGAGCAGCATTTGCTGGTGAGAGTAGCGTAATGCTACCAGGCACCAAACATGTTTACCTAAGCCCCCATATTCAGTAAAGTGTCAATACGGGGGCTAAATGCCCAGTTTGATCTGTTTTGTTCTCTTGTTCTTGCCCATCAACAGATTTTCTTTCTGGAATGTCTGATCCTTTTTAAAATGAGGAGCCAAGATAACACATCGAAGAGCTGGACTCTTAGCAAAAAAAAAAAAGAGCATATAAGACTTAAATATGCTAACATCAGCACTCATATAGTTTTTTTTTTTGTTGCATTATAGAGGTCTTCCTTTCCGTCACATCAAGAAATCATCAATGAGTGATTTCACATTCACAATGCTAAACTGAAAAGAGCTGGTGAAACTATCGCTACCTAGCATATAGCATTTAGCTAACCTAAATATCACGTGTATTTATACATGAAAGAAGAACCTCATTCAGTTTTAATGACGTCTGATACAAGATACGGGGCTCTTAACAGCAAATCGCCAGGCTTCCCGTTCTGGACGGTTTGTAACTGAGAAAGTAAATTCCTTGAGTGTTTTCCATACTCAGCCAATCGATTTTGTTTCTGATTCTGATACAAATCAATAAATTTTTATCTGACCTGTCTACCAAGGATTGAGTTAATGTGCATGGTTCCCATATTTTACTTTGAACGACAGAAATCAGATTTCTTCAAGTCATCGTAATGAGGTAAATAGGATACCCTCAAAAAGGATTCAGGCATTTTCCAAATTTGGATATCTGACGATACGAATGCAAATGAACAGATCAGTTCCATCTTTGCAAGCTTGGTGCCATCAAAATACGAAGGAGTGCCAGATACATACCGGCTTTGGCTCAAAAACAATATTTTTTTTGATCGGGAAAATAAAGCTAACTTGTATTTTCAAGTACTGTATATCAATTTGTTTTGGTGAAATCAGTAAATAACTAGTCTGGGAAGACCTATTTTTCATTGGCATGATGACACCACTCCACTTGCTCCCTCCATATCTTGGTGTGACGTTAGCGGAGGAACTGGACACAATTAGCACACACTAAACCACTGAACCATCCCAGTGGTTGCGACGTTGATTGTACAGTATTGAATGTGAGGCTGCAGGAGCCACTGTCTGTGCCCCGGGGCTCACTGTCCGCCAAGCCAAACTCACTGACCACCAAACCACAGGGCTGGCTGTCGAGCAGCTCACATTTAATATTCTTAAAATGCCAAATAATGGGGCGATTGGTTTGATATTGTCAGAGTTTGAAGTGGAGATCAGTAGGGATGTGCATATGAATGTTGGTGACAATTGGCCTTGGTTTTGAGACACTAGGCGACATCTTCTGCTGATGCCTCTTTGGCCGCGGCAAGACGGGGAAGTCCGTAGCTTTCATACTGAGACACTGATATTCTCGGAAGGAAGGAGAAAGCACCGGGCCATCCTTGTTTAAAATAAGCCATTTTCTTCCAAACTCCAATCCAAACAATTCATTATTCGAATCAGAATCACTGAAATTCCACTCCTCTGCTTGGTCCATCCCATCTGTTTTGTTGTCCTCAATTCTTCATGTTTCATGAGAATAATGACACTGGGAAAATAAGTACACAATATCATTCAGCTGTCGTTTTTCTTGTGTCCACATCATCAGGTTCACTCCTTCTGGCCATTGAAAATGGGCATTTATAAAGCTGCCGAATACCAGAAAAAACAAGACTAAAATCACGACTGGGTCATTTTTCATTTTTCATATTTTTACGAATAACATTGATTTTAAGTCCACGACTAGAAAATAAGTGCCAATGCTTGTCATATTCTCCATCTAAATGCACTAAGCACAACAGCGGTGGCGGTAGTTGCGTGGAAAATCATTCATTTACTGTAGCCAGGGCGACAATTTGAGTCACAACTTATCATGATGAATGTAGGTCAACAAGTGTCATCATTTTTTTTCATTTTGACAATTACACGCATTGTAGCAGTCCTGGTTAAATCCCAATTTTATATTTTCATATTTAGCTGACACAAACTCAAATTACTGATTGTATTTGCCTCTTGAAAACTGCTACTCTCTCTCCTCCCTGTCTTGTTGTGTATGTCGCTGGCTGCTTGGCTTGTCCATGTGTTGTCATGCTGAAAATGTGACTTGGTGACGCCACTCCCCAAGGCGGATAAAGCACGGAAGTGTCTTTTTTTCAAAGGAAAATGACCAGAATAGTAAGCCACAGTCACTTGGACAAGTCACTTTCACCGAATTGCCAATCTGGAAATAGTATCACACTGGATGGCATATTATTAAAAATAAGTCAAAAACGTGGCCATATTAGAGTAACGTGTTATAAGCCTCACAGCTGACAATGTGCTGAAATCCAACAATAAAGTACAGGAGGAAAAAGGGTGGTCTGGGAATGCAACACTGAGTCAGACAGGAAGTGGAGAGGAAGCTGGAAGGGAACATGAAGGCACAGTGGCTCTCACAATCATGTGGCGGAAACTTGTTCAAAACACGACTTGGCTTGAAACGAAAACGGGAACAGAGCAGATCCTGATTGGACTTGATGAATGCACACACTCAATTCCATTTGATTTGATTCCATTTTTATGAGCACAGCAAAAGCAGATGTTGAAATATGCATAAAAGGGAATTTACAGCATTGGCACGACTCTCCTGTCCAATAGATGAATAAAGGCAGACATCAGTTTGGACTGGTTGGTCCTTTTACAATGTCCAAGCAATAACTTGTTGAAGGTTTATGTTGTATAACCTGAAGAGAAAGAGAAGAGAGAGTTTGACATGTACAAGCTGTGCTTTAGTCAAGCCCTTTTTGAGCAGCTCCGTATTGTTCTTTTTTTTTAATGGATGTTGTGATTGTGAGGCAATTTTTATATGCCAACTGAAATAAAGAGTGAAACACAAATATGCTTGAGATAACATTACAGAGGATCGAGATCGAATTATTTCTTTATCCAAGTCCATCTTTTAAGTTTCCTCAGATAAACCGTTTTTTAACCGACTTATGTCATTAGTGTTGGGAGTACATAGCATGTATTAGCATGTACTGGGTCTGCGCGTCATCTGATAGCAGCACTTCATTTTTAGGTTGTCGACATCATAATTTATCAAAGGACAATTTTGCTTGTTGTCTTTAAGTAGCTCCGCGTTTCCATCATTGTAACCACTAAAACAATCGAGCAATGTGTAATGATTTTGTCGTGACACATTTTGGTTCTTCTTTGTACCATGTGGAAAGCTGAGAAACGGACCACGTTTCCATACCCGACGTAATGGTCAGGTTGCCTGGCAAGGTATTCTTTTGTACAAAGTCATACAGCATTTGCGTGTGTTTGTTGAGCAGTGATACAGAAGGGCTAAAATCTCTAGCTGACGCCCATCCAAAGTGAAACAGCCTCCAAGTGTCCCAATTCGCCCACTTCAGCATGTTTGTGTGCCCCAGCTGCTCCGGTTTGTGTTGCTGATGAAATGCTGAATGGAGACTTTCCCCCCCCCCTGTACATTTTCTCGAGGGTAGCAAACAGTTGATTTTTATCATTTTTCTCCTTCCTGTTATTGCACTTTTTTCCCGCTGGAGTATGATTATATGTTTGCATGCCGCTGCTGATGTGGTTTTAAATGGAGCCGCGGGGATGTTTTGTTTGGCTCAGTGAATGGATATAAGCTGTGTTTTTAGCCCCCACCCATGCCCCCCCAACCACGACGATGTTGCCCAAATGTAGGGAAACGCTCCAGCCGGCCAATGTCATGTTTATGCTGACTGTTCATCATTTTCTCCGCCACAGCGCACTTATCATCAAAAGGTTGCAGTGACATCGCTCACTTGAATGGAGAGGCGCCTCGTTTTACGACTCGCGCGGAATGATCGGTTTTTAAACCTTCATCTCATCATCGTCATCATAGTCTGAGTGTGCGGTCTCACTGGAGAAAAAACGTTTTTAAAGCAAGCGTTCACGTTGGAATTATGATTGCCTGGCTTTGCCATCTTTCACTACTGACCAAGCTGAGCATGGCGATGCGATTGTCATTTGTTCTTACATGCTGTTTTTTCTCTCTTTTCTTCCGCCTCTTGCAACTTTGGGTTTTTTTTCTTCTGTTTTTGGCGGTTGTATTCCTGGCTCACTCGACTCGCACTGTGGGATCTCATGCCAGCCCGCTTCGTTTCGCTTAACAATGTAACAGATGCTAATTTTAATCATCTTACTAGCAGAGATTAGTCTTTGATCAAACTTAACACCCAGAGGGGCAGGAAGGGAGGGAGAAGAGACAGAAAGTGACACTTCTCTTAAACTGATGACTTTATTGGAATGGACATCATGAGTTGATTAATACATTGGTTGGGAATTTGGTATTCTTGATCATTTCTATCATGGAACAATTGAGACAAAACAGCAGCGGAGTTGCTGTTAATTCAATTGCATGACCAAAACTCTGATCAGCTATTCCATTATTCATACCCTGTATTCAAAATGATCAATTTGTTGAATTTATTGTTACTAGCCCCAATAATCGATCTAATAAATGTATTTTAATACCTAGGCTAAACCCTTCATGAACTGTATTTCTGCCGGCCTAGTCTCTATCAAACTGGAGCAGAGGCTGAGCAATTCCAACGGAGCGCCGCTTATTATGTGTGCAATTATGCCAGTGACAAGGTTTCTCGAAAGTCTCTCTTCGAGGTCCACTAGATCAAGATGTAGCACCAGAGCAATGCCAGGAGACAGTTGCATGAAGCTCTCCGATGTCAGGCCTAAAGAATATGGATGGTTGTGTTATGTCTGCGGAGCGGCCAGCGGAACCACCCGAGAGCTGCTCGGCTGTGAAAATGAGAGTAGAGCTCTTATTTGGCGTTCCTCTGATGTAGCTGACAGACTATAGATGCTGCAGAGTGTAACAGTGAAGTGCCAGAGTGCAGCTGACAGCGGTGATTCTGATACAGTCTTACGATGAGTTCCACCCCCTCAGTCGGCTCTTAGGCTAACCACTTCATATGTCCTTCTTTGGCTTGACCCAAGTACCCAAAACCTCAAGTTGTGTTTTAACTGGCTACTCACAGCTCCGTGTTTCCTGAACGCAACATACTTATAGCTGCTCTGCCATTGGCTATGACCCAGCATCATCTTGGCATCCCAATGGCAAAGAGGGACTTCTACCGTATGCGTCTGCGTGTCGATAGATCAGTGTCTATGCAGCGTCCTCGTCAATCGCCCCTCGGGCCATGAGGTGTGCTGATAGTTTTACGTAAATGTGAATCACCCAGAAAAAGTGTTCACCAGCCCGGCAATCTCTCACTATGCTGATATTTTCGAAGGAGTGTTAAAAGCTAACAAAAGCAAATGTCCTTGGGTCAATTCTTTACAAAATGCCAGGCAAAAACCAGTTCTGAGAGTTAACATGGACTAAAGAGAGTAAAAAGCGATGTGGACGGAGTTAAAAGTTAAATGACCATCATTTTTATTCTTTATTCTTTGTCTTTTACATTATGCAGAACTCTCATGTATCGTGCAATATTCTAATTGTAACATGTGTTTGTTACATATTTTGATGCATTTTTATGGTTTAGGAAACATTTATGTCTTTATTTTGGTGGGGCTTGGAATGAAGAGCACTTAGATGGAAAAGATGTCTCTACTTAGAAATTTCTTGCAGAACCAATACATTTCACAAGTAGAGGTACCACTGTATCCCAGCGGGCTATTTAAAACTGAGTACTCGTGCTCTGTGACCATTAAGAATGAATTTTAACCTCAGCTGTTTCAGGCATACTTAGTCTGAGCATATTAATAATCGAGAAATCATATCATATTTTCCTGATGATGTTTAGAAATAGTCCTATGACAGAGAATAAAATGTTTAATGGTTGCTGTCGATGAAAATTATCTGTCTGCAGGTTTTAATGAAATATTATCTAACGCACTAAAGTTGTTTAATAGTCACTCCAAATCAAATAAAACTGACAAAATCTGAAGATACATGCTTTCTTTTGGGCAAGTCGATTGAGCTGCAATTGCAGGCCAGACGGCGTCAGAATCGGACGAGACAATATTAGCCTGGCTGAGCTGGACCATAGCTAACTGGTGAAGTCTCTGTGTCTCTATGAAATCACTGCTGAGTTGTAAATGCATGCGCCTTCCAGGCCTGCTCTGTGTGAGGTCGAACAGGACGGAGTTCTGGCCAGGACGTGGTGGAAAATCAGAGCTGGCTGCTTTCCTGTGAAACCAAGTTATGAGAATGGGGCAGGCACGCTGCCATCTCGATTGTTCTTTTGGAGAAAAAAATAAAAAGAGGTCACACTGTAATATTTCAATGCAAAGCATTTTTAGATAAAATGTAGCTAGCTCACACAAAACAATATAGAACATTACTTCAGGTGCTGGACATGCTAGGTGGGAGTGACAAAAAACAAAAGACTGAGACATCTTGGCAGAGAGACAGAAGCACGCGATCCCATAAGCGGTAAACATCGACTGTAAAATTTGAAGGAGGTGATTATGAGTATGAGGACGGAAAGAGGAAGAGGTCCATAGGAAGGTACACAAAGATAGTTCTGCTCTAATGGACTTCTTGGGCAGTATTTCAGGGGGGAGGGGGGGTTGTTTTTTTTGGTCAGGAAACACATTTGGAGAGATGTGATTTTCATTTAGCAGATACATTAGACTGATGCTTCGGGAAAGTTTTCTCATGTTAAGTCAAGGAAAAAGCAACTGTTGCCGTGAAGTGTAATTCGTTTTTTAAGCCAATTGGGCAATCGAGGTAGACAGTCCTCAACACACATTTATGAACAAACCCATGGTCAGAAGGTAATGAGCTCAAGTAAATGAATACTAACCATGCTAAATGCTAACATATCACTCATCTGCGTTTTAAGCCAATGACTTCAAATAAAGAGTTTGCATCAGCACACAGACATCTGAAAAGCAAGCTTGGCACAGACGCCAGTGGTAGCACATCACAAGAGGTGGTGCTGGCTGGTCCGTCAATATTATTAATTGATAGATATTGTGAATCGGGTTGCTGGGGCAACAATAGTGACAGTGTTCTGTATGAGTACATGTTGGGGGCATCTAAGTGAGTGTCAAACCCAGTCGAAGTACGGTACTTCAGATTTTAAATACAATTATTACATCTTCGGGAATATTCTTGACAATTGGGCAAATTTGTAAGGAAATATCCAGGCTGGTCTGCTCATAAGTTGTTGATCTGGAGTCAATATGCTGCAACACACATCTTGGAGTAGTTGGCCCTTATGTCTGAAATTTTGGGAAAAGTTAAGATGTCTGAAAACTGGGCTAAAGAAGAGGATTGTTTCTTACTTGTGAGACTATATTTTAAATCCACTGTTTGGCCTGCTTGTGCTTGTTGGCCATGTTTGCTCCTAATATGGCTAAGTGCCCACTTTCCTCACCACATGCTGCTAATGCGACTCATCCGAGGCAAGATTGGACTAACTAAGTAGCCACAGACTTGATTTTGCGGCACTTTATCACCCCTGATGAAATTAGAGGAATGCGTACTTGGCTGCGTTGAAAAGAAGAACAGACAAGCCCGGGCACAAGCCTTGGGTATTGTAATAGTGGGCATGTCGTCTTGGAACAAAATATGTTTCCTGCTTCCTGTTATTTGATTTCATAATAAACAGTACATTCTATTAACACCAATGTCCTCTATTATTGTTGCCTCGGTGAGGAATACGAAGAACTCGACCCCATTCGTAGGTGTTTTTGTAGTATCGCTGCTGTGAAGCCACAAGTGACCATGCCTTTCTTAAAACTGCCTGGCTTTCTTCAGACCATACTCAGAGAGGGCAGTATCTATTCTCCAAACACAACTTGAGGTAACAAATGTGTTGATTGACACCACGTTTGCTCATCAGCTCATCACCAAGCTCTTCAGAAGCCTGGTATGGATCCTGTTCATTTGAATCGGGTGTGTTGCAACAGGGAGAAACGGAAAACATGCAGGACAGCGGCCTTCGAGGACCAGAGTTTGACACCTGTGACATAGGACATGTCACGCTAGACAGCAATATGAAAAAAATGCCAGAATTTCGTCATCGTGAAGTGTCCCAAATGCTTCACGACCAACTATTGAGTGTATCACATATTGCCACGACGGATCAAGACAATTCAAAATCGACAACAAGACACTACGTTTGTCTGCGACACGTCTGTTGGCTCACAATCGGGTTCCATTCATGTAGTCTGACATCAGCATAAGACTGGTATGGTATTCGCGGAGCTACTGCTTGAGCTTTGACCCAAAATCAGGCACACAGCTGAGTTTTGGGTCACGCAAGTCTGTGTATGGTGATTGACGTGTGTTAGTCGGACTAGTCAGTGTAAGACAGTGGATCTCTCTAAAATTAGTCATTTAAAAAATCTGTTGTGTGCTGCCCTTGAAGAAAACAAAAGGCCACAAAAAATATATATTTTTAAGAAGGTTGGCTTTGCAGCAGCAGGCTGAGGCTTTTTCTACAGCTTCCGATGATCTGAACTGGAAGCTAATGAGCTTGATTTTTGACATTCCCGATGGTAAAAAATGTGTTTCACGAGCAACCACTCAAGAGTGTATCCCACCTCTTGACATTTCGCTGTTTATGGTATCGCTAAAATAACCTGAAACGCAAACCATCTCGTTTTTATGGTTGCCATCCTTCCTGTTTCCCTTCCATGCAAGCTGCTCGGAATTGGCAATCGGAGGAGAGTGGGGGGTATTGACATGACATGCACCCCGTCGTGCTGCTAATTGAATTGATGGCTAATTGACTTTAGCATGGATCATGCGGAGGCCTGCCAGGAGAGCATTTCATGGTTTCACTTCATGGTTACATCACAGTGGGTAACATCCAGCCCCTCATCTTTGGGGGCCTTTTTGGTAGGCTTAGCAGAAAAATTGGTTTCCCTGCTGTGTTTCCAGTGGTCGAGCTGTGCATGATCAGAAGTTGAACTAAACAGTAGTGGAGAAAATGAAGGGATTATTTTAACTGACAGATCCCTCTCGCATGATCCCCCCGCCATCATCTTCTCCCGAAAGCCACCACCGGGAATAGTTACATAACCGATTCTGGCTCTATTAAGTGGGGTACACAAATACCACTCAGGCCAAATTTTGATCAAAGTCAGCAAAGGCCAGATTCTCAAATGGCTCTGAAAGATTATCCTGTGTTGTGGGTTTTTTTTCCAACCTGATCTGCTCAAAAAACGGTTCGGGCCGGCGATCGCAAATTTTATTCCTGTTTAATTTTTACAATCACAAATCATTGTGTGTGTTTCGGCTGAGCTACGGACTCTGTGAAGCGATCTCATGGGGGCGCTGTTGAATAGAGGAGCCACGGTTTGTGTTGAGAATTTGTATGATGTCTTGAGGGTTTTTAAGATGACCCACACATTATATTTTTACCATCCATTAGCCTGGCTCTTTCAAGTTCTTCGATATACTTTCTTCTTCTTTGTAGACTGGATATGCTGATGTCCTATGCTGCCTCTCAGAGGCCACTCTTGGTACTACGATAGGAATATGGTTTGTGGAAGGAGACTGGTGATGTCAGAGGAGATATATTTCACAATGTGTGTGCTGTGTCGTGCTGGTTTTCTTGAGTACACCACACAATATAAGCGCAGTCAGAACGCGTGTAAACTTCACACTCATCAAGTAAGGAGTCGCTCACATTTTAAAAATACGTTAAAATGTTAAAAATCAGTATGTGTACATCTTGACAGAAATGATATTATTTTTGTCCTGTGCTGTGTATGCTGGCATGAATAGACCAAAATAGTACGGTTTCGTCTCTTTATGTCCCTGCCAACATGACCCTCACCCCTTGGCAACATGCCCCCCTCTACTGGCCGGAGGATGCATGCTGGGGCTGTGTAAATTTGCCGCGGTTAACAGCCAATATGACCCGTCGGCTTTTGGGAGTTGTTGCTGCTGCTCAAAGAGCTTGTTAGCCAGTGAGAGTAATGACTGCATGGCTTCCTTCCTTCCCTCCTTTCCTCCTTCCTTGCTTCCTTCCTGCCTTTCCCCCCGGGCACTGTATTGTTTCTCCCTTCACTCTCACTTTCAATGGATATCATTCACGGTTTCTAACCTCTAGTGACCTTGACTCCTTTCCAGGTTGTGGTTTATGGCTCCCCTTTTCGTCTTTTGCTACCATCTTTCCTGCTGCCTTGCATGATTAAAACGTTTTAAAGTAACAGATATTTGTTTATTTTTTCGGAAAACACAGAAAAATTCCTTTGGTTTCCCACATTTTAATCACGTGCTACAGATGTACATGTTAGAATCAAATAAATCCAAAAGATATCTATTGTAGCATATTCTGGTCATGCACAGCAAAGGTCAGAGTCAAATGTTTGTTGAGCGTCGGGGAGCGTGCGTCGATTAAGAAAGCAAATACATCTGACCTCAAAATACACAAACGTGTTTGAATACGCACGCACTAACCCACCGGTGTTGGTCGTGCTTTGCGTCCTTTGGCGTGTTCCTTGTGCCCGACTCGCGACAAGGACAATGGTCACAAAAGATACGAAAAGTAAGGTGTTTTGTTTTTTCCCACTAATCTTAGCATCAGTAGTATGTCCCACCTACTCAACCTGGCTGTTATATACTTTTAGAATGAATTATTTCAGACTGTTTTGGACAACGCATGGTCAGGACATTGTGCTTCTTTTTCATTTGAACTGTCAGACAAAAACATTTCCTGTAATCCTCAAAGTGAATTTGTGAGGATTGTAAAACCTGTGAAACACCCTTTGCGTGTCATGTTTGATTCGCAATTGATTCTATTTGCTGTAGAGAGTCCGTGCACAACTTCACATTATTGCCTTAGCAGCCTCGCCACGCCTCAGCAGGAACCCTGTTTTACAAACGCTCTTGCTCATGTGGATTATTAATAACGTATAGTGACACCACACATCTCCTCAAGGCTAAAATATACACACTCCGCAGCACCTAATTTATGACTTTTATTACAAAGTGCCTTTATACAAGCGGCTCTTCTAACTTAAGACATTTATTAAACCGCACTGGCCATTACTTTTATAAGACAACACATTTTCTCATTTGTATATGAGAAATAGATTTGCATATGAGATACATTTGTGTCTCACAAAGTTCCAGAGTGGCTCTGGTGGAACCAAAAGTGGGTCACTGGGCCGAAGAGGATAGGATTAGATTCTGAGGTGGAACAGAGGTAGCTTCAGTTTTCCCTCCATTTTGATACGTTCCAAAGTTTGTCCACTTTTGGGGTGCTTTCAGGAGAACCGTGCTGTCATTTTGCAAAAACCGGTTGAGAAACAATGTTTTAGTCTATTAGTTGTAGCAATGCTATCGTGCTTCATGGTTGTCCAGCTAACCTTCATTCATTCATTCATTCGATCCTTTTTTTTAGTACTTATTTGGTTCAGGATCACAGATGAGCTGGAGCCTATCCTTGCTAACTTTGGGCAAAAGGCGAGTCGCCCCAAAATCAGAGGCCATGTGTATTTTTGTTGGCTCACTTTCATTAATTCACTTATCGACAGAAACAATTTCAGTTAGGGCCTGGATCACCTGACTTTTGTGCTCATTCATATACTAACATTTGTTTAATGGAACAGAATGGCAGTGTCAAAGTACGTGCTCGATTCTCTTGTTGGGAAAGTGATGCCTTTGTGGAAACAAATACCCTCACTGGAGTTGAGTCAGACTGAATGCACAACTTGACTTTGAACGCAACCTTCTTTCAGTATCGACTCCTGAGCGCCGTTCGATGCCCCCCAGCTTGTTGATGTTAGGGCACCGATCGAAACTATGTTTGTGTTAGTGTGACGCTCACGTAAAAGCGTTTGATCCGTTCACCTCCAGTGACATGCCACTATTGTTTTCCCACCTCTGCCAAGGATTCCCTCTTCTATGGCTGAGGTTATTTATTTATTGTTACAATTCAGATTTATGGAAAAGTATGACAAAACGGAACTCGTCAGCTTTTTTTTCTGCTATGATGAGAGACAGACTTGGATCAGGAGATCACACCTCTGCAGATTCAGCCTCATGTGTAATAGGAAGAGGATATGATTTGTGTCAGTAAGCAAAATAAGCTGTGTGGGGTGGGACGTGGGGGTTGACGCAACCCTGCCTCACTTCCTGGTTTGTGTGCACACATGTCAGAAATCATGAGAGTAATTTGTTTTGGATGGGGGTGATGCTGGAAGTCGAACAAAAGTCATGAGAGTGGCATCATAAGCCCCCATTGGTGTGTGTCATCTTTCACACATAAAGCATTGCTTGTTTGGTTGAAGCGCAGCGTTGGGAGGCCGATGGGTTGGGGTCTTGCAATGCGATACACTCACATGCCCTTGATAATCTGCACTGCCGAGACTCAATTACCCCCTCCGTTCACCGTGACATGCTCCTTGTTTCTCAAAACATGGGTGTGTTTTAATGATATGTCAGAGGATGGTGAGGGTCACTAATGAAACACTGCATGCAAAGTGCACTTGACTGCGCACTTAATTGTGTGCAAGTGCACATTATTTGCCATAAATTACAA
Organism: Hippocampus zosterae; assembly: GCF_025434085.1. Lineage (NCBI taxonomy): Eukaryota > Metazoa > Chordata > Actinopteri > Syngnathiformes > Syngnathidae > Hippocampus > Hippocampus zosterae. The sequence continues at coordinate 29,654,344 of NC_067452.1, forward strand.
AATTGCTGCTGTTTTAATGCAAAGTCACTATACGGAGCAAAGTTCGAAACCCAGCGTTCGATTGACTGTCTCATATTGCCATAATGACCCCTTTATTATGATATCAGACGAGAAAATAGAAGGCAACAAACGCGGGGTCATGGCCAAACCATTCAGAAAAAAAAGAGAGAAAAAAAACTTTTGTGTGTTTGGTCTACTTGTGGGTTTGGGGAGGATGGTGTTAAATGACAAATCTTAATGACTTAACCCACAAAAACACCATATTTTTTGCACTACAATGGGCTTCGTAGTATAAGGTGTGCCTTCAATGAATGGCCCGATTTAAAACTGTTTTCATATATAGGGCGCACTGCACTAAAAGGCGCATTGAATAGAAGCTACAATAGTGGCTGTGGTTGCGTTATGCATCCACTAGATGGAGCTACGCGAAAGAGAATACAATACAATACACTACAGAGTTATTTATACAGAGCTTTCACAGCCGCTGCAGCTGTAACAAAGCGCTTTACAGAACATTTAAAATACATGCCCGGGCAGGTTATTGAAGTACTCAAAATTGTCCCAAGGTGTGATTGTGAGCGTCAATGGTCTCAGCATGCCCGTGACCCTTATGAGGATAAGCAGATTAGAAAATAAATGGATGGTTGGGTGATAACCTGGTGTGATCGGGGGGACAATGAGGACAGATTCAGAATCAGTGCAAAAAACAAAACAAAACAGAAAAATCTTGAAAGGTTTACGTGCATCTCTGATTAAAAAAATATGGAGTGAAAATGTTTCCACCAGTGTAATGAATGGTGCATGTCCTGTGGGTTACATTGTGTTGGTCTGCTAACATGCATTTCTAGATTTGAATATGACACATCCTTCCTTGTTGAACTGAGATCCTCTTCTGGCAGTTCACATCAGGAATTGTCTTAAGGACCTTGGCTCAGGAAAAGGGCCCTTTAATATGCGAGGGAACCACTCAAATCCACGCAACTTTGCTTTGAAACGAAATCAGAGTTTGATTCATTTCTGAGCTCTGCCTCAATGTCATCATCACAGCATTTGCTCCTCAGTGGAAACACATTTCTGGTTCCAAAATGTCGACTTGTTCAAATGTGTGGTTTGCAGTAATGCATAAATGGCGACATTTCATTGTGGCCTCAACACAGGAAACCAGACCAGATGAAATGACGGCAATTACTAAAGCCACTTGTGGTTTCTGGGAGGGGGGTTAAACCTCTCGTTTGGAGACTGCGAGGATGGCTGGACGGATTAGGGAAAAGTTACGCAAAGCAGCTTGGAAGCTGACGGATGGATCTGGCACTGGAGCAGAACTAGTCATTTCCTAGCAAGGCAAAGAAATGTACAAATATAACTCAGCCTGACATGCCAGCAAGTCCCTGCGTTATTGCAGCTCGTGAGAGAGTACGAGCTAATGTAGCAGAATCTTCAAGAATCCTGATGGGGGGGAGGGGGGTCTCATTTGGAGAAAAGGAGCTTTTAAAATGATACTCCATGTCCATAGACATTGTTCCAACATTCAAAAGAAACGAAGCTATTTTGTCGAGATGTCCAAATAATCAAATTATTGGAACAGTATCTACTTGTCGTGAGTGACAAACCGGTTTATTGCTGTTGTTTTGATCGCTAACGCATCGAGTTTACTTAGGCGTAAAGATTTCATGCCTCACTGTCATCATTAAGGGAATAACGCACTAATCCGAGGCATGAAATTACAATCTGCCTTTTCCTTTTCCTGTCTGACAACAGACACCCTGTGAAGGGATTTCCGTGTTGATGTTTCTTTATCTCCCGCGAGACAATTGCTGTATGAATTGAGGAGCTCAAGACAAATTTTGGCTGCATCACTAAGAAGCTTAGGCCGTACAGAAAAAAAGGCAATAAGTAGACGAGCTACGTTCCTTGGGTGACGCCAGTTTACACCACGAGGTTTTCACTTCTGACATTTTTCACTTGCTTATCGTTTCACATGACTGCTTCTTTTTGGTCTCCCGATGCTCTTTATCGTCACATCGCTCTGACTTGCTTGAGTGCCATTCGGGGAGAAAATCAACATCATTTTCAGCCAGCGCTTTATTTAATGAGAGCTCATTGACACGGCTGCTTGTTCATCGTGAAGGCGGGAAGTTTGCTGAGCCCGATGGCATGTCGGAACCTTTTTCTGCTGCCAGAGCACATTTCAGAAGCCTGAAACTGTTTGTGATCAAAATGATATCATGATTGAAGCATCCAAATTTGCTCACGGATATCGTGTGAAAGAAAATGCAGTATTATTGGAAAACAACACATCATGCGCTATTCGTTTTTTAATTGATTGATTTATTGTTCGTCTGTGTGGTTCGCATGTCTGCCTGACAGTTCTGAGGTTTGTGGTTTGAATCTGAGCTCTGGCCTTCTAGTTTGCTGCCAGTGTGTTCTTTTTGTGCTTACGTTGGTGTTCTGCGTGGTCTGTCTTCCTCCGACATTCAAAAACAAGCATGTGAGATCAATTTGAAGACTATATTGACCATTTACAGCACTCTAAACTAACTGTTTTTACGAGGAGCATTGTCGGCCCCTCACTTCAAAATGTTCCCTCTCGTTTACACCGTAGTACTGAGAAATACTTGGACAATAAATGCAGAAACTACTTTATGTTTGAATTCACCTTTGCGTGTGCATATTTTGACGGAAAAAGTTATGGAGTGGACCCTCGTTATTCGCGGGGGATACGGCCCACACATTCATTCATTCATTCATCTTCCGTACCGCTTGATCCTCACTAGGGTCGCGGGGGGTGCTGGAGCCCATCCCAGCCGTCTCCGGGCAGTAGGCGGGGGACACCCTGAATCGGTTGCCAGCCAATTGCAGGGCACACATAGACGAACAACCTTCCACGCTCACACTCACACCTAGGGACAATTTAGAGTGTTCAATCAGCCTGCCATGCATATTTTTGGAATATGGGAGGAAACCGGAGCACCCGGAGAAAACCCACACAGGCCCGGGGAGAACATGCAAACTCCACACAGGGAGGCCGGAGCTGGAATCGAACCCAGTACCTCTGCACTGTGAAGCCGACGTGCTAAGCACTGGACTACCGGGCCACCTCGGCCCACACATATCAGCGCCTAATTGAGGCTCTTTGAAATTAATTTGGGGAACACAAAAACAATTACAATACAATACAATACATGCTGATTTATATAGCGCTTTCACAACAGCGGCAGCTGTAACAAAGCGCTTAACAAAACAGTTAACATAAAGTAAAATAATAAACACAAATTACAAATGTATATATACAAATCTTTTATAAAAGCACTGATAAACATTCACTAGGGGGTGAAATTGGGAGCAGGGGGCAAAAAATATATATTAACCATGAAAAAATATTGGAAAGCAAAAACAAACAAATAAACAAACCCCAACAAATATGTGACTCCGTGAGTGCCGAAACCGCAAGTATGTGCCACTGTACGGCTAATTCGAATGCTTAGACTGGCCGACAGTTGCGTTATTCTCAGCAAATCTCGTGGGTATCAACAGCAGAATTTGTCTTTCTTGGAATTTGTCTCTGTTAAATACCACAGCCTGCTGATCTCATGCAGCTCCTCATTCTGGACATCAAATTTCCTGCCTTTTTTTTCTTTCATCAGGACGCTTTCCTCATGAAATTAGTCAGACTCGGAATCACGATTGGTCTGCTCTGGCACACTTGGGGAGAACATAACCCCAAGACTGTCTGCTCGTCTTCAAATGATTGCAAAATGTAGGAAAGTAATTCAGCACAGTGACAAAGTGTTTAGAGGCTGTGATTGTTTGTGCATCCTGCTATAACCGGAGCTTAACTTCTTTTTACACTTACTACACAGCTAAGAATGACATATAAGCACTCGATGGTGTTAAATGCTTCACTGTTAAACTGTGTTCAAAATAGGTTTGTAGCTATGGCACCGAAATACAGTCCTTGACAATTTGGAGTACGTCAAAGTAGAATTTTCATTAAAAGGTGGCAACATTGAAAAACAAATTCTATAGTGATACCCAATCACTGTTGATATACGCTTAATATTGTACTAAATCAGGCATGTCCAAAGTCTGGCCCGGGGGCCAAATCCGGCCCGCGGTCGAATTTCATCCAGCCCTCGGCCCCTGTCATAAAATCAGTGCCGTCTGGCCCGCAGGTTGGGCGCAATGGAACACGTGTTGCATTGACTGAGGTCTCGTAGACTGGTGAGTGATGTTTCATAGAGTACTGCTTCCCTCTAGTGGCTAAATGAGTAATAGCATTCACTAAATGAGTAATAGCATTTAGACACTAGAGGGCATCACTCACTAGTTAACAAGACATCACTCCGTGTTTATATTGACTGATATGTCATATTTCAAATGGTCCTTGCAGTTGTGGATTTGTGTATTGCTTGTTCATTTCCCTGTTGTTCGAGTCAAAGGTTTTGTGACTATTGAAAAGTCATGGTGATACATTTTATGTTTCAAATCAATCAATTTGCACTCAGGAGACTTGTTTAAGAAAAAGTCAAGTGAATAAGCAGTTGCATGTGATATTCCTGTTTCAAATGAACCAAAAGAAATTCTTAAGATTGTTGAAATTAAAATAAAAATGGAAATGTGAAACAGACTGGCTTACTAAAATTTGTTGAACAATATTGTTCAATGTAAAGAATGTCAGCCAAGGTCGGCCCCCCGACATTTTACCACATAAAATCTGGCCCCCTTGGCAAAAAGTTTGGACACCCCTGCACTAAATCATTATTTAGTGCTATTGTGCTGTCATACATATCATTAAACTGCAAGTTGGATACTGAGGCCTGAGTCGTCCCATCAATTTGAAGGGACACAATTGGTCTCCGATGTTCTGCATATTGGAAGTTTATTCACTCGTGTCGATGAACACAGGTCCTACGGCCTGCTGCTCAAGCTGTTTTGAACGCGTAGGAGTTCTATTCCATTTATCCCAGAAGCCGTTTATTTGCATCTTCATGAAAAAGAAGAGCAACTTAGAAAAAAGAAAAAAATGGCAAGGGCGAGACCAGGCCCGCCCACGTCTTACTCTTGCCTGTACTCTACTATGCTCTTTGTTTGAGTTTGTACACACGGTGTGCAATGTAGATCCCTTTGGAGCCAGAATCAGCCAGCTGCTGAGCCAGCTTTTCCACACGAATCTCGCGGCCGTTTACCCCCTGGGAGTTTTTACGCGACTCTCCCAACACCCTTTAATGGTTCATCTATGACATTGGCTCTCATCCATCTTTGCTTACTCCCTTTACATGCTACACACACTGACTTGAATGGACGGTGTGAATATGTGCCCCCACCAAGTTGATCCATTCATATGGTTTGAACTAAATCTTTGTTTTGGTTGATAGACTGACTGCGTCTTTGTCACACTCGAGGCCGACCTCGCCGAGTTCAGCAATTGAGTATTGGATTTGAAAAGAATGAAAACAACGGCGCTCTAAGCGTTTGCACTCTCTGCTTCAAAGTACCGCTCTTTCTTTATGGTGAGTCAGTTTTACAGAGGAAGAAATTACCATATAAATGCAACAAGAATGATTCATGAGACATATTAATGTTGTGACCTGGAATGAAAAAGGTGATGAGGTGACTGCAATTATGGCTAAGATACCATTCAGAAAATAATTGCCGTGGGCACCAAAATACAACATGTTGCGACAATCAGTCCAAATATTTGCATTTTCCCTCTGTTACAAATCAAAGCAGCAAAGACCCTGTTCTTAGATGTCTCTGACAAGATTATTTTCGGCAATTATCCTGTGGTGTAAGTAATGTAAATCAAAATTTCCTTCCTGACTTCCTCAGAAAACGATCTGGCTGAAAGTCATGAAAGAAAAAAAAAATTGTTCAATTTTTTTATTTGGCTGAGCTACGGATATTATAACTGTGGTATAAAGAAATAAGAAAAAAAGTTTTTTTTTGTTTTTTAAACAGCTTATTACAAACTATAACCAATTAGAAAGCGACCTGAAGTTAGCACGGCAAGTAGGAGGAGCAACTGATTGTGCCACAGTTTGTATAACGTCTTTCAAAGGCCATTCACCACAATGTAAGATCAGTTAAGCTAATAGTTAGCCTAGAATAGTAAGAGGACGAACAGTAGGCACACACAGTGATGGTTTCCTTGTCTTTGTGTGGGGTCTCTCACACTCTTGGTTAACACGCAAAACCTTGTTAAATGTGTAAGCCTGCTTTGCTCTTTAGGAAGAGGTATACTGAATAAATAGCACACCACCCACTGTGAACTACTACATCTGAGTCTGCAAACCACATTGAGGCATTTTGTTTGTGTAATGGAGCCTCAGTTCCTCAGGCGAAGCAATGTTTTTTCCATTAACATGGATTGAAATATAATTCATCTGTTCCAGATTCCACAAAATGTGTCGGGGCTTCCGAATCGCACTTTCACTTTGAACCATACTGTGGGCTAAATGAACCATCATTTATGAACCAAAGCTATATATGCCATTAGAGTTTTTTATAAGTTGATTTAGTTCTAGTGTGATGAAAACATAGACGCCTGCTCAGGATTATATGCGGATGGGAACAATGCGCACGGTAGAATTTTGAGAAATTTTTAAGTGCGCCTTATGGTCTGAAAATGTAAAATGGAAGCAACGTAAAGGTTAATTGCACCATTGTTACCTTGATGAGCTTCAGATGAAATCCCAAATCTTGGAATTAAACCAGGCTTGAATGAATCCTCATCATGGCTAGAGTGCTTCTTAATTCTCTGATTATTCCAAACAACACCTATCACCTTTGATTTGTAGCAGCCTCGCTGCTGGAAATGCAAATTCAGAGCTTGGTGAAATGACGCAGGTTCAGCCCAACCAAACCCTCGTTTCGCCCCCTCGCACCTCCTTCAGCTCCTCTGTAATTACCCCTGTTGGATCGCTACGCCTAATTGTTCTTGATTTTGGGATTTGCCGCCATTGTCACTCCACTTGTTCACCCCTCGCACTGCTGCTTATGATTGAGTTTGCTGATGAATGCTTTGTGATGTGGCTGTAACCATGACGCTTGCGTCTGATATGCAAACATTTAAGGATGAGCCAGGCCCTGTCTGGGATTTAGTCCTAAACAATCCCATGAGGGAACCAGTCAATCTGTACAAATCAGCACGCCGCACATGTATCGTTTGATTTTACAGTACACAGACATCAAATATTGATACTGCTGTAGCTGGATGTACGGTTACCTAGTATGACAAAACATAATTCTCCTTTCTATTCCATCGATGATCTCTCATATTCCCTATATGATGCAATATCTATAGATATACAGTATGTATTTTTATAAGGTTTATAATAATGCTTGCAGTGCATTATTAGTGTGCCGCTACCAACATGATACGTTTATTTGTTAACTCACTTGGTGGTGATAAAACTTTCTGCATTACGGTATTTCATGCATATATTTTACTTTTACCTGCTTCTTATCAACTGAGACAAAAAATAAATAATGTTGTTATTCAGTTCATTTTAAGGTCATTTTTTTCCCCTGCTGAATGTAGTTGTCTTTAGATGTGTTTTGGGATTCGGAGCTATATCAATAAATTCAAATCAAAATAATTGACATTGAAGCGCACAACTATCATCATGATAACATTGGCCTCGTTGTGTATATTAGTATATCGGATAACAATGATAAATGGAAAGGACTGTGATTTCCTTTTTTGAGAAATGAGTTTTTCTTGGAATAACTGGAATGTGATGAGTCATAGTGACATGAATGAGACTTGTGAGTAATGTGTGTTCTTGTCATGGTGTCATATTGGCAGGTGGGTATGGGGACTGCTGGGTGAGTCAGTCCAGGCTAATTTCTCTTGCCGAAACTTGCCTCGAGTTTCATGCGGTGTTCAAGCAGGTCCTTTGGAATGCGCACTGTAACCATTTCCTCCCTTTGTGTTTTTAATCCGCTCGGCCCAACTCTTGTTGCGTGATTCTTTAATCGAGGATGAACCTTGATCCTCTCAAAATGTGAGTCATGAACACTCTCTTTTCCTCTGTTTTTCTCCAGAAAGATGTGAAGAGGCTGGTGACTCTTGGACGGACAAGTTAGCCTTCAACAATCAAAACAAGGTCTCCAACAGTCTTCCGTTGTTCATCCATCCACTTTCCACCGTTTCCTAACCCCCCCACCCAAAAACAAAACAAAAAACCTGGTAAACATGAAGGCTTTGCACAGGACTTCATCGCCTGAGGGCAGAATGGGATTATTAGCTCCTTTGTTAGCCTTCTGGCTACTAGCGTGCCTTGCTCAGTGCAGCGGGCAGACATTCACTACCTTCCACCCGGAGCGGCGGGACTGGTTCTTCAACCACCTGACTGTTCACCGAACCACAGGGTCCGTGTATATTGGCGCTGTGAACCGTGTGTACAAGCTCTCGGGCAACCTGACCCTGCTGGTGTCCCATGACACGGGCCCAGAGGACGACAACAAGGCCTGTTACCCGCCCTTGATAGTGCAGCCCTGCTCGGAGCCTCTGGTCTCAACCAACAACGTCAACAAGCTTCTCCTCATCGACTACTCGCAGAACCGCCTGCTGGCGTGCGGCAGCCTCTACCAGGGCGTCTGCAAACTCCTCCGACTGGATGACCTTTTTATCTTAGTAGAGCCCTCTCACAAGAAAGAGCACTACCTCTCCAGTGTCAATCAGACTGGGACCATGTATGGGGTCATCGTGCCCTCACGAGGCCAGGATGGCACACTGTTTATCGGCACCGCGGTTGATGGAAAGCAGGACTACTTCCCGACCATATCGAGCCGCAAGCTTCCACGCGACCCAGAATCGTCCGCGATGCTTGACTACGAATTGCATACCGACTTTGTTTCCTCATTAATCAAGATACCCTCAGACACGCTAGCTCTGGTGTCCCACTTTGACATTTACTACGTTTACGGCTTCGCGAGCGGCAGCTTTGTGTACTTTTTGACCGTTCAGCCGGAGACGCCAGAAAACGGCATGTCGTCAAGCGGCTCCACCAGCGACCTCTTCTACACTTCTCGCATCGTTCGCCTCTGCAAGGACGACCGCAAGTTTCACTCATACGTCTCCCTCCCCATCGGCTGCGTGAAAAACGGCGTGGAGTACCGGCTCTTGCAGGCCGCCTACCTCGGCAAGCCGGGAAGCGTGCTGGCGGCGTCGCTGCACATCGCCGCTCAAGACGATGTGCTCTTCGCCGTCTTCTCCAAAGGCCAGAAGCAATTTCACCATCCTCCCGATGACTCTGCGCTCTGCGCCTTCACTATCCGTGACATCAACACACGCATCAAAGAGCGCCTGCAGTCCTGCTACCAAGGCGAGGGACACCTGGAGCTCAACTGGCTACTTGGAAAGGATGTTCAGTGCACAAAAGCGGTGAGTTACCCGTACACTTCTTCGGCACTCAGTGTGCAGTTTTAGCAGTTCTTTGAAGATACTCTAATATAGATGTTCACTTCATTAAAAAAAAGAAGCAAATTGTCATAAAATGGACTTAAAATTACACAGTGACAATTTTCTCCTTTTGTTTAAAATCATCAATTGCCTTCCAGGCTCAGGAAGCAGCAGTGAGTGCTTCCGACGCCGTTCCTTGTGAAAAGCCCAATTATCTTTTTGGAGGCCACTGATTTGCCATCACTTGAGTCTCTTGATTTTTCCCTCATTCCCCAGGAGGCTTCAGTCCTACATTGTCTTTAATTGCTAATAAATATTTAAGAATATCATCACGAGTTGTGTGTCCTGCTCTAGTACAGGCTTGTGATCCGTGCTGGAGGTGCACATGTGTTGTAAGGGTGTCGTGATTGATCAAGTCCACTAATCGGTCTTACTTTGTTGCTAATCCGTTCCTGTGGGCAATTTGTTGCCCACTTTTATGAAAATCAATGACTTGTTGGTTCTCATAAATGGGCACCGTTGGCTTTTCTTGTCTCTGATGTGCGAGAAGAGGTCAGAGGAAGGGCGACGTGGGGGGACTGAAGAAACCGCAGTGACAGTAGTGACAAAATTAGTGCGTATTTTTCCCACCAGTCTCCAGCAGAATCTCAAATCATCGCAGCATGTGCTGAAGGGTGCCAGCCGTCACCTGCCATGCTGCGCCGCCCACTACATTCTGCCAGCTGTAGCGTCGCAGAGCTCTGATGTCACATGACACAGCCCAAGAAGCACAATATTCGCGCAAAGAAAATAATACCGTCCTTAAAACCCTGTTCTTACCCATAAATCCATCCCATATTATGGATTATGCAGATGGGTGTCAATGGATGAGGAAGTCTGGAAGCTTATACAAATGACGTTTAACAAGAGGATGTGAGCCTCGCGAACAATGTCGACATGCTGTTAAATCCCCGAGTCGAACGGAGCTGCGCCACTGAAGTCTGCCACTAGTCCAGTGGTTAGCACGTCGGCTTCACAGTGCAGAGGTACCGGGTTCGATTACAGCTCCGGCCTCCCTGTGTGGAGTTTGCATGTTCTCCCCGGGCCTGCGTGGGTTTTCTCCGGGTGCTCCGGTTTCCTCCCACATTCCAAAAATATGCATGGCAGGCTGATTGAACACTCTAAATTTGGAATCTGGAATTTCTCCATTGAGAGACTAATAAAGGTTTTCTTAATCTTAAATTGTCCCTAGGTGTGAGTGTGAGCGTGGATGGTTGTTCGTCTATGTGTGCCCTGCGATTGGCTGGCAACCGATTCAGGGTGTCCCCCGCCTACTGCCCGGAGACGGCTGGAATGGGCTCCAGCACCCCCCGCGACCCTAGTGAGGATCAAGCGGTACAGAAGATGAATGAATGAATGAATGAATGAATGAATTTATGCTCAATGTGAATATATACACATTTATATACGGTATGTGTAGCATTATATACTGCATATACGGTCATACCTCAGTTTTCAACCATAATCCGTTCCAGAAGGCTGTTCGAAAACCCATTTGTTCGAAAACTGAAACTTAAAAAAAAAAATCTTTATTGAACACGTCTGTCCACAATGGAACGCCACCCGAGGAAGCGTCACTTCCTCGTGTGAGGAAGGTGAGAGGAGTCAAGTGACGCATTCAAGTGCGCTCAGTCTGTTCGAGAACCGAAATTCGGTCATCCTCCGAGGCATGAAAAAACTTTACATTTTTGGTCGAAAACCGATTTGATCGAGAACACAGACGTTCAAAAACCGAGGTTTGACTGTACATAAATTACAGATTTGTTCGTTTTTTTCAATCAGTTACAAAAAATAAATATATAATTGAATCTAGCACATGCTATAAATGATTCTGTTCTACTGCGCTATAAATTATTCTGCATCGTTGATAAATTCCAATTTATTAAACTTTTACAGGTTAGGTGACATAATATCTGTAATACCAATATAATTTATTCCTTGTATTCAAAGTAGTTTCCTCATTTTATTTTTCCACATCATCTTCCACTCACGTTTAACAGTGCGTGCAGGAGATACGAGTCATATTATCAAATCTGTCCTGAAGTGGGGATGTGAGGTTGTATTTAAACAGTGATAATTGGGTCATTCGTTTTTGTTTGAAATGAAGTGTAACAGTACATGGGAGGATACCAACATTCACAATCGACATCCATGAACATTGGACAAAAAAAACAAGAATACCGGGCATCAAAGTAAATCCATAAATGTGTTTTTTTGTTTTAACTTTTCAAACTTTGCTTGGTTTTCCCTAATTTCCGCATGCAGTCAAAACATCTTTCCTCAGTTTCACTGCTAACAATCGTCAGGCAGCCAGTTCCTAGTTCCTTAATTATCCCCCCAGCTCTCATTTCTTTCCTGCAGAGCCTTCAGCCCGCACGGCTGAAGGCTGGGAAATGGAGCTGAGGCTGAGCTGAGGGATTCACACACAGCAGCCAATCAAAGATTTATCACCCCGCCGTCCAGCTTTGTGCCATCTGGAGAGTCACAATATCTCCATATAGTCTGGTCCTACAGAGAAGAGACTGTGGAAGTCTTATCACGGCAGCTTGACGGCGATCAACTATCGTACACGACGGCTACCAATTAAACCAAGTCAGAGCAAAGGGATGCTCAGATTGATAAAGACGCAGGGAGAGACATTTCCGAGCGTCCATATCCTGTCACATCTCGCACAAACTTAATTCCAATTCCTTTCCAAATGAAAAACTTTTTTTAATGAGATTACTTGAACGTGAAGGAGGATGGGTGACAAACACCATGGTCTCTGCTTGGATTAAATGTTACACCACTCTTTGATGAAGAGTTCTGTGCTATTTTTAGCCTCAGAGCCCCACTAAAGATAATGGCTGGAGTTTAATTTTTTTTTTTTGCTCTGTTGCCAGAGAAAGATTTGTGATAAAGCAGGAGAGGGAGGGAGGCGAAACCACATGGGTTCCATCGGGATTTGCCTCCACACTGCCAAGTGTGCAAAAGCATGCATCATCCAAACAATCCCGATGTAATCGCAACCAAATGGTCTGGAGCCCCGAAAAAAAACACCATACGTTACATGTGTTTTTTTCCGCCCTAAACAGCTGCAAGATTTCCCATCACATTCATTTTCTGTAAATGTAAATGAACTTTAAATATTTACACTTAGAGCTTTGTGTTTTATAATCAAGAACGCTGATGTGGAACATCCCCGTAGCAATATTGGCTAATGTGACAAATGGAGGGCGTGGCCATCAACGCTTGGGCAATTTTCCCTCTGCAGCTATTCAGCTTTTACTCTAAAAATCCCCTCATTTCCCTTCACAAACCTTTGTGACGGAGCCACATATGGAGGGATGAAGATGAGACAGAGCACGCATTTAAGGCTTTGCAGGGAGAGTTTAGCAATGACAAAACACAATGTGTCTCACCATCTGAAAGCAAAAGCTAGACGGCTGAACTGAACTGTACTCATATGACCTCCTCCGTAGTTATGAGTTTGAAAGCGAAAACTAGAATAGCACTCAGTGACTACAGCATGGCCCCATCCAAGAGTGGGAAAAAATAATAATAATACAGCCACTTCGTGGTCCTGGGATGATGACAAGAAGGCATTCAGAAAGGAAGGACAATTAGCGATTTAAACCAAGACATTTCATTTGTGTCAAAACTTAATCTGTACTTTTATTTCACCGGAACCTACCTCAAGGTTGTATGGATACCTATTTTTGTGACTTAGCAAGGGTCTATCCGACCTCTCACCAAATTCTGGGGGGAATGGTTGTCACTCACGGGCATACGATAGGGGGTGGAAGGTGGGAAACAAGTTGGCTCTGTTCGCTCCCACAACCAAACTCCCTTTTCTAACTCAGCACGCCAATGAGAATACCAAAAGAAAGTGAACACCACACATGTGCACAGTCAGACCGAGTTTTGCGCTAGACTTGCGCTGCGCATGAAAATAGGGCCTTAGTGTGTGTTCACATGCAAATATTATGGCACATAATATTTTTTGAATCCTTTCTGTCGCAAGCCACTCTAAACGGTTCCAACAAGTTCAGTAGAATACTTTCATCCTTGCATCGAATGTGAAGAAAAGTCAGCGTGGATCAGCTCATAGTTATCAAAAAAGCTGTTTTACATCCGAGGTGCTTTTGTATGTTGACGTAAAAAGCCGCAGTGAGGGCAAGGTGATCTTCAGTCAGGCGGAGACCAAACACGTCTTCCAAGGGGCAGAGGAAGGCAAACTTTTGTCCATCCGTTTGTTGCTCGCCACTGCCTACGCCTCTTTCTCCAAAGCTCACCTTCATTGCCCCTCAATTGTCTGACACTGCACCCGCAACTCTGCCTCCCCTGCCACCTCCATCCTCTCTCCTCACCGAGCTGTCGTCTTTTCTGTGCCTCGCCTGGTTCTCGGGCTGTCTCACTGAAGTATTTCTGTCTCATTTCCCTGCGGTGTGTGACATGTCAAAGAGGAACCACATTTCATCTCATTTGTTTTCTGATTTTTCACAATCTGTAGCCGGTGCCCATCGACGACTCTTTCTGCGGTCTGGACATAAACCAGCCTCTCGGCGGCTCCCAGCTGGTGTCCGGACACACCCTCTACACTGAGACCCGCGACCGCATGACCTCAGTCATCTCCTACGTCTACAATGGCTACTGTGTGGCCTTTGTGGGGACGAAGAGCGGGCGCCTGAAGAAGGTGAGTACTTCTTTACCTCTTTCACTGTGAGTGGGTGAAACAAGGATGACCGTGGAGAGTGGAGACTTGCAATCTGCTGTTTCCAACCATACCGTGGCAAACTACCGGACATGATTGGTCAGTTGAAATGCGACTCTTGTAAAGTGCACCGACTCTGCACAGATGGATCATGCTTACCTCCTTCCTTTTTAATGCTGGCTGTCAGTACACCAGCTAGGTGTAATGATGATGGCAGTTTCATTGTAGTTGTCATTTCGAGTTGCAAGTGAAGTGAGCTCCGGTGTCACCTCACCGCGTTGAATAAACCGCAATGGACGGTTAATTTTAATAGGCACCTTTCCGCCTGAGGCCCATTGAAAGTTGGCCTTTCTCCTTTGCTCTCACCCCCTACGGTCTTGGATGAGGGATGTCAGTCAGTGTAAATGGCTGCAGGCCAGTCTATAACGAGGGACTTCTCACCTAAGCCATAGAAAACACAATTTTCCACAGGACCTGCTTACTTGAAGGGTGCAATGGTGTGGAGCAGGGGTCCCCGACCTTTTTTGCCCCACGGACCGGTTTAAGTCAGACAATATTTTCAGGGACTGGCATTTAAGGTGTGGCGGATTAATACAACAAAATATGGTATGAGCTGCATGAAAACTGTGTTTTTTCGAAATATACTAATAAACACAAGGAGCGTCTAATCTGGTCGCTTATCACTATGGTAATGTTTAATGCCTTCAAAATACGTTTTGTTTTTGAGCGTCATCGGTCACGTGACCGAGAAGCGTGGCTTGATATGAGTCAAGCGTGACACAGACGGATGTAATGGAGAATCCGGTAATTTTTCAAAATAAAACATCTTTCGTATTCCGAAATAAATAAAACGGAAATAAGACAAGTTATTTCTGTGCGGCCCGGTACCAAATGCCCTGCGGACTGGTACCGGTCCGCGGACCGTTAGTTGGGGACCACTGGTGTGGAGGAATAGTGTATAATATAATGATAGTATCCATTTAAATCTTTACTGAAGTGTGTGGTTTAAGTTCTTGATAAACTAATGTCATTGCTGACGCTCATGTGTTACGGATTGTGTAAGTTGCTAGCTTGTCTTTAGGTGAGGCAACTTTTGTTTCCTTCCGAACTCATCTACTACAATGGACATGTTCATTGTTGGGATGGATGTATTACATTCAAGTGTCGAACAGTTTGAATACTCAACTCATCGAGTCGACCTGGGCTGTGGCATGCAAATACTTCACTCACGCTGGCAGCTCTAGCAAGCACAGAAGCCCTATCGTCCATTTATTGATCCAACTGACAGACTCTTATTTATTTATTTTTGTGTGTGTGGGGTGGGGGCGGTCATATATTTTAATCAAGAAAATGTTTTTTTTCCCTGCTGTCACTAGCTTTCTATACATTTACCCCACCGGGCGAGTGGTTTGCTACACCTTCCACGTAATGCTTGCGTTTTAATTACCAGCAGCAGTGTGTCCCAGCTGCTCCCCACCCCCCCCCCCCCCTCTCTGCCAACCCCACAACAGCTGCAATGGAAACAAAAGATTGCCACTAAAGGTTTCTAGACACCTGTTTTCGGAAAAATCTTCCAAACCCGCTGCTCTGCACAAGTAGCCGTGGCACGAGTTATTTTTGGTCTCTGCTTATTCATAATTTAATCAATACATCGGGCTGTGGAGTGAAGAATATTCACTGGATGTATTCTGCTGTTTGTGCTGCTAAATGATTTACATCGCCTTGTTTCATACTTGATTAAATGAGATGAGACACCAGAGTGGAGGTTTTTTTTTTTTTCCATTGTCTGACTTGTCCGAGTTCTCCTGAGGCTGACAGCTGCGATTTGCTGTCACCTGCTTGGGAATCCATGCAAAGTAGCTTTGCCTGCTGCTGTGTACTGAAGCTGGCTGCTCTCAGGGGCGTGACTGTAACCACAGTAACACCAACACCGGGAGGAATTAACCATGATGGGAGAAGGCCACCTACAATGGAAGTGTTTTTACACGCTCCAGTAGACAGAGCAGGAAATGATTGCTGAGCTTTTCCACCTCCAAATGGCTTCAGCACACAGGTTGGATAATTCAATTTAGTCAACAATGGTTTATTTAAATATCTAGTCGGACATCTGAGGTTGAACACAAATTGTCATGGTAACCCAGGTTTGTTCAATTTCGAAAATATATATTTTTCACAGTAGGAAAGATTTGCACTTCACCCCCCCCCCCCCATGAAAATTGTTCTTGTTTTCCAAACTATATGACCGTAATTTAAATGTTCTCATTCATTTTAAATTGCTGGTTGACTCAAGTCCACCACAATTGTTGTGTTATTTTAATATTTGGCATTCACTTACTTCGGTGACGGCGCAGCGCATCAGTTTTTAACCAGTTATGTGTCAGTTAAGGAAGAAAATGTGTGTCTCTTGCGGAAAGGACAGCGGTTGTTTTTCCATCCGGTGCCAATTGCTAATTGCGGAGCCTATCCCAACAGACTTTGGGACAAAGATCGCCAGTCAATCACAAGGTGTAATTAGAAAAAAAGTGATTTTCTGCAATATTTGTTTTGCAAAGACTGAGTGACGAGAGACCACGGACATGAAATGATGAAATCGCCATGACATTAGCATCCATTTAATTGGTAATTGCTAAAATACCCTGTGATATATACACCAGAAAATCATCCTCAAATCATCACCCTTTTGGGTATGACGGTTTGCAAAAAAAAAATCCACACACTGTAGAAACAATTTTGTTTGTAGACCAGCGGTCAAATTGGGTGCTTTTTTTTTCAACACTTGGGCCAAAAAATTTTGTTCTTTCTTCAATTTTGATACGTTTGTGATTTCCCCCCCCCCCCCTCATAATTTCAAAACGGTTAACAGTTTGGTGTGAGCTGACAATACTAGAACTTTTTTTTGTTCACTGTTTTAAAGAGGACTCGCATATGCACTTTATATTCAGTATGATTAGCAATTGAGCAGGAATGTGAGATACGTGGTGGTTGTCTGTGACAATGCATTCGAAACTACTTTTTCTTTTATCTGAGTCCCAAGAACAACTTAAGTAAGCCGCGTAGGATTAGTTTTTTATGTTGCGTGTTGAATTAATCGAGCTTGGATGGCAGCCCCCTGTGGTGTAGACATTTCTATGCAAATACGTCATTGGACGCGGATTAGTCACAATTTGCATGCGAGTGCACGCTGCAATGAAACAGGGTGACCAAATATAATTGCAGAAAGGTGCAAAAGCAAATATGATCTCTGCAGCGGGTTGTGAATAAAGACGCATTCTTTGTGTTTCCCAATGTCAAAAATGTGGATGTGTTTTTATTGGGGGTGTTATCCGTACATTCCCTCAGGTGTCCCAGAGGGGCAGGAGGCCCTGCACGGGGATGATAAGCTCCCACTGAGCGTGCTTGGACGCTGCCGGCTTCCTTCACAAGTCACAGCTGTAGGGTGACAACATTTCAATGCTGTGCTGATGATCTTCACTCCCCTCCGCCGCTTTTATTGGGGGATCAAGAGCAGCAGTATTGGTAAAGGTAGGGAGCGAGCAGCCCCAACAACTTATAAGAGGAAGATATGAGAGCAAAAAGGAAGGTGGCATGTTGTGCGTGTGCTTGAGGAGAGGGTTTACGGGGGAAACAGCATCGAAATGCAAATTCAGTGCCGCTACCAAAGCAAGCGAGAGGCTGCACTGCTGCCTGTAATTGGATTGGCTCCCATCCCATAGAACCATCACTCCCCTGGCCCTACACCCCTCACTTCCCCATTCAATCCTCAGCTTTATCCCATCAGACTGGCTGCAGGATGTACTGTAACTGCTCCCAGGGCTGTGCAGGAGCTTTGCAAAAGGCAAGGCGGTAAAGGGCAAGGTTCCTGGCAGGCTTTTTGCCGGGGATTGTTTCAGGTTGAGGCGTTAAGAGTGAGCAGCCACTCAGAAGGCGGGGTGAGGAAAACGGGTTGGTTAGCATTAAGAATAAAACTGACACCAACATGAGCCCTAATTTAAGGCAATTTTCTTTTAATACTGGATGCTGAAATCTCACTGTGAAAATGACGTTGGGAACGGTTAAGCCAATGAAGCTCAAAGGCGATGTCTCCATCAACACTATCAATGGAGTTATTTCGTTGTCTGAGAATGCGGACCATGACCCGACATGAACGGAGATTTCAAGCTCAACAACGATGTCTCACATGAGATCAAGCAGCCTTAAAATGCTTCATTCTTTCGATCATTTCTCGCCTTTTGTAAGAAGAACTCTTCATCACTAAAATCCCTTCAAAGTCTGTGCTTTTGGCCCGCCCAAAATTTACTCTTTTGACTCGTGATTGGTATGATGATACAGTAGCTTATGAAGAACATTTTTAAGTCAATGAAATATTCATTCAGTTGACTCAAAGACAATATTTGTTTGAAAGAAAATGCTCCTCTCATTCTACCAAGTTGTTGCAAAGTTAACGCATTAACCCTTTCGGGTACAGCGGTTACTGCATTGGACAGCTTATCGTGTTTATCTGCTTACAGGGTGTATGAAAGGATTTCTGTTTTCAAAACTGCATTGTGATGGCACCCTGAATTTCTCCGTAAAAATCAGTAGGCTTGATTTATTTTAAACACTTGGTGAGTGTATTCAAATCTTAAGAGGTTTAGCTCAGAACCTGAAGAAATGTGATGGTTTTTTTCCCCCCAATCACTCATGCCCAACCCTACACATCCATGCAGTGATGATGTATGTGGGAGTAAATTTATTTTCAACCTGGAGTAACTTCAATTGAGAAACTTGTGCATGGCGCTGATTGATTTTGGAGGCCAGAAGGTGTTCACCTCAGCAGAAAGCAGCAAGGGGGAAAAAAATCAATACTATGGGCCATAGCGCTTTTTTTGTTGTTGTTGTTGTAACATGGAGAGCAAGCCAAGCCACAATCACAACCAAACAGGACAGTGACAGCGCTGCTACATAAGCGAGGCTTTACACTGAATGTGTTTAAATTCACGCTTGCACTGATGCTTCATAGTCACCCGGAGACAAGAAGGAATATCCCCAGGTCAAATTACCCGGTAGCAATCCGCTGTGCGGTTTATTCCAGTAACACTTCTGCCAAGAATTGCATCATGCAAATTGGAGTCGTGTTTGCGTGCAGTGCGCAGAGCAGACATATCCCACGCTGGGCCTGACACTGGCGGGGAGTAACGACAACATTAAGGAGGAGATGAGCTGTTGGGAGCTCTTCCTTTGATACGAATGGTGACGGGGGCCACGGCTGCGCATGTGAAATTGGATGTTAAAAGACATGCCGGCGATAGATGAATGGGGGCGTTAAAGGCAAGCGCAGCGGAGGCGCATTCTGGATTCCCCCTGCTCGACAGTGACAAACAACATCATCCATCCTGTGTGTGTGTGTGTGTGTGTGTGTGTGTGTCCCTCGTGTAGACTCTGTAGGTTAAGCGCTATTCAACCTGGGAGGTTATAGGGTTCAAGATGTAGCGGGATTTGTTGCGGTGCGTCTGGCAATCTATTTATTCTTTTAGGTATAAACTTACTTGCCTGAGTCCAGGAAATCTCATACAAGAGCTGTGTTAAATGACAGCACTCTCAATGTTGTAGGTTGCGTGGCAGCATGGTAGTACTTAATTCTTTCACAGATTATGAACTTTTCTGTCACAAGGAACTCTGGAACTACCAACATCGAGCCCCAAAGCCATAATATGGTAATCACTTATCATAATGAAAACGGGAAATCAAATCAATAAATCAAAACACAAATTTGGAGGTCACACCTTCATCAACATAGCGATTCCCAGTAACGAACCCCCCAAAAATGTGATGATGACCAAAAAACAGAAGATGGTTCATAAAAGTAGTTGTTTTGACTACAATAAAAGAATGTACAATACTGTATATCAGGGGTGTCAAACATACGGCCCGCGGGCTGGAACCGGCCCCCGTGGAGGTTCGATCAGGCCTGCAGGATAATTTAATTAATATTTTTAATAACCTGCAATTCATAGATCATCCGCTAGCCGGAACACTGTTTTGATCAGAGAAGAAGACAACAGCTGTCTTAGTCGGTCACTGAGATAGACCCAACACAGCAGTAAAAGCTAGCTACCTAATTGCTAGTGAAATCACATTAGCCTCATTGCCGTATTCCGGCGGTAACTTTATTAAACGATGCATGATGAAAGCAGTTGAACTTGTATGTCCCGAGAAGCGACAAGCTTTTGCCAACAAAGGAAATACATGATATTTTGGTTATTTATAGCGGAGTATGGTATAATTTTAATGGTCCGGCCCACTTGACATGTACCAAGGCCGTATGTGGCCCACAATGTCAAATGAGTTTGACACCCCTGCTGTATATGATACAATATGTTTTACGATGCCAGTCGTTTAAATCTGAATAGATCAGCTCATTTGACAATTTTTTTTCTGCTATTGTTAATTTGTTACTTCTCTGAGTTTGTGAATTAAAGGCATCATTTTGACATGCCTTCTGTACTGTCTCTCATTTGATGATATGGGCGTACGTAATGTTTTGGCCCACGACTAAAGTCCATTTCTGATGTGGCAAGCAGCATTCAGAGCACAAATAGCTCTGCCTGGAAACTCCAAGGTTTCTCTCATCACACACTGCGTGCCGGGTGTTTATGTTTGCTGACAAGTCAGAAGTTGCCTTGCGCTGAAAGACTTCTGGCTCTTTATCCAGGAAGCTTTCAGCCTTGACGAGCATCTTCAGGGCTAATTAATCCTTCCCATCACGCGCTGATGAGTCATTTGCAGTCTGTTTGGACGTGACGCCAGGCAGCTGAGCTGGACCACTTCAGAGGGTGGTTCAGGTGTTTAACTGGGCCCGTTTCCTGTCGGGCTGGTTGGCATCGCAGCGGGTTAATGGCCAGCTCACTCGGCTGCCAAATCAGGATTGGGAGAATGTAAATTAGCGTGGCGTTGCCGAGGGCCACAGCTGATCATGATGCTTAAAGGGTCGGGGTGCTTGAAAGGCTCGTAAATGCACCCAGCTGCTCCCGCCGAGCGCTTGTGAACAAGTGGTGAACAACCCTATCTTCCACCAATTTACACCCTGCCCTACCGCTGAGACGACAGTAGAAAGGGAAACGTGGAGTGAGGCTCGCGACAACAGCTGAGGCCTGTAATAACAAATAAATGAAATCTTATCCCGTCGGCAAAGTGGTCCAAATGCCTTTGAACAGAAGCTCCTTTCAACTTAATACTTCTCAACCTGGAGAGGAAATGCCAAAGAATTATGATTACGTTTCCTACAGACCCGATCAAGCAATTGGTTGCCGTGTTGAACATGTGGAATTTGATCAAGGTAAAAATTTCCGACATTAAAGTTACGTTGCGTGTTCATGCCAGTCTGAAGAGACGGCGACGTAATGATTTTTCCAACAAACGAGTCGATTCATTCATTTCATTTCCTGTCTAAATGGGCTGCAAACAGAAATCAAAACCGAAAGTAAACAAAGATTAAAGTGAAGCGCAGCATGGCAAAGTTGCCTGCAGAGCCAATATAACACCGAAAATGAAAATGGAAAAAAAAAAACTGTCAATGTTTGTTTTCCTATGAGGGACGAATTCACCAAATGATCGTGTGGCTTTTTTGTGGTGCTAACCAGTAAATAATGGAGCAAAGAGATAGCATCCAAATCACAAACGACGCGCAGATGGCAAAATGCGTCCACTAACTGAGAGACCAAGCAGAATGCGTCTTTGTGCGACGGTGGTATTTGCACATATTTAAACGAGGGAATATGCATATATTTGCTGGAGAAATTGCCCACTTCTATGCAAATGAGTCTTATTGATAAACAACTTCTAATTCACCAATAGCCAAACACAGTTTGACGAGTGACACGAATAAGCCGCAGTAAACTTGACGCTCCTCTTTGGAAGCCTCTTTTTTGAGGGGACACGTAGAGGACATGTTGTCCTAAATTATGTAAACACACAAACACACACAAAAACAATTCCCCCCTTGATAACATAATTTTGGACCATAAATGAAAGCTGTTCGGTTCGATGTACTCGTGACATGGTGTCCAAATTTCCAAAAGATATTAAAAAATTAAAAAAACAACAGAAAGGTGCACAGAAAAATGACATTAAATTGAGCAGGTTGTTTTAATCCTTTCAGGGAAGGCAGTTACTCCAGTAGACATGTTATCCACGGGGATAAATAAAGTTTTCTGAATTAATCATGTTATCAGGTTACAGGGTGCATGAAAGGGTTAAATGGGTGCGGTTTGACTTGTGATTTGCAAAAGAGTCTCTTCCTAGTAATTATTTTTCTGCCGCATTGTTCTTGGCGCAAAGCCGCATTTGGACTGGATATGTGCAATCAGTGAAAACGGCTGCAAATTGCACTCAGCCGTCCAATTTGGTGGGCGTCTGCGCTGGTATGTCATTAGCGCAATATCTTTTGTGAATAGGACGCGTTAAGACGGAGCAAAGCGTGGGTGCAAATGACGTGCTGTTGTAAGTGCTATCAACGGCCACAGTTCATTCTTGGTGGATTTGGCCCTGAGTGCAAATGGAGTGTGCTCACCTATGCTCGGGAAATTAGTGTGTCAATCCTGTACACTGTGAGAGTTTGTTTTCATATGCTGAACTAAACATCACTAGGCCGCTAATATTAATAGCCATCCATCCACTTTCTGATCAAATTTATCCTCACAAGGGTCGCGCGGGGGGTGCTGGAGCCTATCCCAACCGTCTTCGGGCAGTAGGCAGGAGACACCCTGAACCGGTTGCCAGTCAATCACAAGGCACACAGAGACGAACAACGATCCGTGCTTACACTCACAGCTAGGGACAATCTGGAGTGTTCAATCAGCATCCAATGCATGTTTTTGGAATGTGGGAGGAAACAGGACTACCTGGAGAAAACCCACACAGGCACGGGGAGAACATGCAAACTCCACACAGGAAGGCCGGAGCTGGAATTGAACCCGGTACCTTTGCACTGTGAGGTCGACGCTGTTCACCACTGGCTCACCGGGCCGCCAACATATTAATGCAGTATATTTATTTGGTTATAAATGCATATAATGTGTGTAAATGGGAAGATATCTAACCATGAAAATCGGACTGTTCAGAAGGGAAATAATAGTAAGAATCCAACTTAAAAAACAAACAACAAAAACCAAAACTCAATTCTATACACCCGGAGTACAGTCCGCATGAATCAATTTAAAGCATGCCCACAGTTTTATTGCTCATCCCAATAAGGCGGCTCCATTTATAGAGTGAAGTTGAGCAAAGCACTGAAGAATGTGAGACACTAAAACCATAAAACCACACAATAAAAATCAGGAAATTGAATGACTTGTTTCAAAGAACAAAAAGCAGTAAGATGTGGCATAACAAAGGGGTGGGGGTGACGCCGCTCAGGACTGGCAGTCCTCAACCACTGTTCCTTTGTGAAGAAATTATGACAATTATTTTTTGTGAAGGGATATATATATATATATATATATATATATATATATATATATATATATATATATTCTCTGAATGCAAATACAAAGCATGACATCTTCAAATGCAAATAATTACAACATACTTTTTGTGAAGAAACAATTACCTATTTGAATTTTTATTTGCATTTGAAATACCTCCGTTGTGACAGCATGGCTTACATGAACTAGGAGCGACCAAGATAAACTTTTGGAATCACAAGTACGGTACCAATGTCTACTCTCTCCACTCTTAAGGCTCTTTGCTTTTGTTCTGTCAGAGAGGATTTTTTGGACTTTTAATAGTCCGGTGCAAAATAAATATTTACAGTACCTTTATCATCAACCTCACGCACATCGAAAGCCATTTGGCAGTTCTTATTTGAAGAAGGTGATTTAGTTGTAGCAAAATAGGAAATTTGTGTTTTATTTTTAACCCTTTCAGGGACAGTGGTTACTACAGTGGCCAGCTTATCATGTTATCAGGTTATTATTCGACATAATATTGAAAATATGGTCCAAATGGCTTAGATTGTCTTAGGTTAACAAATGAAACTAAACAACTTAACAATGAGTCATTTTCTTTCCACGTCAACCTTTTTTGTTTGCAGTGTAAATATCCTGCAGTATCGCATTTGCAATGGTGGTTTAAATATTACATATTCTCCATTGTTTACTTTGCTGAGCATCGAGCTCTCCTCTGTCGTCGTCCCTGTGACATTGTTAAAAATAGGATTCATTTAAGACTTTCGTAAGCCTTCTTGAGTTTCAAAATTTACACTTGAGATCCATTGAAATTGTTGATTTAAATGTTACAACAGTTCAGTGGCAATGTGGCAGAGCAAGTAAACTCCAATGCACTGTTTGACAATACAAATAAACCACAATCATGCAGCATCAGCCTTTCATTTAAGAAAGAAAGAAAGTTTGTTTAAGAGACTTTCACGTCCAGGATCCCCTGCCGTACTCTGATGAATGGCAGAAGCTAGCGTGTTCTTCCAACCCTCCGTCCATCCATTTTCTGAACCACTTACCTTTTTGGACCAATTTTTAAATCCATCAGCTAGCTTGGAGTGCAAGTGCCGCTGTGATGGCGCGAGAGGTCAGCAATGAAGTGACTGTCCAGTTTGGCTTCAGTGACTGTTTAACAGTTGAATTTAATGCTCGATAGTCAGATAAATATTTCATAGGCACGCAATGCAACCCGTGTGTAGTTCTTCAATGTCGCAGAGTTTCACATGGCACACGAGCTTCTTCCACATACATTCTTTGCACATATACGGCGTTCATTTTTGACGGCCAAACTCGCCACTCAATTCGAGTCATCGCCGATGGTTGACAAGCCCTAGTTTATAAAAAGGGAATTTTTCTTTATTAAAAAGTTTGGGCCCTCCAATTGATCTGGTTGACTTCCTTCTTGACCTCCACTTCGTTGTCACCCTTAATCCAGTAAAAGAGGCCATGGAGGGCACAAACATTATTCCACATCATTCATCATCTCGATTTCGCAGACCTGGCCCAGGCTCCCCCAAACACTCGAGTGTAAACAGGCCAGTGGAGGTCTGGTGAGCCCCCGCAGTTGCACTCAAGCTAGCCTTACATCTTCTTTTGCTCAGCCTTTTATTTTCTCAGCAAGGCCTTAAACGTGTTCCACTCTAGCTGGCTGCGTTCATTCTTGATTCTCCATTTCACTCCTCTTCTTCGCCCCATCCTTTTGAGATCTTGCTGTTGTTGTCCGTCTTCTCCTCCTCTGCTGCGACTATCACAGAGGCACATTCTACCCTGCAGTGATCTCATTAATCGCATTCAAACAGCTCTCTCCCGCCTCCGATCCGTCTCCCGCTCCTTTCTCCTCCACTAATTGCTTGCTCTTTTCTCTGCCGGTGTCTCCAAGGAGGCGTTTTTCATTATCTAACAACAGGAGACTAATGCTCATACAGTGCCTACATTTTTACTACACACAGATTCTATGATCGCAGCCTTCATTTAGCCCAAAGACATACAGCAAACGTAGCCGACTCCCAAAGGACGCGAAGACAAGAGTCGTGTAAATCCACAACTATGTTATTGCTGTGCAACGGATTCAATCCGTGCTTCCACGAACTGAGCCGGTTCATCGCGTTACATTTTATGACTCTGGGACTTCACAAGGACCCCCTACTGCAATCAAAGGCGATTTCATTTGTTCTGGCACGAACTATTACGCATTTCGCCAAACATTTGATGAGTTATCTTTGTTTCATATTTACAAGATATTGTCAAAGGTTTACAACTGGCAACATGTTATTTTATATCTTTGCCTTATATAAACACACTTTCCCCCCTTACTGTTTCATTTTGTATGAAATGTGATCATTTATACTGTCAGCCATGCAACTTGCTGATGTTCACCCAACAGGCTAAGCAATAGCTAAGCTTGTGTTGATTCTTTTTTTTTCTTCATTTGCATGATTGTACCCTCATTATATACATCTTTATTTATTGAATTAACCCTTTCCTGCACCCTGTAACCTGATAACATTATAAACTGTCCACCGTCCCTGAAAAGGTTAAACTGTTTCGGTTTTTTTTTTTTTTACTTTGTTTTTTTAAATTTGCATTGCTCTTTATGTTATAGGTTGCTCATACGTTTACATACTCTGAGGCAGTGGTTCTTAACCTTGTTAGAAGTACCGAACTCAACCAGTTCATATGCACATTCACCGAACCCTTCATTAGTGAAAAATAAAAATGAGATTTTTTACAAATTCAAGACATGTAAAAAAAACCACATTTATTAAAAACAGAAAAAAATCAATACAATTACATGGGCTTAGTATATATATTTTTTAATTGTATGACATACTATCACAAATTAAATTTCCTGCAGCACTGATTGGACAAGCAATGCAATGTGATCATCTGCAGCCAGTGATGGCCAAGTAGGCGTGTCATAACAAATTGACATCTTGAGTCGGGTGTGTCTTAACCATCATGACAGAGGCTCCGTCGAACCCCTGAGACGATTCACCGAACCCCGAGGGTTCGATTGAACTCACTGCTCTGGGGGTATGAAAACTTCAGAGCCCAACTGTATATTTTTTCTTAGCATTTTTGTATTCAGAATCTCCAAAATACATCCAGAATGAGGAAGTCCAGCACTTGGCTGCCTATTCATGTTTTTTTTTTTAGTCTGCAGCCAACGGAGTTACCAAGGGGAGAACATTTGAAATTCATAGAAATTCTTATCAGCCGGTGTTCTTCTCATTGAACTGTTGCTGCAAAAAAAAAAAAAAAAAACGTCTCCTAGATGGTGTAGCCCTCACCATGTTTTTCCGCATTTTCAGCAATCAAAGAAAAAAAAATCTGTCAATTAAACATCCTCTCAGTTCGCAGCTGCAGTGAAATGAATAAAAATGTCTCTGATGTCATTTTCCCACCTGACCTTGCTGTCGTATGCAAAGGCACCAACGTACGCCTTGTTTGGAGTCAAGAAAACAAAATCCTAAAAATAGATTAGCAAGCCATGTTGTCAAAGTGGATGGCTGGCCCAGTGCCAGACAATATTGATTTGCTTTACAAAGCAACTTGAACTGTGATTAGCTAATTCATTACCGTTGCCTTTTTGAGTGCTCCCAAATTAGATTAAAGGGGTGATTGGTAGGACAAAAGGGGAGGACGTAACCTCATACTCGGTAAACTTGAAGCAATTTTTGACCATAGATAGAGTGGAAACTCAAAGATAGAGCACAAGGACGCACGGGGTCGACATCATGAAACGTTTTAGTGTACAATCAACTAATTGTTTAACATTATTAATTTTCCATTGTGTAAAACTGATTTAACCCTTTCATGCACTCTGTAACTTGATCACAAGATCAGCTGTCCGCTGTAGTAACCGCTGTCCCTGAAAGGGTTAAAAAAGAAAAATAAACATGGATCAAGTGTTTCCTTCACTCTTGTGTTTGTTAGACATCATGCTGAAAAGGGATTAAATATGTATTTTATTTCAAGGATGAGAGTAGCTTCCTCCTAATGTGCATGTGTCGGTTCATCTTGATGGATGTGATAAATGTTACAAACAAATGTTGCCTCACCACAGGCAAAGCGACTCAGGCACGTCTTCAGCTCGTGCGTTTCTGACCGGACGCCGAAGCTTTACGCTCCGCAAGTTGGTCATGTGTCATGATTATGACAATTAGGGTTAGCGCTGAAGCTCCACGTTCCTTCTTGTTAGGAGATGAAATACCACAGCCTTGAGATCTTCCTGTCTATCGTGTCATCTGACAGTGACAGATTGAGGGGAAAGACAATTGTCCCTTTTTCTTTGTTTGGCTTTCACTCCAGCAGGCCTTACTAACATCCTCTCGCACTGTCGTTACAACGCTTCATCTTTCTCCCGGGCTAACCGAAGAGCCTGCCACCCACCACTCCAACCGACCATCAGTCTAATGAAGTGTGATAAAGCGATAATAGCATGTGATAATATTTCACCAGGGGGATAGTCATTCCCGCAACCTTTACCTGTTCACCACTTCAACATCAGTATGCAGAGATATTTGTCACTGTGCGAGTCGACGCGGACGTTTCAGACCTCATTTATAAATTCTGTCATCCACTTCAACAGTTACGAGAAACATTCGTTTTCCAGTGTGTCTTAAATGTTTTTTTTAATAAATGAGACATGCAGTTCTCAAGTTTTTAATCATAAGTGTTGGCTCCATTTCGCAAAGATTTTTTTTTGTGTTGTGCCTTTCTTTCAACAAAAGCTGCTGCTTATGCCTTTAACGTCGGCATTATAGCCAAACATCTTGTTTCTGGCCACTTTTTAAATGTATAACATACATTGTTTGTGACAGGACTTCATTATATCCTGAGTCCAGTGCAACAGTTTTTCTATTCAACCCTCAAGTAGTCACGAGCGCCAGTCTTTTTGGATGACAGTTACTTTTTGTAAGATCCAAACAATAGTTTGTTGTATTTTGTTCCATTTTGTAGTCGTTTTTGAACGACTACAATTATTGCTTTGGAGGCTCCTTATGAAGGAGATTTTCCATAATGATTGTCAGACAAGTGAAAGTCACATGGGGAATATTTGCAATTGCGAAAGGCACCTGCCTCACCAGAGCGCCAGTGCCCGGATGCTGACATATTATTAGCAAGGTCGAGGTTTTCAAAGCACAGAGTAGCAGTGAGCAGCCTCCCTCCTTCACAGGTCAGCACCGTCACCACTGTTACTCATTAAACCCTAATGGTTCGCGGTTGGGAAAACACAGTGGGGGCCTCTGGAAACTTGACTAAAGGTAGGGGTCAAGGCCAAAGGTACGGGTCAGAGATCCCCAAGACGGAGATGTGATGATTTGTTTAAATTATAACACAGCTGCAGGCCAACAACAGTTGTCTGTGACTCAAAGGACAAGTTAAAAAAGCCTTCTCAGAATAAATTGCTAAGTGTTGCGTGTTGCGATCTGCAGCTTCAGTTGACAGCAGCTGTTGGCCTTGCTGGTTGCAAGTACTTGTGTGTTATGTTTTTGTGCACCTGTGGAGCGTGGACTAGCAATAAGCCAGATCAACCAGTTCCAGGTGAGAGTTGTTGCCGGTTAGGTTCCCCAGGGCAAAGATCTTGTCAAGATCATCTGCATGTTGCTTCCCAAAGATGTGTTTGTTTTTACACAACCTTCAGCAGGGTTTTTATATTGTATATTGCCAGTTGCGATTATTTGAAAGTCACTCTAAAAACGTGTCTTGCCCAACTCAGGTGGGATAGCTCACCCGCGACCCTACTCAGGACAAGAGGTATGAAAAAAATGGATGGAGGGTTCGCAAACTATGGAAATGCAAAAGAGGAATTTGACATGTAGACTGGTGTCTTAATAATGTCCGTGGCTGGCTTTCGGCAAAATACCCTCAATGTAATGTTTCGATTCAGCTCTAAATAGTGGGATTGTTATTTGATTCGATATGGTACGGCTGTCGCTTTTTTTGTGTGCATAAACCCTTTCAGGGACAGCGATTAGTAGAGTGAACAGTTATTCACATGTTGTTTTCTCTTATATTATTTAATGTTAATGTCACAGTTGTTCATCAACCACCACAATGGACCCTTATGTGTGTTGCCAACCCAATTTTTTTTCATTCCTAAAGACGAATAAAAGCAATTGAGAAAAAAATCCTAATGTAGGTTATTATTATTTGTGCATCAAGGGGTTAATACGTGACAACTGATTAAAGCTCACCAGATTTCAAGTCATCCAAATTAATCAAATTCCAATAGAGCATAAATCAGCAACGTCAAACCAATCCGGTGCTCATCTCTCACAAAACATGGTTCGATACCTGGGATGCGTTACGATTCAAGGTTGCGCCGATTTTAAAATGTAACATTTTTGTACGTTAAATCGTTTATGTATCATTTCTTGGTGAAATCAAGGCTGGTAAAAATAAATTATCAATCATGTGTCCCCTTCAGTCCATTGATGGCCTTTAATAAGACGATTCCAAAACAGATTTCCTTAACACGACAAACAGTGGTTCAAATGGAGCATTGCCTTTATAATTTCGCTATAGCAAAAAAGTAGATCTTTATTGTGCTTTCACATTCCAGTTGTAGTCACCTATTTGTATGAGGGAGGTGTTTGAGAACTCCCTTGATCATACATTGAAAGACACTGCGTTTCACTCTATTTCAAGAGTGTTTCATCACACATAAATGCATGCACCCGCACGCATGGATACATTGGGGAGGAATGGAGAGGAGGGCTCGAAATGCTGATGTCACGGGGTTTTTTAACCTAATGAGCCTGGATCTGGCTGGGTGAGCATTTGGGGGTGGGGGTTGAGGGGCAGGTATGTGCTGTGTCTGGACCACGGGGGTCGTGGCGCTCAGCCCGGAAGGTGCGGCAGATCGGATGACTGAATCGTCTCGCTGGGCTCGTCGGCTCAGAAGGGGGATAAGAGGATGTTTGGGTTACAACATGCCGGGAATGCTCATCTCTTTAAATGAGACACTGTCGAACAAAGTGCCGCTGATCAGATTAGCGGGGCGGATCGGCATCCTCCCCCGGTTGTCAGAATCTGGCTGTCCGAGCCTGTTGACGAGAAAATGCGAAACAGGGTCATGCTACTTTGCTAGTCACTACATACACTTTTTTCTTTTTTTTAGAGGCCAATCAAGAGGGTCATCCTGTAAACATGCAGTCCACTAAATAAATGAGTGAAAGTTGCAGCCGGTAGAGCACACAGCAAAATATGAAAATGTAAAAGCACTAATAGACTTTAACATATGAAATGAAGATTTGATGGAGACGATTATTCCAATGAGAACTTTTCATGGTACTTCAGCAAATATGGCTACATCACAGCCAACATTTGAGTCAAGAGAGGCAGTTTCAACATCTTTTAGCTGTAACTAAGCAGTTCAGATAATGGATGCAGTTAACATAGACACAAAGACGTTAAAGTGAATAATAAATGTTTAATTTGCTATCGATGTTTACCTCTCCTTTGGTTTGTCTGTCCGCTGGAATGCGAGATCGACCGAGACGAACGCCCAATAAAATTTTTGCAGTTTTATTTGTCTCTCCAAACTTGCTGAACATGTAAATTGGTTAGACCTTAAATTTCAAGAGGAGCCTCTTAGTTCACGGTGTACTCGTAGCACTGTCAAAACACAAATTGGAACAAAACATTTGCGCTTCAAATTAAAGCAAATGATGATGGCTTTCCAAATTTCTAATAATTATCTCCATAAAGTATCACGTAGACAAAATCAGCTTCAGGATGTCTCAAATGTTCGCTAAATAGGATGCTTCCAAATCAGCAGAAAAGTATCCTTCCGGAGTCAGTCTATGAGTTCTTTGACTTTTAAAGGTCAGTTTCTACATCAATCAAGTTCAGCAGTCATCTCATATTTTGAAAAATGCCCAGTTGATTGATACTCCCACCTCCCATCTTTCACTGTCCATAGCTTATCCTTCTTGCCACGGTACATGCGGGCCAAGCAGCAATCCCTTATAAGGCCAGACAAAGCCCCTATCTGGCCTCTAATTTCCAAATCAGATCTTCCAGTAACAGGACGGTTTATTTGGGATTAAGCCTGGAATGTCACGTTGCCTCTCATTGGTTGGGGCACATACCTTCAGCGATGCACACTTTCCTAAACTTACTCCCACTGGCCCTGAATGTATTTCACCTGAAACATATTTTTGCTTCTGTCTTTCTGCACTGCACTTCCCCTACGCTGTCTCTCCAGACTCACTTGTGTTCGGGGGGGGGGGGTTGACTTCCAGATGGTTGCTTACTTTTAGCCAGTTGTGTATACAGAAAGGCAAACAAAAGACTAAGCCGCGTCTGAGCGCAAGACAAAAAGAGGAACGCAGTAAAGCCACATAGTACAAGTCTCCAGCAAACACTCTTAAAGCAGCCTCGGAGGAATCTGTGGTTCAGCATCCATTGTATTCAAAAGCCCTTTTTTTCCCTTTGCCATCCTTACATCGTTCTGTCAGTCTGCGCTCTCTCAGCATGTTTGCCATTACAATTTGATGTTTCCACAGGCCTTTCCTCTTCCTGCGGAGCTTAAATATGTAGTGTAGACGCGGCCTGTGTGTGTGTGTGTGTGTGTGTGTGTGGTTTGTTGTCACAGAGGTTCTGTTTCTGATTAGGGCCCACTCTCACTAAGCATTCCCTCTGCCACCACATTTGGGGGTTTTGCTTGGCGACGTAACCGTCAGTGAATTTCATCCAAGGCCCTAATTGTTTTAAAAAGGCTGGCAGGGGTGACTTGCTGCCTGACTTGCGTGTCTTTCCGTCCTTTGTTCGTGCCGCGTTCTTAAAGCGCCTCTACGCTCTTGCCGGGTTCCTCCCACCTCTCCCAGGGTGTAACACGCATACACGGATGAAGGGATAAGATGGGAATCTCATGTAGCCTACAAGGCTTGTCTCCTCCGGGAGCTCTCGCAAAGCTCATTAACCCGACGGTAGTATCCACATGCTTCCATTAAAGGGAGGCACCTGGCTCCCGAGGGCCCAACAAGGAAATGACACGTCCAGTCTCCTTGTTCTCCATCAGCATCCTTAACACCCTTGGGAGAAGGACTCATTACACCCCGGCCTACCGGGCTCAGATAGTGACCCTTTGGGATTCTTTTTATAATGGTGGCATTTATTGATGTTGGAGTGTTGACTTTTCTCCCCACTCAGCTCTGCTGGGATGTTCCATGTGACATTCCAAACTAATCCTGATGCCTCAAGACACTATATTGGGAGTACAGAGCCTTTGGGGGAAGGAAATTTCTACCCGTTTTCTATACTAATTATTTTTCTATGCACAATCCTATCTCCTGGCAATTAACAACAAGTCCCCAGCTAACCCTACATGTGCTTTTTAAATGTGGAAGGATGCTGGAGTCACGCATCTCATCTTAATAGTCTCACAAGGGTAAAGATAAGATACAGTATCCTTTATTCGTCCCACACTGGGGAAATTTACAAAAGGGAGTAGAAAAATATCATGGTTAATTATAACATGGAAAAACAATCTCAACTTTGACAAGTGACAACACGTATGATGTTGATGAGAGTCCAACTGCTTTGATTGCCTTTATCTTCTCTTACTCTTCTTCTCTTACCATCTTGCGTTGTGGCCTTAAGATTGAACAACTTCTCGAGCGGTGTTTGAGGTTGGAAACAGAAGTCACCCAAAACAGTAACTGATGTCTCAGGTCGGATTGCTGCTTGCATGTTCATAAACAAAGTAAAACAATATTATAGTATCTACCACAATACAGTCCAAGTATCAGCGATCGAGTTTCAAGTTGATGTTTCCTCTCACATCTTACCTGCAGACTTAAAAAATACATTTCCTGCATTAACATTTTAGAATACCGTATTTTCCGTACTATAAGGCGATTCGGAGTATAAGGCGCACCTTCAATGAATGACCTATTTTTAAACTGTTTTCATATATAGGGCGTACCGCAGTATAAGACGCATAGAATAGAAGCTACAATAGTGGCTGTGGTTGCTGTATGCATCCACGAGATGGTGCGACGCTAAAGAGAACACAATACAATGCAATACAGCTTTATTTATATAGTGCTTTCACAACTGCTGCAGCTATAACAAAGTGCTTTACGAAACATTTAAAATACTACGTTCAAAAAATCCGAATATTGATCATTATATAAGACGCATCGGGTTATAAGTTGCGCTATTGGCTTTTAAGAAAATTGAATGCTTGTAGGTGTGCCTATCGTGCGAAAAATATGGTAGACGTGTTCCTTTTGTGTATAATTAAAACAACTTTGCAGGCTTGAGAAGAAATCTAAAGTGACGGAACGTGAATACATGGTAAGCAGACGTAGTTTAGCTGGAAATGCACTGTAAGCCTCTGGAGCAGTTGCAAGACTCAGATTAGCCAAAGTCCTCTTTAGAGCCAGGTCGGCCATTGAAATGTACACTGTGAGTAATTGCCAGTGAAAAGCCTAAATCTTATTTGGTGGTGTGGGCAATGCATCGCAAATCTGCGTGGTGATTCCCTGGCTGGCGGCGGTTAAGCAGCTTGGCAAAGACTTAGCCCTTTCTAATGCCCTCACTCGTCCTCTCGCACCACGGCGGCGTGCAGAGATAAGCAAAACTCAAAAAGCACAACGCCACCTGACCATGCCACATAAACGCTATCAAAAGCTTGGAAGATCGGATGATATGCAGATGGCTGCTTTTTTTGCTCCCGTCCATGTTTAATTTTTAACATGCCCCTGTGTGTTCTTTTTTCCCTCCCCTCAGTTTTCCCTCCCATCTGTCCTGCTCTCTTCCATTTTTACATTTGCACCACCTATATCTGGCTGTCGACGCAGCTTACAAACGACTGCATCACTTCCACATCCCATTCCATGTTTTCCAATGGCACTGACCTCTTATCTTCTCACTGGATGCACCTTGTCTCTCCTTTGCCTTCCCTTTCATTCTGCAACCTAGAGCTGTTTTGTATTTTTATATACTCTCACCTTCCCTCTCTTGAGTGTGGTTACTGTATCATTTGTCTGATTTGCATTCTTTAGTCAAGCAAAAAAAAAAACGGTCTCATCATTGCAAAGAGACTCAAACTCCAAAATAAATGGGCTTTTAATGGCAGCACACATTATAGAGCCACTTATTTCTAATCCAGTGGGGAACATAAGGGCGACTGTCTGACTCCTTACACTGAACTCAAATCTGGACGGAAGCCAGTTGTGGAATATTGCCAGAGTATTTTATGTAATAAGCCTCTCTTTTAGCCGCACATGTTTGCATGTATGACTTGTCCACAAAATATTTTGTAACTTAAATTTTTTTTTGACCAATATAAATAAACAAGTGAGGAAAACTTTTCACCTCATTTACAATCATAAATCACATCTCAAAAGACATTTTCCTCATAATGTAAATTAAGTGTTCTGGTCTCAAACGGGCACCATTATAAAACCTTTATTGGCTGCATTGGCAGTGTTATAAGTAAAACATTTTCACCGTCGCTCTTTTGTAAAAAGAAGTTAGCCACTGTTAAAATGCCCGAATAGGTTCAGTCTCAACATTAAGGCCGTAGGTACACATTTGGGCGCCAAGCTATTAAACAACTTGCAAACGGAAAACATTTTTTTTCCCCTTCACTGTCTTTGTTGGAGGTCTGTTTTGCTTGCATTTCACTTCTAATTGCTCAGTCACCTATTAAAATATTACCACTGGTATATATATTTTATGTCTGCAAGTCATTACACTCCACTAACTTGATTGTAAAAGCGCGTCAGCAAACCTGGCCTCATGCCGTTTTTTTATTTTTTATTTTTTTTGTGGCTGAGCGTTTGCCCTCGTTCATTGGGCCAAGAAAGCGCTGATGTAATTTTGGAATGCAATGCTTTGTTGAAAAAATTGCTAAAGGTCAGCGGCAAGCCCAGCGGCAGCCCACGGTCAACACCTGAGTGGAAAGTGGCCAGAAAAGCTCTTTACTCATTGCACTTTCTATCAATGGAGGGATTAAAAACAACTCAAGACTCGAGCGCATTCCCCACAGCGTGATCCACTCATGCTTTTAATGAAATGCGTGCTACATTGTGCTGCTCATTGTGTGCTTCCGTCTCTTCGTGCGGTATGTTAGAATGCCAAGCAGCACAATAAAGTGCTGACACGAGATTTCTTTCGCCATCCCTGCACAGGTAATGGCTCGTGCTGGTGCTGCTGCCCGTGGGCAGCCGGAGGAAAAATGACATTTGCTGCCAAAATAACTAGCTCATTAGCTTCTTTCTCTTTTTGCACACCAATGAGGATGATGATGGTAGCAATTGGTTACTATACCGTTTGCTCTACTCGAGTCTTTTTTTTTAAACCATGATTGAAAATATTCAATTGTTTTACGAATTGTCCTTCTTTTCCCCATGTCCAGTGAGCTCGGCTTTTACCTGATGGGCTCGATTGTTCAGTGTGCTATTCAATTTGTAAGTCTTTCCACAAAGACAAGTGCCATGATTAGAAACACATGCACACACTCATTTACACCTTCCAAGGCTGCACATCACAAGGAAGCTCATTCATTCGATTGGAAGGTAGAGATGCAGCACTGGGAGGTCTAAAAGAGATGCACATCAACAGGGTCGGCGTCACTTTTTGGTACTGTTCACATTTTTTATCCATCCTAAAACTGAAACAAAGTGCGTTGCGTCAAATGAGCACACACTATGCAGGTCAAGTCTGTTTCCAGCCAACGTACTTTTCCTGAATGCAGATTTTAAGTTGCGTCAGCTATTGTTAGTCGTGCATTGACCGACTGTCACCTCCCAAACGGTTATCTGAAATTTAATTGACCGTGTCAATAATTGCAGTTACGACTCAATTTTCCAATGGGTAAGTCTCCCACACACCCTCAATGCTCCCGTGTACAATAAATAAACAGCAAGCTAAATTCTAGTTATAAAGGGTGGTGGCGTGTGTCTATATGTGCCCCGGTCGGTAGTAGTAGTAGTAGTAGTATAATCACTATTAATATCATCGTCATCTAGTTTCGGATACATAACAATTATTATTATTATTATTATTATTATTATCAAATTTGTGATACATAATAATAATATAACAAGAGCAATAATAATAATAATAACAATGATGATGATTATTATTATCATTCATCCTTGCATTTTTATGGATGCAGCACTCAAACGAAAAACATTACCCACCTGCTCTAAAGTGTAATATAAACCATTCTGGATTCAAAAAATGTTTCCCGCAGGTTTTCCCGCAAATTTTGTTTGACTTCCAAATCATCTGACCTTAGAGGCATTTGACTTAAGGGCTTTCACTCCCTTAAAATAAATAAATATAAAAAATAAGTTAGCATTTTAATTGTTAATATTTTGAATGTTTGCCCTGCCTCGAGTACTGAATTATATTTCACGTCAATATGTACTCTCATTTTGTACTGTATGATGTGGCTTGTCTCTCACCATGCAATGAATAGCAGATAACCCCCCCCTCCTCCCCACCATGAAGAATAAAAAGCGTTAGTTTTTTTTTGTACCTCTGACATAATGCTATATTTGAATTTCATGTAGTGTTACTAAATGTAGTGCCTAGGCGGTTCTAAATATGCCGCCCACCAGAGAGGAAGTAAGCAAATCTGCAATGCTGGCTGAAGCAGCCTTACTGGTTTATTCGAGTGCCTGCGGATCAAAATAAAAACAAGCGTCATCATTGCACAGGCCCTTGCTAATTTAAGACAGTACAAGTGAGCCATCTTCTTTTTCCCCGACTGCTTTGTTCGCTCAACGTCTACAGTTTGAGCCCTTAATAACAGCCTTTCACTGTTCGTAATGAAGGTGGGCACATGCGCTGGGGAGCTCACGTGGGGGACCTTGTATCTTCCAGAGGTCCATTTCTGTCCTCGTCGGCGTAGTTTGGGTCTCTAGGCACTTGGGGCATTCTTCTTAATCCATCACGAGGAAAACAGTATTCATAGTTAATTGTGGCTCACATAGTTGACATGCAGTTCCTCATCAAAGCCGCAACCACAGTAATCCCGAGATTGACAAGCACATAGCTGAAAATGTAGTCTTCCTTGCACAGCCGAAATCCTACATATGACAACTGGTACAAAGAAACTGATCGGCTGAGAGCAGCTCACGTGTGAACGCAGTCTCGTGATGTCCAGCCAATGGAAACAAACTCTCACAAGCATGCCTAAGTTATTAAGATGGTTCTTCAATAGCTGGAGGAATGTACTGTATGTATGTCGTAAAATCCATGACACCTCCATTGCCATAATGATGAAGTTAATCATGAACCCCCACTGATTTGCGATTCATCCTTCACAAACTCAGCGGCTTGCATTTTATATCTGTAGAACCTAATGACTGAAAAATCATTGATGGCGTAATATGCTGCCCAAACGCCTTGGCCCTTCTAAGGCACGGTGTTAGCTTAGGATAAGCTCATGTCAGCCACCATCTCAAAACAAATGAGTGTCCTTAAAATCAAAACAAACAAATAAAATCTACCAAATGACTCTTGCAGTCACGATAGCAGAACCAATAAAAGTGATGAGCTTGTCGTCGGGACTCTTGAAAGCAGATGCATGTCATTTACAGGATCATATTCTCCGGACTTTCAGTCACAGTTCTTTTCATAGTTTGGCTGGCCGTGCGACTGGAGTGACTTACTGTATGTGTGAAATTATTAGCATATTATATCAATGTACAAGTTATTTTCACATTAAACCGCAAGAGGGCCTGTATTTTATGGTATACTTTCCACATTGGTGGGAACTCATAAAAACGACTGACGATGACTCTGACGTAAGCGACGTAGAAGAGGAAGCGCCGCATCTTCTTCCTCCGGAGTTGTTTAAAAGTGATACAGAGGATGAAGATTTCATTGGAAATAGTGATTTGCAGTGACACTGATGGTTTGGTAAACCCTTTAGCCTGTTCTTAATGCCAAAGTTATCTGAATGACTCTTAATATGTTACATGAACATACCAGGCCCATTCTCCGTCCGTTGTTCATGCGTCATGTAGCGTTAGCATATAGTACACTTGTTCAGCCTGTTGCTCTCTATTTTTCATTTTATTTGCCTTTTTAAGATGACATGTCTTTTCTTGGTGTTGGATTCTGTCAAAAAATATGTCCCACAAAAATGCGACTTATACTCAAGTGTGACTTATATCTGTGACTGATGAGCGTTTCCTATTCTTTGAAACATTACAATTAGTCAAACTCCCAAACAATCGTCCAATCATGCAAAGGTGACACTGCATGGTGTTATACCAGCCTCTCAACGCAAACTCTCCATGTGTAGTTAACTTGTATGAGAGTGGGTTAACATGGAAGCCTCTTTCCTCAGGCACACTTCATCACAGATCTGCCAGGCCTCTTGGAGACCCTCGTAGCGCAGCGCTCTCATGTGTCAACGGAGGTTGCCGTGCTTTCACATGCACAGAAGCATGCATGCGCACAAACAAGCTAGAGTGCCGCGAGGACATGGGTCATGGCCACGCTTTTGCGTCCTGAGGTCAACGCAGACACACGGTTAGTGAGGCTGAGGCAAAGTAGCACACACGGTCTTGCTTGCAAACAAGCAACACAGCCGAAATACTTGATATGATGTAATTGGGAAAATGTGGATAGACGTTAATTGGAAAATGCAACATTTGGGAATTTTTATTTTACAAAGAAATACTGAAAGATCCAAATCAACATTGACTGAGCTACAAGCAGTTGATTCATCTAATGGAATATAAAACATACATTATTCGGTAGAACAATGGCCTAAATAGAATCTGATATAATTTGGTCCCGAGCTGGATGATGCATCCAGTATGTTTTTCTCATTTTCTAAGATAAATTAATACTGTATGGAACTTAATGACAAACACAGACATATGCAAGAGGTGGAGGTATTTACAAAGATATACAATTTATTAACATGTACAATTAGCCATTCTTGTTACGGAATTACAAGCATCAGACAAGGACCGAATCGCGGCCCTTTGTCACAAAATGTCGGCTGTCAAAATATTTTCTTGAGTTCGTCCTGGCTGACACTCTACTGGTGTATGCGTTAGTGACTACGGTGGCATGCAAAAGTATTTCCCCCCTTCAAAATTAGTAATAATATTATGATTATTTTTGCAGAGTTTACCCACTTGAAGATCAACAAACAAAGAAAGATAAGACACAAAGAGTGACAAACGCCAAATTGGAAACGCACTTTGTAACGCCACTGTACATGCATTTCATGTCATTTGTCGGACAATCGATTTGATATCAAGTGAGTTACATGCTGTCATTATCCACATTGTTTTCATCGTGCTTCACTGCTTCGGCTGGTTAGAGGGCATCCAGACTCTGATTTGTGGCTACTGAGTCTCAAAGTGCTGCGTCTTCACGAATTAAACTGTGCAAATCGCCAGATCAGCTTCTTCTGCTTGATTGATCTTTTTACAGTTAGCAAACAACCATGCTTTCATTTGCTAATTACACCCTGTGATCCCTTAGTCGCCATCTGTTGTCTTTTCTTGGCCTCACTGTGGTCGGTCTCAATTTCAAACTCACTGTCTACGCTGTCCCAGTTGAGTGACTCCAAAAGTGCCCGAGTCTGGATGAGGGTTGGCCGAGCAACCACACGGAAAGTCAAATACTTTTGTCGAGCCTTAATGAAGAGCGAAAGATTTAACAGCACAAACAATGAGATTATTTGTTAGTAGTTGTTCCCCTTTAAATCCAGTTAGGCGCATCAATGTGGGTTAGTGTGTTGTGGATTACTGAGGTCCATAATGGACCCCCCTAAAGATAAGTGGCAGACCTACGGCATCTTTAATTAAGGATGCTTTCACACAAGGCTGTTTATTCAATGGTATCATCTGTTCATAGTTGTAGTTATGGCATAAGTATGTTCTGTGAATAAAAAGTTCTGTGTCTACAATCTGCATTGTTGGGTCAGGTGGAGGTTGGTTGGTTTCTCACCATATATGTTCATTTTGAAACGTACAAAGGACCACTTGGTCTGGACCTACATAAGATTTCGATGTTCACACACGTAGAAGAAAATATGAAGGGTCGGACGTCAAGCCAGTGAAGATTAGGTGTGATTGAAACGTACAAAAAAAATCCATCGATTCATTCTCTACCGCTTATCCGGGGTCGGGTCGTGGGGGCAACAGCTTTAGCGGGGAAGCCCAGACTTCCCTCTCCCCAGCTACTTCTTCCAACACTTCCCGGGGGATCCCAAGGTCTTCCCTGGCTAGTTGGGAGACATACTCTTTCCAGCGTGTCTTGGGTTGTTCCCGAGGGCTCCTGCCGGTGGGACATGCCCAGAACACCTCACCAGGGAGGAATCCAGGAGGCATCCGAATCAGACGGCCGGCTATCTTATCTGGCTCCTCTCGAAGTGGAGGAGAAGCGGCTTGACTCTACGCCCCTTGCGGATAATGGAATTTCTCACCTTATCTCTAAGGGAAAGCCCGGACACCCTGCGGAGTAAACTCATTTGGGCTGCTTGTATCCGGGATCTCGTTCATTCGGTCACGAGCTCATGACCATAAGTGAGGGTAGGAACATAGATCGACCCGTAAATCGAGAGCTTCTCCTAGGTTCAGCAGCTTGTCAACCACAACAGACTGATACAAAGTCCGCATGACGGCAGACACTGCACCCATTCGCCTGTCGATCTCCCACTGCATCCTACCCTCACTTGTGAACAAAACCCCAAGAACTCCTACACTGAGGGTAAGATCTCATCCCTGATCCGGAGAGCGCACTCCACCCATTTGCGACTAAGGACCATTGTTTCAGATTTGGGGTTGCTGATTCTCATGGTTTTGCTTCACACTCGGCTGCGAACTTCTCCAGTGAGAATTGGAGACCCCGGGTTGAAGAAGCCAACAGCACCACATCATCTGCAAAAAACATAGCTGCAATACCGAGGCCACCAAACCGGATCCATCTCAATGCCTAGGCTGTGCCTAGAAATTCTGTCCATCAAGATTTTGAACAGAATCTGTGACGAAGGACCTTGGTGTGGTCCATCCCTCAATGGAAACAAATGCAACTTACTGCCAGCAATACGAACCAAATGATGACATCGATGCTATAGGGCCCGTATCAGGGAGGTTCATTCCCCCATACCCCAGAGCACGGCTTAAAACAAATAATATAAAATAAAATGGAAGAAAATACTGATGATTTCCTAGCACTCTAATGCCCATAAGCAGCATTGTCAGACAGGCCCCTTCCCCAGTACGAATTTAGACCCCACATTTCCTAGCTTCTAAGAGGCAAGTACATGTCCGGTTAGTTCCACCCAGCAGTGTGCCTGCTTTTATTGAGCTTTCACTGGAGATGATTGTTTGTTGAATTATGGAGAGCCTCCTTTTTGGACCCATCTGTGGCAGCAGCCATGGGCCTCCCTGCAACTGCTGAGCTGTGACGTGCGAACCACGCCGCCCATCCTGGCTCCACCCCGTCTTTAGTTAACTTTCAAACATCTGATGCCCTTAAGTCCCTGTTCGGATGGCAAAGCAGAACACCATTTATAGTCATTTGCCTTTTGGCTGCTTTTACAAGCACGGTGGCGATAGTGTGAGATGGACACATGAGACATATGAGGGGGATCAGATGGGTGTTTTGTGTTTGGAGGTGGGGGTGTGCTCACTTTTCCATGTCGTTGCCTGTCTGCTCAACCCAGTATTACTGCCCTCAGGATGCTGCATTCCTCACGTCCACCTAACCCCAACTGACACCTCCTCCCAAAATCAGCCCAACCCCCACATGCAGCTGTCTAGCCAGAACACCCCCAACAGACCCCATGCATGTGCTCAGTGAAGGGGGACACACTAGGGTAGGAGACCCCCAAGAGACTGTAAATCATTTATGCATATATAAATGTTAGCACGCTTATACACACACACACACACACGCACACACACACGTGCCCTTTAATGGTGGTGTATGTAGCTTGTGCACACTGGAGATTTAGATAACATTATATCCGTGACACACTATTGGATGAATCAAAGGAACAATGAAAACCATGATCGACGCTTCCTTTTCAACCTCTCTTCTTTTCAGAAATATTAATTAAGTTCACTTTTGACCCTACATGAACCCTTTTGCTCTGCCCTTCACACGAGACTGTTTAAAAAAAAAAAGAAAACATATGGCATCCGCTGCCCTAAATTATCATCCCTGAGCCCCCAAACACATAAATAATTGTCTGGGGACAACAGTGTCAAATACATCATGCTTCCACATTTCCTTTGTCTATAATAACATTTTTACTGACAAAAAAAAATACACCTAAAGTAACAAAATAAAAAAGATAGCTTTCCCGAATCCAGATTGCTCTCTTCGCTGCCAGGAGACTAAAGTCCCCTGGTTTATTCTGGCACTGAGAATGGTTTCTTGTCATTCTCGCCATCTGCAATTTTGTCTGACACACCATGCAATAGCTGTGGGAGGTTTTACAAGGCATCTTTAAAGAATTTTATGACTCCGACTCAGCAGATAGAAAATGAATAGTAATTCAACACAACTGTATGCAGCGTGGGAGGCATGTGCAACTACAGCTACAATGTCTATCACGAGATGTATGTATTCATTGATGCTTATGAAGCTTCCGTTAAATAGTTTATGACAATTAATTTAATATAAATTTCTTTTCTTTTTTTTCTTTATTTGTTTGGGCCATCTCTCTGTATCAGACATTACGGTATTTACTCTTCCATTTACCTATAACCGCCTAAACAAATTTTCTCTGCCGATTGGAAACACAATTACAGTTTAAATGAATTAACTGCTGAAAAATTTAGTGTTATAATCATTAAAGCTTTTGTTTAGTTTTTTAATCAATAATTTACCAATAAGTAATCAGAATGTAAAAAATCTGTTTTCCATTTGGCTTTTCCGTGAATGACTTTTTCCGGCAGAGATTAAAGCTGTAGCGCCACCTGTTGCTTTGGCATGCACTTAACAGCCTGTAAATGGGCATTTATGTGGACAGATGTTTTCTACACTGTGGGGAAATCCATCTTTAATTATACCTGTGCACGTGTCCTTTCTACTAATGACTTTTTTCAGCCTTGTGCTTGGCTAAAATACACAGTTTGGCGTCATGAAAACTGATTTGAATAGAAAAATCGGTTGTCATTTGAAAGATGTGTGTGCCGAATGAATTGGTCTCAATACAGCTTGAACCGGCCGATGACCCATCAAAAATGTTTAAATCGGTTTTATGTTACTGATGATTTGTTGTTTCTTTCCATTTGAATTAACTTAACTAGCTTTGGCTTTGGAGCACGTTTATATGGTGTTAATAATCATGACAAAAGATACAAACGCACTTCCTCTTTAGACTAAATATCTTTGTAGCAAATGCTACACTCACAGTACGGGCGGGTTAATTTACTAGATATACTGTAGACTCATATTGTCTATGTTCAAGAAAAAAATTCAAGATTTTACACATACGTAATTTGAATCGCGTTATACCCTCTGAAACTAAGCCACACCTTATTGAATCGTATCGTGATCCCACTGAATTGAACCAAATCGAAAGGTACTGTCCTTGAAATGTATCTCACCCAACATACTATTGGAGAGATGCACGCCCCTAATTTGTTCTCATTGACTTCCACGCAAGACACTACCTCATCATTTGAAAATTGTTCAAAGTGATTAAAACCGGTACTACATAATGATGCAGACCCCAAAATGGTTTGTGGCTTTGTTCTAGCCATTTTGTTGTTGTTTGTGTGTAATTTAGGGAAATGTGGTCCGCACGCAGGAGACAGCTCGTGTGCCATGAGGAGATATTTGCTGCCTTTGACAAAAAATGCATTTGATTACAATCGCTGACTCTGGCTTCAAGAGCACAGCGC
Source organism: Hippocampus zosterae (assembly GCF_025434085.1). Taxonomy (NCBI): domain Eukaryota; kingdom Metazoa; phylum Chordata; class Actinopteri; order Syngnathiformes; family Syngnathidae; genus Hippocampus; species Hippocampus zosterae. Next base: position 29,698,816 of record NC_067452.1, read on the forward strand.
TTGCGGCTCGCTCGTGTTGAACTCTGACCTTTCCCTCGTAATAAAACCTCGGAGGGAGGGTGCACGTGTTTGTGTATGTCTTGGCTGTCTGGCCCCTCAGACAAAAAAAAAAAAACTCCCTGCGTCTGCCAAAAACCGTTAGCTAACTAAACAAGCGTTGTTTCTCCTTGTCTTCTGTCTTAGTCATTCCCCCCATATGGACACAGTTAGTCTATTGTCATCGGGGAGGGGGGGCGGGGGGGGGGACAAAAACAGGGAAAGTTGGGAGGGGGATCGGATGACATGATTTTAATGCTCTACGTGCTGTGAAGCTGGAAAGCAGAGCCGCTCGCTTTCTCAACCATTTGTGTGGTTTTTGTTGGTTAAAAAAACAAAACAAAAAAGGGACAAGAAAGGAAAAGAAAAGTGATTACTTTTCCAGAATTTGGTGTAAAGCCCGTTTGTTGGGATAACACGAAACCACACAGCTAAGGGGGATTGGATTCACACAAGCCAAACACGGAGCCGTCTGGATGGAGTCTGTGGTCTTCCCAATGAAAATTAAAATCGTTTGACAAGGCCCTTGTTGTTCGGTCTGTCCCGTGTTTGTTAGGTCACTCAGCAAAAGAATCCAAAGACCTTGAATGTTTCCAATTGATAGCGTGAAGGCAGCATGTCCGATTAGCAGGATCATCTCATCCCTAAACATGCTCATGGGATGGGAGGGCGAGAAAGACAAAGTGACACCCGTAACATGCATCACTGTTGTGTTTCACACCAGTTTTACGCCTTTTTTTTTTTTTGCAGTAGAACCTCACCTTTTGGTTGTCCAAAAAGTCTCACATTTGGTAAACAGACTTGTGGAAGAATAGACAACACAAAATTTATCGCACAGAGTAACACAATCGCTTTATTGTCGAACCGTCATAAAGTGTGATGTCTGCAGAGATGTCAGCATGTTATGCCACTCTACAGCTGAGTGAGCATCTTTTGGATCAAAGTGTCTTTTGCTTTCTCTCTGGATTTTAATATAATGCTCCCTGCAAAGGGTAGCAGTGATGGCAAAGAGGAAAATAGTGATGGAAGCTATCAAATGAAATAGAGTTTATTGTGATGTCAAGGTAGCTTTTGCGGCAAAAGTCTCAGTGCAGTATGTTTGCAGCAACAAAAAGACACGCATTTTAATAAGATTCCACTGAATAAAATGTTTTCTAAATGTGGACGTTGGAGGACGATCATCACCCAAAGCAGATTGTTTTGGATTGTTTTTGATCTTCAAGCTTCCTGTGTAGTTTATTACTGAAAGACATTAGTCACAAAAACTGGTTCATCTGAAGGAATCAGTGAATCCCTCCGGTGATACGGGAATGAGTCAGTCAGACGAGACAGCGGGAAAGATCATGTTTGCCCCTCAGAGAGTCTATCAGCGCACAAGTAGTCTCTGTTAGCCGCACTGTGCGCACGGAGACAAGCTGTCACAACCCTTCAGACTTTGATTGTGGTGGTCGGTCAAACCGAACGTGCGCCTCTTTGTGTAGATTTGTGACAACAACATTCAAACACATTGTACCAATTTGATTAATTTCTTTTTGTTACTTTTCTTAGATGTTGTTCTTGCGCTGGTCTATTCCATTTTGCATTGTTAGCATTAAGCTAGCAGATGTTTCCTCGTCAAAGGGTAGTCGTTTTGAGGTACTAAATGTCTCATTTACTTTGTCTTATGCTTAGCTTGACAGTTAATTTAAAGTGGGAACAAAATTCTAGCAGCTTGAAGCCACTTTTTTGAATTAAATTTGAAGTGCTCCCCACCTGCCAAACTGCTGCTTGTTATAGAGCGAGCTAAGTTAACTTCCACCGAGCCAAAAATCGGTGGAGCTCGTATCCCGCAAAACCCTCAACCCAGTTTATTTATCTCAGAGCACCTTCTAGTTGTTCTTGGAAGCTAAACTTGCCAACCTTTCCCCTGATGAGTATTGGTGTAAGAATGTCTCACTTTGCAAACATTTTGAAAGGATTACAATTTGTGTATGCACAGTATAAAAATGCCAAAGTAAACATAGGCAACAAAGGCCGAGCTGCTTTTGCTTATCTCATTTTCGTTCCGCTTTGGGACGATTGTTTGACTTTTGCTTGAAAATGTCAAGAATTCAAAGTTGTTTTACCATCAAACCATTCAACAACCAAAAGCCCACTTGCATTTGATTAATAGATCAAAGTTGTATGCTCTACGCTTAATTCTAATCCAGACAACACACCCAGATGGAAATAAAGCAATAATGGAAATTGATTACAGGCCGTGTTCAGACATTACAACTGGACCCGATTGATTACCCACGTCTGCACATGCTCCCCACAAGTTTTGACGAACAGAAAACAAAAAAAAAAGCCTATACACCATTACAACACACATACTAGAACAAATAAAGTGTATGTACTTTGTGTAAAGTGTACAGCGTGTAAATGTAAATGTACAGCACTGTTTTACATCATTTGTGATACTAATATTTCCAAATCTAAAAAGCTTGGAGACCTCGGAGACAAAATGTGGGCAAAACTCTTGATGGGAGTGGAGAAAAACATAAATAAATAAATAAATAAAACCTCTGCACCATACATGCATACTAGCGACTGGGACAACAAAAGTAGCCCACTTCAGTATCATCATTGTGCATATAAACACACACACTGTTTGAACGTCAAGGGAGAAGCGGTTGGAGTATTGTTGGTTTAAACCCTGACAGTTCAGCCCTGAAGGGCCTTACCGGTTTAATGTAAAGAGACTCCCTCCCTGCAAAAAAAACTCACATGATGATGAGAACTTGTTTTTTTCCACACCTTTGAGGTGTACTTTTTGTTACCCTGGCAAAACGCATCGATCCAGGATCCCATCAAATCATATCGCATCCTGTGTGTGCGTCTTGCACATCCATGCCAGCTTGCCCCCCCCCTCCCCCCCTCTTCCCTCCACACACACATACACGCACACACTGACCGGCACTAATGCTCTAATTGCGTTGTCCTACATATTTGCTCCGCAAGTGTCAGTTGGCCACTTTTCGCTCAGCCGCCCCATTCTGGAGGCAGACTGGAAGAAGAGGGCAACAAGATGGGAGGAGAAGTTTGTCTCCAGGCTGAAACTTAGTTCTCCTCCCCCACTCGCCACTCTAAAAACAGGTGACTCTATTTTATAAAGGAGTTAATTGCATAACAAGCAAGGTAGTGACCGGTAAATAACCTCTGGGCCAGAATTTTTAAGTTGACAGTTAACAGCATGTTGTTAATGACTAAAAGCCAGAGCTTTAAGTAAAGGGAATTCCAAACTGGCACTAGCATTACTTCATCAAAGGTGTTTTTTTTGGGGGGGTGGGGGGTTGTTGTTGTTGTGTTTTTTGTTGTTGTTTTTTTGCTTGTACAGGTTAATTAAGTTTTCATAATTGGGGCAGATTGATCCTGAATAAAACACTTTCCGTTTCCATCATTTGATATTAGGTTCTGAGCGAGTGGAACGCATTGTGTTCAACTGCAGATGTCCCGCTGTCTTTCATTGGACGGCAGCCATGAGTTGCCTTCCAACAAAAAGGTGACTGACCCATAAGGGCCACCTTAGCTTGTTCCCGGCTCCTGTCCGAACCGAACAGAACTGCAGCGTGCCAAACCGCGGTGGGGAGTTGTCTTTTGTGCAGGCTTCCATTCATCCATTTTGCCTCTAAATCCTTCACTGCGCCCGTCTGCATGTGGAAGAGTGAAACAGACGCTTTGTGGTTTGATGGAGGTGGCTATTGACCCTGTGAGGCGATGAGTATGGAATACTAATGGACTTAATGGAATTAATGTGGCTGTCGCCCTTGCTTGGTGGGTGGAGCCTTGAGCTCTTTCCTGGCTGATGTTCTCTGTTTATTAACTGTTATTGTTCCCTTTATATTCTGCATTTGTTCATGTTGGGCTGCATCCCGCTCGCTGCTCGTCTCTTTTAAACTGACCCTGATCCGCTTTGATAACGCCACTTTGTTGCAAATGTCATTTGTTGATTCACTTATTGATTTTATGAAGTGGCTGTGATCCATTTGTCTATTTTCTTCCTGCTGTCCTTGTACAAAGGCCAGGTTTGTGCATTGCACATGTGCACCACCTGTGTTTGTGAGTTTGTGTGAGTCTATATTTGTGGTTCATTGCCCAAGGCAGACTGTGTGTGTGTGTGTGTGTGTGTGCGTGTGTGTGTGGTTTTGACATTCAAAGCAGTGTATTTAGTGCCACTAAATTAGCATACTTTAACCGTTTTGCTCTATTCCTGCCAGAGAGAGTCTGGCATTAAATTCTGGCGCAAGTTTGTTGAACAATTTTAAAAAGCTTTAGAGGAGATCCATAGAGTAGCCAACTCGCACACTGACGTGCACAGTCTTTATTCAATGCAATCAGAGGCTTTGTATGCTCATCATCTGTCCACATTGTGTACTGCTCTATTGTGAGTCGATTATGAGATCATTATAAAAAATGTATGACGCTTATGAATATCCGTGATGCTCAAGAGGAAAATGTCCTGGCCTCTATTTATTGGGGTTTATTGATATTGTTGAGAGGGATGGGTGCGTATTGATACCAGGTATCGTTATTGAGCCGATACCACTCTTATTTTAATGTATTGGATACTGGCGGAGGCTGCAGATACTAGCCTGAAAGAAAAAAACAAAATCTGATATTAAGTCGGTCCTCCTTAGCAGTAGTTGGTGTTATAGTGAGTCAATTTTACACATCGGCAAATCTTCGTCTGCGTCAGAAAGCAAGGTCTTTTTTTGTCACTGTGTGAAATGAAATTTTATCTTCCAAATGTAATCAATGTATCAGTCCTAGGCATCGATAAGTATACTCAAAGAATGAATACTGTACTCGTACTGAATCAATCTGAAAAAAGTGGTACCCAGCATCCTTTGTTGACAATTTTATGGTTAGTTGTGTGTCCATATCATTGTGAAATAATGCTTTTGAAAAGTTGGGTTATTTTTCGGATAGGAGACAATCACATGCTCATAATTTGTTAGATTTTTAGTAATGGGATACATGTAAAACTGACGAATCATCCATTGTCACATATTACTTTTCACTCAATTCCGCTGATGTGATTTGCTGTTTTTGTTTGATAAGTCCAACTCCGTTTTGGTTGGGACATTTTACAGTGAATCACACATTCCGCAAAAATAGCACCACATGTGTGACTTCTATGAACAAAGGTCATCAAAGTATCAAAGTACAGCACTTGGTTGTTTTAAGACGTCTCTCATCTCTGTCTGTCTGCCTATCAAAGGAATACCACTCAATCTTGTGATACCCATTTACAGTTGGTTCCCCACTGATCATATTGGTATGGGTTGCCATGACAACCGGAAGGGTTAGTCTGCTTTTCTCAAAGGATGAGACAGACAATACATCCTTCCCTCCAATCGTGGCCTTGCAAAGGTCTGATGGGATAACCCCGGGCCCCCTGCAGTTCATTCCACTCTCTTGTCCCCTCTTACTGTGCTTCTGCTGGTTAACTAGGTGAGAAGATCACCAGTGTTGCTTTCTTAATCCCAGTCTCATTGGGTTTATCAAAGGCTGGTCGATTTCTTATGGGAGGAGGCAAAAGGTTGTGTCCTCACCATCTGTGGAGCGCTACTGTGTGCTACAAGGAGAGTGCAGGCATCATTTGTGTTTTACTCGCCTTTCATGCATTTCCAAAATCTGAACTGTCCTAACGATTAAAATTCAAGGGGAACTAAAAGGTCTCGTACTATGCCTAATTGATTCATTCCCGTGATTATTTCATTTTTTTTCCATCTTCACGTCTCAGAAGCCAACAAAATTCTCTGCAGAAACTCAATAACTCATTGATCATAAGAGCAGGAGAATGGCTCCAGACATTCACAAAACCAATGGCTTTTTTTTTTACATTCTGCAATGAAGAGGTGTATTGTTTCTCCCTGGCTATCTATATTTCTCGCAGCCATGCTTTTGCCATCCGCATCCTTTGATCTTTCTAGGGAGGGAGGCATATAGAGGACATATGCGCTTCCGTGAGGTGACCTACATTAATTTAATGCAGCCTTGATGAGGACATCATTGGCTGTCGAAAGCCTCCGAGCCATCGAATGTTAATCAACCGCTGCTCCTCATCCATGGGAATTGTTTCTTAATAGTGACATCAACCACTATATGAAACGCTATTCAGGATCAGACAGGTATGGCGACAATATGGTTACAGTACTTTTTTTCTGGGTAGGTCAGCTGGTTTGGACCTTGTATCACTCTGGCACATGCAAAGGATGTCGAACTCTGTTGGAGAGGTGTTGAAAGGAATGTGAAGGGTCAGAAACTAACCAATTCAAACACCAGACCATAACCCAAGAGAGGATGCATTTCAACTCCTGAAGTGGGGATTGATGAGCGATGCCCCCAGAAATAAACAAAACCCGAAAGAGGCTGCAGTAAGGGCCTGGAAAAGCCTGTTGGAAATATGTGTGTGAGTATCCTGTGTGCAGTTATTATTGTAAGTGAAAGGTTTATGCTACCAATGATTAAATGTTCTTCGTTGCATTTAATAATGTCTGTTCTAAAAAATGTTCTTATTTGAAAAGTGTGTGGCTTCAAAACAAAAAGTGCTCCATCTCGGGTTGTTGAACACATCTAGATGCAAATACTAGGAAATGAAATCTGGAATTTGAACTTTGCCCTCATATTCATCTTTCGATCTGAAACCAACAAAAACAAAGGAATTGACTCTGCCGTTTCAATGTTATATTATGACTGAAGTGATTCATATTAGGAGTGGCATGTAAAATTATTTGAAAGTTATTCGTGTAACCCCTCTCCTGGAATGGATATTACAACCAGATTGCGGTGCCATGTGTTGACATTCAGTATTCTATATATAGAGTTGCCATGTAGACACTACTGAGTACTAAAGAGGAAGACTATCCATCCATTTTCACTCCCGGTGGACCTCCTTGGCCCGCGCCCATCACGAGCGCATGGCCCTCTGGTAGGTGTTTTGAGCTAAATATAGACCTCACACGGTGCCTCATTCTTCTGCTGCTGTGCTGTAATGTCTGTATTTGGGCTTACCAGTATTCAGGCCTGATCTCATCCAAACATGGCCTCTGTGGTCTCTGCTTTCGACTCAGGTGGTGGTGGTGGTGGGGGGGGGGGGGGGGGTGATGAGGCAGAAAGTGCTGATGTAATCATGTTTTAGGTTGTAAGTTGCGGCAGCGACAGCTACATTACAGCACTCAAATGGAATTGAATGGCTTATGGACATGATGTATGTAGATGGCTGCTTGTCAAACCTTGGTGAGACTTTGTCCCAAAGGATGTTTGCACAGGCAGCTTGGATAATAACATGGTTGAATGGTTGTCTCGTAACTTGCAGCTTTAAGACCCCTTTGTCCTGCTGTCCTGTGGGGGTGAATCCTCAAATCAGTTTACTATTTTGATCTTGATATCATGCTGACGTCATTTCTTCATTTGTTTTCAAACAAAGATGGAGCCTGTCCCTACTAACTTTAAAAGAGAGGAGTGATAGAACCCGGACTGGCTGCTGGTCAACAGTGGGATATAGACAAGCAATCATTCACATCAACACTTTTGTGCAGTCTAAGGTCTTGAATTAATCGATGACAAGAACTGATTAATCGGCTGATTCTTTTTTTCTTTTTTTTTGAAAACTGAGTGGATAAAATCAATCGCAGGGCACACATAGACGAACAACCATTCGTGCACACACTCCCACATAGGGGCAATTTAAAGTGTTCCATTAACCTGACACGAATGTTTTTGGAATGTGGGAGGAGACCGTAGCACCCGGATAAAACCCACACAGGCACAGGGTGATTATGCAAACTCCACACAGGAAGTGGAATCAAACCCGGGTTTGATACCTCTGCACTGCGAGGCGGACTTTCTAAACAGTCGCCTACCGTGCCACCACTTACACGTAGCTCTCATCTTTGAAAAGGTTTGTGACCCCTGTTTAGCTTATCCTGTTCAGGGTTTAGGGGACTGGACTGTTCACCATTCAATATTACTATTATTTGTTTGTATTTTAATTTACCATTTTATAAACATACTTTTCACAATGTCGTTTCAAAATTCCAGCACATTGCACTTGTTTATGCTCATTCAAATTAGCAATGTTCCTTTAATGCACATTTCGTAATCAATAGAAATATACTTCTATTTGCAACATAAACATAATGCGCTTTTCTTATCATTTGTGTCATGACCTGCAACGCTAACTCGTAATGCGTCAACCCTTCAACGGGCTAATCTTGAAATTGTTATTTTGCTAGAAAACCATCTGATCATCCTACGACCGCCTGAGAACTGACAATCACACGACCCCTGACTATAAACGGCCTTAGTTTGTGAAGGACACCGTTAAAGCCCTTTTCCGTACTTAATCTAATGAAATATACTGTACGATATTAAAAAAGCACATTTAGCCTTTTAAGCTGATGTGTTCCGATTGTGACGGAAATCAATAGACAAAGTGAAAGACCATCACGTGATTACTTGCCTACGGAGTCCTTGTCTTCCAATCTGGCATTCATGAGCGAAGATGTAAAGTGGGTTAAAGACTTGGTGCGTAAAGCTCGGAGGCAAATCAATAAGCTTTATGGTGCCTGGCCAAAAATATGAAGTAATTACTCGGTATTGACCAAAGGTCATTTCAGTAGATGTAGTGGCATTGGAATTTGTTAAGAAGAGAAATGCACCTCGGTGTTGATTCAGACCAAGACAAATTGCAACCCTCCTTCAAATGGACCAGGGGTTATTAGAGTTTGGGATTTTTCATTATCGATAGTCTTTACTTCATTCTGACTTATTTCAAATTCAGTTTGTTGTATTTCATATTAGAGCTGATGTGTTGGTTTTTGTTTTTTTAAAAAAACAGATTTAATTTAGCTTTATAGTGGACAGCCGCGATTTATGGGGCTAGTGACCGGACTGATGAGCAAATACGTTACGTTGCGCTATATTTATTGTTTCGTTTTTATTAGTTTTGTCAACACAAAATGTTGTTTCAGTTAGTTTTTTTTTTACCTCTTATTTTTATTGCATTTTGTTGACGGTGATGTTTCTGTCAATTTTAGCTTCCATTAAAAAAAAAAATCTTTAATTCATTTAGTTCATTTCAAGAACTTTGTTATTGACACAGTTGGGGCATTTTTGGATGTGCCTCTTCTGTGGTCAATTATTCACTGTTCTCTTTTGATGTCTTATCATTGTTGGGGTCTGACAAAGCTAGAAGTGAAGTGTTTCTGGTACATGTTACACACAAAATGGTCACGATAGCTACCTGAGCGTACAGCTTTAAATTGTAAATAGTACACATGCTCACTGCCTTCATCTATGATCGTTCTTCCTCTAACTTTTGTCATTATTCCTTTGTCAAGCATTCTCAACCTGAGACATCAAACATAAAAAAAATCTCAAATACCCATGAGAGCATGCATTAACATTTTGTCACATATTACAAATGTGTCTTCTTTATCTGCAAATTTAATATTTTTAAGGCGTGAAAGAAAATATTAAAGATAGGCACAAATAAAAGGTCAAATCGATGTTGGACTTTTAGTCCCCCTTGACTGCCTTTGCTCTCTCCACACCATGTTTCTTCTTTGTATCACAACGTAAAAGCCTCTCCGATGAGAATCAGGCTAACAACAGTATGACATATGGGATCGTATCTTGTACTACAGAAATGCTGTGCTGGTGCGAGCCATCCCACACAGCACACACGGCCAATTCTACACGGCATTCTCCCCACTGACACATAAATTCTTCAACCTGACAGCGGTGATGGATTAGATGCGTTATCGAGACAGAGCGAGACCTCACTGTGAAGGAAAGAGAAAGAAAGACACACAAGAAGCAGCCGTAGTCTGTAGTTTAGTCCACCTGAAGTCAAGAAATACAAGAGCTACATGCAAAGGCATGTTTGGGTCTGTCGATAGAGATCGAGGTTTGCTCGCTACAATGTAACTATCATATCCTGCCATCTTATTAGATGCTAGGCTAGTGATGGCTTCATAGTTTCGTTTGTTACACCATTTTTGTGTGCCTCAGTTTAGGAATGAAGATACATCTTTGGTATAACAATGACACCAGACGATCTCTACGGAATGCGCTGTGGTCATCTATCTCTTGCCATGGAAATTGAAAACCATTTCTTTTTTTTAAGAACCATTTCTCAGAAATTGTTCCTAGGGTTTTTTCTTTGCTCGCCTAATGATTCAACTTATCAATTGTGTGTACGTCAAAAAATGTGTGACGTCATACGAAAGAATATCAAAACTTCTAATGTGCACCATGACCCTCGATGATTGATGTCCAGAGTCCCCAACTGCCAGTCTGTGGGCCACTTGGTACAGTCCCCACCGTCATATTAAAAAAAAAAAAAATTATATTTTTTAATGTATATAGTTAGTGTAGCGGAGCATCTACAGTATGTCCAAAAAATGTATGTTGTAACCCATGCAGGAATGTTAGTTTATATTTATTTATTTATTTATTTTTTAAAATTCCTCGTCTCACACCTTGGGTGGTGTCCGTCCTCCATCCCGATGTCGGCTCAGGCGTCGCCCGGCCAAACAAGGTCTGCGTCAGGTGCTGGGGAACCAGAGCACCTTGATGAAAAATGGGCTACTGGAACAAAGCGGAGTTGGGCGAGATGCGATAACATATGTATATGTATTTTTTTTTTTTCCCAAGATGGCGCCCGAGTAGGCAGCCTTCGGCAAGTGCTCTTCAAGAGCCTTGCTTTTTTGTTCTTTTTTGGTGTTTTTGTCTTTTGTTTTGTCACATATGTTGTTTGTTGTTTCATCGTGCGGACCTGATATGGACTGTTTTCAGCGTTTTTTGTCCACGACATTCGTCAGAGGAGAAGAATCTGTGCTTGGTGGTTGCGCCTTCTCGGCAGCACGCCTGTACCAGCACAGATTTTGATTAGGAGGAATGTCGGCGCCATTGACTGTCGGTGCTGCACAGACCTGGGGCGCTTGTGTTTTTTGCGCCTGTAATGGGCAGCATTTTTCACAACCCTTTTTGTTCAGTGGCTATGTCGGCGCTGTTGGACAGTCGGCATTGGTGCGGCTGAATGGATGGCTGCTGAAGTTGAGGATGAGGAGAGAGGAGCGTTAGCGCAGAGCGCCGATGCGCATTTGGAACCGTGAGTCGCCGCTTGGAATTGAAATGGATTTCCATCGGACAGGAGAAGTGAACCAATCTCTTTTTTCGTCAATGGATGCTCCAGCTTCTTGTTGACTTTGAAACTTAGCTTGTAGCTGATGTGTGCGCATTTTGAGCATGACGTCTCTGATCCACTGCTTAAAGGAAACTTTGATTCTCTCCTCTTTCATCTCAAACTGCTTCAAAAAACAAAGCGTGTGATAGAAAAGTGGTTAGAACTGCATGACTGTCCGTGTTTTATGTTATGTGTTGTTTATTATTTTACTTTATGTTAACTGTTTTGTTAAGCGCTTTGTTACAGCTGCCGCTGTTGTGAAAGCGCTATATAAATCAGCATGTATTGTATTGTGTGTGTGTGTATAAATATATATATATATATATATATATATATATATATATATATATGTGTGTTTTGTATGCATGAGTGTTTTGTATACAGTATATATATATATATATATATATATATATATATATATATATATATCTGGCCTGAAGGACAGCACAGAGGCACTCATCCTGGCTGCTCAGGAGCAGGCCTTGAGCACCAGAGCCATCGAGGCCCAGATATACCACACCAGACAAGACCCAAGGTGTAGGTTGTGCAAAGAGGCACCTGAGACGATCCAACACATAACTGCAGGGTGTAAGATGCTGGCAGGGAAAGCCTACATGGAACGCCATAACCAGGTGGCTGGCATAGTCTACCGAAACATCTGTGCGGAGTATGGACTGGAAACCCCAAGGTCAAAATGGGAAACACCTCCGAAGGTGGTGGAGAATGACAGAGCGAAGATCCTGTGGGACTTCCAGATCCAGACTGACAAGATGGTAATGGCGAACCAACCAGATATCGTGATCATAGATAAAGGGCAGAGGAAAGCCGTTGTAGTGGATGTAGCGGTCCCAAGTGATGGAAACATCATGAAGAAGGAACATGAGAAACTCGAGAAATACCAAGGGCTCAGAGAGGAGCTGGAGAGAGCCTGGAAGGTAAAGGTGACAGTCGTGCCTGTGGTGGTCGGAGCACTCGGGGCAGTGACCCCCAAACTAGATGAGTGGTTGCAACAGATCCCGGGAACAACATCGGACATCTCAGTCCAGAAATGTGCAGTGCTGGGAACAGCAAGGATACTGCGCAGAACCCTCAAGCTTCCTGGCCTCTGGTAGAGGACCCGAGCTGAATGAGGGACGGACACCACCCGAGGGGTGAGATGAGGATTTTTTTTTTTTTTTTTTATATATTCTTCTTTCCATTTATGGTCCAGATATTGTATAAGTTTAAAACTCCATAAATATTTAATTTTGGTTAATTTTACCATGGGAAGTTTCTGGAACTTTCCCTAAGCATGAACTCCATAACAGATGTTAAATAATATACGGCCCAAGGTGCCTGTGATAGTTGAAGTCAAAGGTGAAATCAGTACCCATACAACACGCTGTCATCTGTCACTGTTTGTAGCTCCCAGTAGGGCGAACTGACAAGTTGCCTACCAGCTCCCCCTCACAGTTTGATGCAAACCTTCAGTGGCATGGTCACACGAGCGCACGCACACATGCACACAAAAGTCACTGCAGTTTAACCACTGACCCTCCAGTCCACTTCATGCATAGCTGAGGTGTAAAACGAACTGTGAGATAATTTTTGTCTGTTGTTTTAAATCGGGTCGACGTTGGGTTTCCATAGACTCAATCCAAACAATCTGGAGCCAAGTCCATGCACACTGGAGCTCATTAAACTCTATCTATCTATCTCTCTCTCTCTCTCTCTCTCTCTCTCTCTCTCTCTCTCTCTCTCTCTCTCTCTCTCTCTCTCTCTCTCTCTCTCTCTCTCTCTCTCTCTCTCTCTCTCTCTCTCTCTCTCTCTCTCTCTCTATATATATATATATACATATACACACACACCCACACACACATACACACACAGACTCCTCACCTGTCAACCTCCTGTCGGTGTCCCATTCAAAGTCTGTTACTAAGGCTCAACTCTATTTCTTCTGTTAAATTGGCTGGAATTGCTCGGTAAAACAGTTATTGTCAGCGCCGTCAAATCCTTCTGACTTGTGTCCTTCACAAGTTTCAAGATATCACTCGACTTTCAAAACGAGATGTTCCTCAGCTAAGCCTCTTCTTTGGGAAACTACAAGTGTCAGGTGTCCGTGCATTGAGAGCAAAAGACAGAAAAGGTGGCACAGTGTTATTTTACAGAGTATAATCCAGTGCGTGGGATTGGCGAGGCAAGGAGAATGTCTCTCACTTTGACACCCAAGATGGCTGGACTGGATTAGCGCAGATGCAGTAGATACTGTTGCTGCCACACGTGCCAATGGGAATCTTTCATATCCAGATCCTAACATGCAACAACGGAACAAAAGGATAGAATACAATCCACTTTACTTGAATTTAGAATCAATTTTTGCCATAGGAAATTATGACCGACAGCATCATAAAACCTTTATGTCGTAGAAACAGACGCCTTTGAAACTGAAATGAAAACTTCCAAAACCCTTAGTTTGAGTGCTTATGAATTCAAGCCTTATTTATGCTTTAGAATACCATATGAATACTTAAAGACCCCTCCATCCTTATCTTGGGTTTATGGTCTGTAATAATATTCAAACCTTGGAATTACAATTTGAACCAAACTTCCTGAAACAGATAATCGTAGAGTGCAAAACATAAACACGATTGCAGTGTTTCATGGCCTCACAGAGCATCACAAGCTTTGATTTAGTCCCCTTGTAAAATGTTACTCTTCTTCGTTTTTGGATCCAATTTAGCATTTCGAGTAGCACCCTCTGGTGGGTTAATTGTTCAATGTTCCCTTCAACGCAGTGGACATATAAAAAGTGTAAAGGTGGCAGCATTTCGACCATTTAAATAATTTCTGTCAAAGTTCAGTTTGTCTTATTCACAAAAAAGTAAACACAAAAAAGGTTCCACTGTAGGCAGTATACTTTGTACCATCTGTACTATTCCAGAGCAAATTGTCGGTTTTTGTTTTTCTATCTTTGCTTGACTGGCTTCCTGGTGTGAGGTGTCAGTGTTAAATGTCTTCTATATTGTTATTTGGTTGAGGTCAACCCTTTGCGGCTTACAATCTGCTTGAGTCGCGAAAACCCGGTGGCCTAGTCCTTGTCTCCTTCAAATGGCTGTGTTGTTGTTGGCAACCACCCGTGTCCACCAGCATCCGCATGCATAAACGCCAACCTCCCTCCAGGCCAAGGTGAGAAAATAGACTTTTCTAAATCTGAAGAGAAAACATCGCTGAAGGTAATTGTGAGCATCTGTGCTTCTTAAAGCAGAAATATTCTTTACAAACGAGAATGTCTGCTCAGTCAAGCTGCAACATCAGCCATGCATTCCGAAAACGAATCACCACTTTATCATAAGTAATAAGAAAATTCTTAGAATGCTCAATCTGAGGCTCAGATCTTCTGCGCTATGATTTCCATTTGAATAAGCGGAATACATTTGCTTGCCGCAAGTTATTTTCTTTTTTATCTGTGAATGGCAACCTCCACAAAGCAAAATTCAGACACGCATTTGGAGGCACCGCTACTTTTGCTTTTATTTACTGCTTTCCACTCAGCAAATTGCTTCACACGGTGGGGGGGAGGGATTCGTGGTCTGGCTCACTGTTCAAAACGGGCAAAGGGAGAGGGAGCAAAAATGGGAAGTGAGAGAAGGCCACTCTGAATTGGAATTTGGTCAACCTTCAAACAGCTTTTGCGTGGTGCTTACATGTTCGAATCAAAAGCACCCCTCTGGCTCTGGCCCCCGTAGCCACAAGGAGGGTGCCTCTGATGCTGCTGCCATGCCTTTCCTGCTGCCCGTCCCATCGCACCACTTCTTGTCCCGCATACGACTGAATGTGTCACAGTGATCGGCGTCATCACAATATTGCTCAATGGAATCTCGAATTGGGCAACAGATATGTTTTAAGTGTAACGGGAGCTTCACAGCTGTTCACAACAGTAACGGTTCTCCTAAATCCGCAATAGTCTGACTGCTTTGGATGTGAGTCAGCTCACTTCACCAAACACGTGATTAAAATTCTTGTCGTGCGGCAAGCGAGGAATCCAATCAAAAGTAATCTCACAGTCGCTGTGGTCAATGGAGGAGAAACATGATGTTTTATGTCCTTTTAGAGTTTCTAGTGCTCTGTAAGACTGGCTAATGTACTGGGCTATGAGGATCATGGGGGACTCACCACGGAACACGTTGGGTGGCTCTTTAGGGTTGTGTTCTCGAAAAGCAAAGGGGCGGCACTGCAGCAAAAGAAAAAACAACCTTGACACACAGCATGTGTAAAATAAAGCCTAATGGGGCGGACAGGAAATGGTTTGAAGTGGCTGCAACGTGTAGCTAATGGAATTTTTTTTTGGGGGGTGGCGGCACCAGATTTACTTCCACAGGTACTACAAGATGGTAGGTGGTGTGGTTAAGAGTGCGTTTTGCACTGAATTATTTTTGGTCCAATGGTCCGTTAAACATTGGTTCCTCCGTTTCCATTTTCCCCTTGCATGCCTGTGTCGCCCACTCAGAGGTGATCCCGCAGAACGCCTTCATATGCTACAAATACGCCTTTCTCGCGTGTACTTCTTCAGCCATTGGCGTGTCTGTGTGAATGAAACATTCTTTCCATAACTTACAGCAAATATAAAAGATCAGGGCGGTATTATGAATAGCAATGGGATGTGGGTTTTTGAATGTAACAAGGCCAGGCAAGGTACCGCAACAGTCCAGAGGTGTCTGAAAGCCTTCCTTCTCTCCCATTTTATTCACATTAGGATTCCATAAATAATAAACTTAAGGCTAGATATAACAGTATGAATAAGGTAAGTGTCAGGAATCTGGAAGGTTCCAGACAGACACATGTACACATCTACACATGTAGACCCAGACAAAAAGCGTAAGAAAAAATATTTTTTACCGTATTTTCCGCACCATAAGGTGCAGCTAAAAGCTTTTAATTTTATCAAAAGCCGTCAGTGTGCATTATAATCCAATGCACCTTATATAAGGATAAATATTCTGACTTTTAGGACGTAGTATTTTAATTGTTCTGTAAAGCGCTTTGTTACAGCTTCAGCGGTTGTGAAAGCTGTATTGAATAAAGCTGTATTGAATTGTATTCCCTTTAGCATAGCACTATGTAGTAGATGCATAACGCAGCCGCGGCCACTGTTGTAGCTTCTATTCATTGTGCCTTATAATGCGATACGCCCTATATATGAAAATGGTTTTAAAATGCTGCCGTTATGATTCTGGTGGATGCTTCCCGTAATGCAATCACTCTGAAAATATTATATTATAATTTGCCTCAAAATTCAATGTCTCCTTACTTCCCATGAAGTTTCACTTTTTGGCGTGTGTCTGTTATTTTTTGAACTTCATGTGTCGTTTATTTCCAACATAATGGCACTTTTCATCATGTGAGCCACTCATCAGCTTTTGGAAAAGGCCATCAAGCTATTGGATACCATTTTTGCAAACACAACAGCACCGTCCCACCTTATCGCTACATATTCTCTTGACTGACTTACAACCTTGACTTTCCCCTCTGTGATGCTTTATTGTCAAGTCAAGTCAAGTCAAGTCAACAGTATTTATAGAGCACTTTCAAACAGCCATCGCTGCATACAAAGTGCTGTACATGGAGCGATTTAGCATATACAATAAACAGTAAGACGAATCAGTAATAAGTAATAAGTAATAAGGCGGTAGAAAGCACCAAGCAGTAAAAACAATAGCAAATCTAAGTCATGCTGAGTCAAACGCCAAAGAATACAAGTGAGTTTTGAGGAGGGATTTAAAGATGGGCAGCGAGGAGGCTTGCCGAATGTTCAGTGGGAGGTCATTCCAGAGAGATGGACCAGCAACAGAAAAGGCTCGATCCCCTCTGAGCCTCAGTTTAGTTCTTGGTACGTCTAGCAAAGACTGGTCCACAGACCTGAGGCGCCGGGCAGGGGTGTAGGGGCGTATGAGCTCAGAGAGGTAAGGTGGCGCGAGATTATTCAGAGATTTGAAAACAAAGAGGAGGATCTTAAAAATAATTCTAAAATGAATGGGGAGCCAGTGAAGGGATGCCAAAGTAGGAGTTATATGCTCCCTCTTACGAGTACCAGTCAAGAGGCGAGCAGCGGCATTCTGTACCAGCTGAAGGCGCTTGATGGAGGACTGGCTGACTCCAAAGTACAGGGCGTTGCAGTAATCGAGCCGGGATGTTATTGAGTGTTGGCCTGCTTTCTGATGCTGTCAGCGTCTGAATAGATGGATGAACGTTGGGGTGGAGGTATGCTGACGGTCATCGGCGAATGATAGAGCCATCATATTTCACATCGCGAGACATCGCTGATGCATTGGTAACCTTGTGATGACCTTTCAGATTTACATTCATCCAACTAGTTTGGGAACTGCGCTGGCAGTAGGTTACGTGGGTCCAAGAGGGGGGAATTTATATGACGTGGCTTTTCCCACTGTTTTTGTGGTAACTTAGCCCCTGGTTCCAAATTTTATTGGGGGAGCCCATCATCCATCAGGCCGACGGAAGATAAACAGAGCTAAGGTTTCTCAAAGGCCTAATAATATCAGCTAATAATTTAGTGGTAACCCCATCTTGCATTGCAGGGGTCAGCCAGTCACCTCCTCCCTGAGAGTAAATCAGTAAAACAAAAAGTGAATGCGCACCAAGCATAAAACTGCCCTCCCCTCCCCATGCTCTTTCTTGAAAAGATTTAAAGACCGTTGACAGACTCTGCACATGGAGACAGTTCCCCCACCCTTTGCAATCTTTAGTTTCACTTTTGCAACAACAGACAAGAGCACATTCTAAGAGCGCACACACACACACACATACGAAACACAATCCAGAAGCTTTTACTTGGCTTGTGTTGACGCATTTTGGGCTTTTGACAGTGGAGTACTAATTAAGTGGATTAAACATATGATGGCACTTGCAAATATTCTTCTCATCAAGGCAATCAACCAGAAAAAAAAGATGTTTGTGTTTCTTACAAACATGGCCTCTGTAGAAATAAAATGAGGAATACGGTTTGATTATTTGTTAATGTCGATGGTGTGAGCAAACAAGATTTGGAGATGTTTCTTGTCAGAATCAGATTATCGTCTATCATCTGTTCCTCTATGAAAGAAGGAACACCCTTTCTTGTAACTAATTTACGAATGATGGATGAATGAAAATTTTGGTGATGAAAAATCTTTATTTTTTCCTCGCATCCTACAAGCTTGACTCAGTTCTACGTAGCCACGGTGTGTTTACTTTACTTTAAATCACACAATAAAAGAAATTGACCATATTCTACACAGCAGACAGAACAAGATCATCAGTGGTGGGAAAACAAGGTCTTCCATATTAAGTAAAGGCAGCAGGAAAAAGGACCATTGAAGCAAATATGAGACTCTGGAAAAGCTTAGACATGGCAGCAGCGTAAGATAACGTCAGTCGTGGAGTGAAAAGGGGACTTTTATTTTCACTTTTGTACTGACAGCACCATAATACAGGTCCAGTTCCAGATATTGTTGTTAGGTGTGTCTGCACAAGAATCCCTTAGATTTTTAGGACTGTAGAGCACTTGGTGGTTGGATCAGTTTAATCAGTATGTATTTGATTTTTTTTTTTTTTGTCAACGTTGTCCAAGTCACAATCACTAATATACTGTGTACACACATGAATTCACCTCCCGATGTTCTATGTCAAAACGGGAATTGAATTGATCAACAAATATAAAGCAAAGCGACAGCGGCCGTCCCTGTCCTTAACGCTCGCTCCGTCTTCCTCCTCAGATTCGCATCGACGGCCCTCCGCACGGCGGCGTCCAGTACGAGACGGTGTCGATCATGAAGGACAGCAGCCCCATTCTCCGAGATATGGCATTCTCGCTGGACCGAGCTCACCTCTACGTCATGTCTGAAAGACAAGTAAGTGGTGCGGTAAAGCAGCTTTGCTTTGTGTGTCTTTGCTTGCGTTGTAGTAAAAAGTGTGCACAGCGCAAGTAGCCGCCTTGGCCTCTCCTCTCAACATGGGTGCCACCAACGGCCTCTCATTGGCTATAAATAATCTGGGCGGCACAGCAGGGGACATTGTGGCAGCATTTGATAATGAAGGCGAACAATGAGGGCAGGCAGGAAGAAAGAAATAGAGATGAGGAGACGAGTGATCCAAAGAACGAAAGAGAGAGAGAGAGAGAGAGAGAGAGAGAGAGAGAGAGAGAGAGAGAGAGAGAGAGACAGAGAGAGAGAGAGAGAGAGAGAGAGAGAGAGAGAGAAGTGAAGGGCGACTGCTTGGCGGAGCCTGATGAGAGGAAGAGGGATGATGGGAAAAGGGACAGCTAGAGGTCGTCCACGTACTCGTCTTATCAAGTGACACAGCAACATCAGGTGAAGAGCAACCCGTCGCTGACGTACTTGACAGACGCGGTGGGAGGGGACAATGGAAGGCTGATTGATCATACAATTGTGTCTACAATATGTGATTGGACAGGCAGAAGTTTACCTTTTGAGTCCTGAGTAAAGAGCGCGACATGTTTACATTATGAGTGTGTGCGTGTGTGCATGTGTGTGTGTGTGAATGGGCAGGCTGATGTTTAAATAATGGGTGTGTATGAATTAACAGAGATATCATGTTAAAGTAGCAACCAACAGTCCACAGTGAACAGGTTAGCGCACGGCAGTGGCAGTTTCAACTTTAACTTCCACTTCCTCATCATCTCCCGGGAGATCAGCAACTGACACAAATAACTGTGGGGTGTGTGATTTGTTTGTTTTTTTTCACCCCAAAAGATTTTACACTGTTAAAAAAAAAAAAAAAAAAAAACACGCAGCTTTGTTTTAGTCAGTGTTTGCCTGCTGGGAGTGTAAAAATATAACAGTGTCACATTGAATCACATCTGCGGCAGCTTGGCCGCAACCTGCGCCGGTGTTGACTTGAACAAACAATTTTGCACCTCGAATCACTTTGATACACGCATGCTGGAGAGTCTCTGTTCGTTTTACGGGCATGCAAGTTAAAGACGATATGCTTGCAATTGTCTGCATGGATGGAGCACATCAAATGTGATGTTGGCTCGAATGAATAGGCTGTAAATGGGCTGTCACTTATATAGGGATCGAACCACCAACCTCAAAGTTGGGAAACGATCACTCTAGCACTGAGCCATGCTGCCCCCAATAGAGTAAGAGCCTGTGTTTCCCACAATGACAGTTAAGGACAGCTAATGTAATGAGGCAGCTGGATTAGTGACAATGCGGGTATCTAATCTCAATAACTCATTTATTTAAGGAGACAGAGGTGGCAGCAGTGGGGCGTGGTTCAAATGTGGTGCAAGCAAGACACAACCTTGTTCAGACAATGGACAAACAGCAGTCGTTTTTTTGCAACTGGTCTACAAATACAATTAAAGTCCCTGTAGAATGAAATTCTAGATTTGACTCTAAAAAATATCATCCATCCTTATAATTGATTGTTGAAAACTTGCATGGACTGAATAAAAAAAAATAAAAACAACAATCACACACATATATATATATATATACTCTGTATAGATAGATAGATAGATAGATAGATAGATAGATAGATAGATAGATAGATAGATAGATAGATAGATAGATAGATAGATAGATAGATAGATAGATAGATAGATAGATAGATAGATAGATAGATAGATAGATAGATAGATAGATAGATAGATAGATAGATAGATAGATAGATAGATAGATAGATAGATAGATAGATAGATAGATAAGAAATGTCAACAGATGGGCGGCACGGTGACCAAGTGGTTAGCACGTCCGCCTTATTGCACAGGTGCAGGATTCGATTCTGGCTTTGGCCTCCCTGTGTGGAGTTTGCATGCTTTCCCCGTGCCTGCGTGGCTTTTCTCCGGGTATTCTGGTTTCCTCCCACATTCCAAAAACATGCATGACAGGTGAATGAAACACTCGAAATCGTCCCCAGGTGTTATTGAGGACTCTAATTTCCCCATTGCGGGACAAATAAAGGATATCTTAATTGTGAGCGCGAATGGTTGTTTGTTTATGTGTGCCCTGCGATTGGCTGGCAACCAGTTCAGGGTGTCCCCTGCCTCATGTCCGAAGACAGCTGCGATAGGCTCCAGCACACCCACGACCCTTGTGTGTCTAAGACAATTAGAAGATGGGTGGATGTGTCAACAGGAGCAAGCGGCGAAATAAAGATGGTCACTGATGCTGTTGTGATACATTCACCTGACTTTAGTGCAAGCAATATGTGTCCAGTTCCCCCACAACTAGTGTGAATGTAAAAGTGAATGGTTGTTTGTCTCTCTATGTGCCCTGTGCTTGACTGGCGACCACTCCAGGGTGTAGTCCGCTTTCTCACTAAAGTCGACTGGTATCAGCTCGAGCGGGGTGCTGCTAACATTCCAGCTGTTGTATAAAAACTAGGCAGCAGTTTTTACCACTTTCCAGCAGCGCTTTCCATCCGTTTTCATCCCAGACCTCCACACACAGCTTGATAGGTTCAGCATCATCCAACACAAGTTTTTTTGCACATCAGGCTTTGCATATCTTTGTTGAACTTGTGGTCGAATGCATGGCGATTCAACTTTATGTTGGAGCACCTCAAGTGAAGGTGAAGCCCGAAGACGACACTGCCAGCATAGCAATGCAGGCTCAGCCATGAGGAAGTGTTGTAGCGGCATAAAAACTATCCAGCCATTCATGTGAACAAAACTAAACTTCTGGTCGAATGAAGCCATAAGTCCTCACGCAAGACCCCAAATGCTGCCTTGAATTGCTTTAACGAAAGTGAATTCTGCCTCTTCAAATGAATTATTGTATATAAATGGCAGACCAACTGTCGCGCACTACTTCAGATGTTGGGGTTTGGTGTTAGTGCTTCGCTAAAGGGCAACTCAAAAGTAGTCACGCTAGCATTTTCCGTTGCATTGGTCCACAGCAGGACTCGACGTGTGACCTTACGGTTTCAAATCCCGAGTCTTTACAGACTAGTTATTGAAGCCTAGTTATTACTGCACTGCATGTGGATTTGACGTTTTCTTCGAAGAAGTCAG
Source organism: Hippocampus zosterae (assembly GCF_025434085.1). Classification (NCBI taxonomy): domain Eukaryota; kingdom Metazoa; phylum Chordata; class Actinopteri; order Syngnathiformes; family Syngnathidae; genus Hippocampus; species Hippocampus zosterae. Next base: position 29,721,087 of record NC_067452.1, read on the forward strand.
GTTATTTTACCGAGCATTTCCCGTGCATTTTAAGATTATACCGGTCATTAAAGGGGCAGAAATTCCGGTTCATGTATCGAACTGCGTGACATTTGTGCAGAATGCCAAACAAAGACAAGTTTGACTCTGAAGCCTCTTTCCGTATTTACAAAATCCTTTATTCCCGTTTATTCGGGGGATGAAACAAGCTTTTGATGTGGAATGGCTAAGTGCGAGTGGCGTGAATGAGAAGCGAGATGTGGCATTAGCATTCATCACATATACTCCCCCTGCCAGACTAGTTCTCCAGAAGCAGACAAACGCACGCATATAGTTCAGGCTTGTGTTCAAGGGTACCACTCAAGCGTTGCGCCAGACAGAGAAAGACAGCTAGCATTTTGATATACCTGTACGTACTATATGTTTTTCACATACGTGCACATCAGTCATTCTTGTAAGCAGCTATGGATGTGTCAATTATATACAGTATACAGTATACAGTATATATGTACAGTATATATATATAATGGAACATTAATATTGTATCAGACTTACATATACTTCTTTCTATGTAGTACTATTATCTAATGTACTTCAGGTATATCCTCTGATGATTATCTTAGTGATCAATTACAATGTTTACATGCAGTCAATATTGGCAGTATTCAAGTTTTGAAAGGCCATGTAAATGTGTACAAAAACCTGAATATGCTCTTATTTGGGTTTTTAAAAAGCCAAATAAAAACTATTAACCGAATGTTTGGTCACATAAATGCAATCGCGTTATTTCCTTTGAACGGAGCATTGGTTTGTGTTATACACAACCTTGGTCTTTAGTGTACAAGAAGTAGGCATGGCCATCAGCAACGATGCTATCCACCGTAGTGTGAAGTTAAACGAAGCTGCCGGCAGCTGTCTTGTGTTGTCACTTTCTAAGTGAACGTAATTTGAAAAAAATTGATTTTCATGTTATTTTCTGGCTCTACGGCCAAAGTGACACAATGTGTATACAGACTCACAAATATGTGTGTATAAGTCCGTACATCTGGCGTGGATGAATCGTTGGATTCTCCTGGCAAAGGTTAGCATGCCTTTCAAGACATGATGGGTTGTCCCGTCTGTTCTATGATCTCAAATTTCGGACTGGTCACTTCAAATATCGGACAACAGCGCAAGAAGTCTGACATCGAGGACAACATCACGAGTGCCATCATTTTTCCAAGCGGCACTGTGTATATCTCAGAGCCAGCGAGGCCAAGTGCTTGCTGAGGGGAGGTGGCGAGAACAAAGCAGGGATGATATCAAACACAAAGCAGGACAGATTTTGGCTCCAGTTGCATTTCCTACTCGGGATAACAAAGAGGGTCTGTGTGCCCGGCACAGTGGGAAGGACTGGGTAGAGAAAGAGAGAGAGAGAGAGAGATATATGCATTTGCTTGTCACACTTGCTCGTGTGTGCGTGTATGTGCATGTGTGTCTGTGTGTGTTGTGCCTCAACAACACACACCTACCACAAACCACATGGCCCTCTGCTTTCATTTGCATAGATACCGACACAGTGCACGGGCTCGCACACATGCCGCCTCTTCACATTCACTATTCAAATTAGGACCAAGACCTTTTTTTTTTTTTTTGTAATCATCATGTACATGCAAATTTGACCCATTGTTTAGGCTTTTATTTTATTTTTTATTTTTTTACAATAACTGGACCCATCTGAAGAATTATAAGCTTAATTGTACACTTAAAAACAAGGCTGTCCTTTTTTTGACAGGTGAAAATAATAATAACCCACTGAGCATTGAACCTCTGTCACAGTTATACACCTTTTCATTGTCACAAACAAGTGCCACGTATGACAACAAGGGACAATTTGTTGTAATCTGTCAGTTGTGTAAGTGTGGCATAAACATTTGCAGCTCGACAGATAGAAATAACAAAATAAACACGTTGCTCAAGATCAGCATCCTCTGCCCCCTCGAGCTTTGGATGTTGCTTTGTTATCATCTAGAATCTCCACTTTTGCCAAAGCATTTCCCAAATAAAATGTGCTCCTCGGTGTAACAGACTAATGCCCAGGCTTTTATTTTATGACTAATTGAAGTAAATTATTCATTTAAAATGGCGGCCCGGTAGTCCAGTGGTTAGCACGTCGGCTTCACAATGCAGAGGTACCGGGTTCGATTCCAGCTCCGGCCTCCCTGTGTGGAGTTTGCATGTTCTCCCCGGGCCTGCGTGGGTTTTCTCCGGGTGCTCCGGTTTCCTCCCACATTCCAAAGACATGCGTGGCAGGCTGATTGGACACTCTAAATTGTCCCTAGGTGTGAGTGCGAATGGTTGTTCGTTTCTGTGTGCCCTGCAATTGGCTGGCAACCGATTTGGCGTGTCCCCCGCCTACTGCCAGAAGACAGCTGGGATAGGCTCCAGCACCCCCCGCGACCCTAGTGAGGAACAAGCGGCTCGGAAGATGAATGAATATTCATTTAAAATTAATTTTAAAAAAATTCCAATTTCTAATTCTTATCCCACTCATGTTGCATTCTGGCAATGCACCACACTTGTAGCCACGTCGACGTATTGGGTTTTAATCATATTCATGGGTTCAATAGCTGCGCCATCACTTTATGTTGAATATGGGTGTAAGAGACAAGCAGATCTATTTAAAATTGTTTCTAATATCATTACATCTACACCTAAGCATATTTTTAACACATATTTTTTTAAATGGTTACTTTTTTTCCTAGCAACCATCTGGAGATATTTTCTTAAATAAATATTACTGAATATATTGCTATATTACATATGGTATTTGTATAATAATAATAATAATAATAATATTCATTCATCTTCTTCCGAACCGCTTGATCCTCACTAGGGTCGCGGGGGGTGCTGGAGCCGATCACAGCTGTCTCCGGGCAGTAGGCGGGGGACACCCTGAATCGGTTGCCAGCCAATCGCAGATAATAATAATAATAATCCTAATATTATTCTTAGTAGACATGCGCGTCGACATGTATAGATTTTTGTTTCCATTGCATTCTGTCATAACGCGGAATGGACAATTCACAATTTGTGTGCTCTTGTGTGGTGTTTAATCACACGGTTACACTGCCAACGACTGGGTTGGTATTCACATCTCAATATTAAAATTAGCTTTATCACCAGAACCACTCGCCTCTTTTGTTGTTCAACACAGTGTGGCCTGGTGGGATAAATAGCTCCAGTTACTCCTGCTTGCTTTCTATCGGACTTTAGACTGTCAATATGCCTATGATGTTTTTCATTCCCTTTTGTGGCGCCTGTTCTCCGCTTTTATGGCTGCTGGCAAATCGCACATGGTGGAGAATAATCAGTGTGTGTGTTAAGTGTCGGTTGCTTTGGTCAGCGGCCAGTGCAGCGAGCCAGGGCTGTGATGTATTATTCATGGAGAATTTTTACATCTGAAAGGATTCTGAAGTGATACACGCAGGATGGACCACAAGGTTTTTGAAGCACATTTGTAATATATCTTAGTGATTGATGTGATATTTTAAGTTTTGCAATATTTTGAAAAAAAATCATAGTCTTGGATGTGAACTAGGAGATCGTGTATATAGAAATAATCCGTTCTAGGGTAAAAAGTGTTGATTAACTGCACACACTGGATTTCAAAGAACATTGTACCATTGTTCTGAAATGTGTTGCTGAAAGTTAGCCTCTGTATTTTTGAGTGAGGTGTATGGTGGGATCACAAAGAAGTCAAAGAAAAAGCAAAATAGACATACAGAGCTCGATTCTTGTGACCGGTGTCAAGCCTGCACTTCGTGTGGCGTATCTATGCAGATGCGATTAGACCTGATGTGGTTAAATTTGCGCTGCTGTGGGTCTGGTCACACTTCTTTTTACTGAGACACTAGACCAGGGCTAGAGAACTCCAGTTCCTCGAGAGCCATATCCTGCTTGTTTTAGGTCCCTCCCTACTCCCTGCACTCGACGGCGGACCTAGATTTCCCTCCAACCTGTCCGTAAGTCGTTTTCCATGTCCTCATCGGGCTCCTCTCATGCCTGGGTTTTTGCCTTGGTGACCCCTGAAGCTACATTTCACTTGACCAGCCGGTACCGATCCGCTGCTTGGCCAGCCGGTACCCGACAGCTGCTTCCGGAGTCTAGAAGGCCTGATCAGACTCCCTCAGCTTGACGGTCCCTTACCACCAGTGTCCTCTAACAGGTCCAGGGATTGCCGCCACAATGGTCACCCAATGCCTTACGACCACAGCTCTGATCGCCCATCTCGACATTGAAGGCACAGAACATAGTCCATTCTGACTCAATGTCTCTGCCTCCCCCGCGACCTGGGTGAAGTTCTACAAGGGTCGGCAATTTAAACTTCTTCTGACAGGACTTTGCTGGACATTCTCAGCAGATTCACAATACATTTGGGTCCACCAGGTTCGACCAACATCTTCCCCACATATCATGTCCAGCCACACCATCAAGTGGTGATCAGTTGACACCTCCGCCCGAGTGTCCAACATGCGGCTGAAAGTCAGATGATAGAATCACAAAATTGGCCCAGGTTGTCCTAGTGTGAAGTAGTCCATGGGGAGGAGGACTCTTATTGCCTCTTTGGAATGTGTCTGGCCAAGCCCCTTGGGTGCAGCCCCGGGCCATCTGGCCAACAAGTCTCACCTCAGGGTCTGGCTCTGGATGTGAGCCCCCGGTAATCTGCATCAGGGCGAGGGAAAACCAAGACCAATGTTTTTGTCTCTTTGAGGTATGCCTTGTCTCAGGGCTTATTTGCAACATAGTTCCCAGATCATAGGGACACGCAAAGACCTCCTTCCATAGTTAGGTGGTGGCTCAAGGAGGGGTTCATGTATCGGTGTGGGTATTTTTTTTCTGTGTGTTATGTTGAAAGCGAAGACACATAGTTGGATTATAATATGGACACATTTGCCACTCTATCACGTTGCTTATCCAAGTGTTGCTGTCAATCTCTTTAGCACACATTAAACCACCTCACCGTTTTCATCCTCCTTTCCTGACCTGGTTTCATGAAATGCCAACATTCCCACTGAAAGATTATCAGGAAAGAAAGCCCCCCCCCACCCCCCAACCATGGCAATTTCTCCCGAGTGCTCAGCTGTGAAATTTGAAATCCATGCATGGTTTCTCTTTTTTTCTTTTTTTGGTTTAGACATTTTGTATGAGGCTTCTTCAACCTGTTCGCCCTTTCAAGCTCCACAGCCATTCCCATTGTAGGTTCCCTTTATCGACCGTACTTCCCCTCGGAACAGCCTCCCCGCCCTCCTCAATACACAGACACAGACACACACACACACACCTTTTGAGCTTTGTTTGGTCAGTGTAGGTTGATTGGAAGGAAATTGGTTCAGCAGTTACTAAAGCATGAGGAAATAGAATTCATTCACACATTATCCAGGATTAGAGCTGGCAGGCTCACCGTGTATATGTTTACGTTCTTGAAACACTAGTGTCCTAGTGTAATCAACAAAATCAACGATGACGTGTCTCTGACGATGAATCACAATCCGGGAAGAGTCAAATGAATATGTCATGTCATGAATGTACTGTACTTTGACGCTACAGCACATAAACGCAGCTAGTTTAAAATCTATTCTCTCATTCTAATCTTCTTCCTAAATATAGTATAGTATAAATTCTTCCTTGACTTCCTGTAAGCAAACGTTTAAACCATCAGTAACCCTGATCAAAGTCGAATTTATACTACATCAACACAAAATGTAGTTTGTCATTGCCAATTGTCATGGTGGTATAATTAGAAAAAACAATAATGACGGGTGGTATCCTAAAAATCAAGACTCTTTACAATTGCAAATTAAAAACAGATACAGTATATCTTGGATATCTGCCAATGTGGCTGCAGAGTAAACAGATTATACCCTGTCAATGCCACCCTGACATAATTTGAATAGATCAATCATGAAAATCTGCACACTAGCGCCTGCCCAAATATTACAGAAACAGCTGCTGTAAATTAAACATTCAGCAACAGCATACAATATGGTCTAAATTGGTAATTAGAGGTGTATCGATACTTTAATAGGATTATTATAAGGGGAGATAGCAGCCAGCCGAGTAATGCCAAGGTTACCCTAATTTAAAATCATAGGGGCCAGAACTCAGTCCGGGTGAAGTAAATAGTACCAAAGGTATTTATGATTGTATATTTTGTTCATTCCAAAACCTGATTCAAGATTCAAACTGGCTGGCTTTGAGGCCAAAAAAAGAGCCCCCTTGACAATGAAGGGACACAAGAGAAGGGTACAAGTCTATTTCATTTTGGCCTGTCCTTGATACTCCTACGACAGACTGCCCTCTTTGCGCCCCAGGGCAGTGTGGCCGGCTTTCAGCTGCCAGAGAGTGAACAAACCCAGTGGCTTTGACCTTTGGCCTCTGTCACGTTCTGACAAGAGTTTCACTGAGCTGACATCCCACGACACACACACACACACACACACACACACACACACACACACACACACACACACACACACACACACACACACACACGCACACACACACACAAGAAGGTCAATGGAATGTGAATTTCGCTTTAGTAGCCGGGGTCATAAGTCACTCTGTTACATGTTTGTCTTTCTAGCTCCCATGTTGTCTACATAAAGTTGTCCATGTATGTCCACCGTATGACAGATGAATAAGGTGACATTTTAAAATGAATATCCTCCTTGAGTACAGTCAGAAAAATAGCATTAAAATAATATTCATTTAAAAATTGTCTATATTGGCTCCCAGAATTGTCAGCTAATCCGGGCACTTCTGAAACTATGCCGCTCACTTATTTGGAAGATTTTGGAATGGCAACAACTTCTACAATAACCACTGTCAGTATTTGTTTTATTGCTATTTATGTATGTATTCATTTATTTATTTATTTGACATTGTAGGCTAATGTAACTACAACACTGAATCTGATGTCTGATATAGGTATATGTATTAATTTAAAAAGTGCAATGCTAAAAAAATGCACAATCATAAGATGTTAAATTATACAATACAATACATGCTGATTTATAAAGCACTTTCACAACAGCGGCTGCTGTAACAAAGCGCTTATAAATTATAATTATTTAATTGCGTTGTTGTTGTTTTTTGTGAATGAAAGTCATCTTACGACTTGTTAATCATGCTGAAATTGAGTGAATTTCTTCTGCATTCCTAATGCTTCATTCTCTCTTTATGAGTGGTATGAAACAGTTGAGTTATAATTCTGTGTATTTAAAATAAACATTTTTAAAAAATGATTAATACAAATGTTTTTTTTAAACTGTAGACTTGTTTTGTGATGCTAAAATGAACAACATGTAAATAGTTCTTGTAAAACATTAAACATGCAACATGTAGTGACGACTGAAAGAGCATAGATCAGCCATGTCCAAAGTCCGGCCCGCGGGCCAAATCCGGCCCGCGGTCGAATTTCATCTGGCCCTCGGCCCCTGTCATAAAGTCAGTGCCGTCTGGCCCGCAGGTTGGGCGCAATGGAACACGTGTTGCATTGACTGAGGTCTCGTAGACTGGTGAGTGACGTTTCATAGAGTACTGCTTCCCTCTAATGGCTAAATGAGTAATAGCATTCACTAAATGAGTAATAGCATTTAGACACTAGAGGGCATCACTCACGAGTTAACAAGACATCACTCCGTGTTTATATTGACTGATATGTCATATTTCAAATGATCCTTGCAGTTGTGGATATGTGTATTGCTTGTTCATTTCCCTGTTGTTCGAGTCAAAGGTTTTGTGACTATTGAAAAGTCATGGTGATACATTTTATGTTTCAAATCAATCAATTTGCACTCTGTTTAAGAAAAAGTCAAGTGAATAAGCAGTTGCATGTTATATACCTGTTTCAAATGAACCAAAAGAAATTCTTAAGATTGTTGGAATTAAAATAAAAATGGAAATGTGAAACAGACTGGCTTACTAAAATTTGTTGAACAATATTGTTGTTCAATGTAAAGAATGTCAGCCAAGGTCGGCCCCCGACATTTTACCACATAAAATCTGGCCCCCTTGGCAAAAAGTTTGGACACTCCTGGCGTAGATGAACATTTCTGGTGCCAAAGCTATTCAAGTGCATTTTATTGCGATTTCATAATAGACATGTATGTGCCAATATAAAGTCCATTTGCGTCGTCATCAAGCACAATCTGAGTGTGGCCTTTTCCGGAAGAGACAACAATCTCTCTGGGACAGCAGGTTCTCCTCTCTTTGATTGATAGTCCATCGGCTTGTAGCGTGCATGCGCTCCGCTTGGTGGCCTTAATAGACGAGGGTCAGCAAATCAATCGGACTGCCGCTTGCTTGTCCAGTTGCTTGAAGATCGAGGGTTTCCTGCGACATTCTCCACAATTTTGCTGACAGGCTCACATTGCTATTGACACCTGAACAAATTAGGACAAATTCCCCCGTCGATACGCTCATCCGTTGTTATTAATGGTGCCATTTGCCTTTCGGTTGTAATGACACCACATTCTTTTTAAGTTGTTCTTCTGGTCAAACCCCGTGAACCAAAGCATTTTTTTGTTCGCATTTGTGTTGACGGCAGTCTCTAAGGGACTTGAAGTTAGACCAGAGGTCCAAACAGATGTCAGTTTCTATGTGTTGCCATGTCAACATGATCTGCCAAGAATCCTGAATGGTGCCTAACATATAAAGTACCCGGTACATGTTTTTTTTTTCTTTAATCCAATTAGATTTTAGATTCACCACTCAACGCCTTTTGTGCAGGCTCAGAGTGATTTTGGTATTTTTCCGTCCTCTGATTAACCAGTCAATTAAAAAGTCATTTTTATGGATGACCTTTCAAGAGAAATTGGACATTGAAAACAATTTTGTTGCCATTTCCAGAGCAGCAACTATTAGCTTGCTCCCGACATAGCACGGCTATAACTCCACTAGTCAATGACAATTATTTGTTTTCCATTGGAAGTTTTTTTCATGTTATTAGATAAATATTAATTGTGAACTGGTGTATTGTAGTGGAGTGATTTGAAGTTTTCAGGAGGTGATGTATTGGAAGTTATGTATGAATGTTGTTTTGGTAACGCTAGAATTCATACTCAAGTATGTCTCTCTCTCTCTCTCTCTCTCTCTCTCTCGCTCTCTCTTTCTCTCTATTGCCACACATTATTACATTTGTGTGTATTATTTTGTAAAACTACAACATCATAATATCGTGTTACATGTCACTTCAATCACCACAGAACGCCCATTATTTTGCTGCTCAAGATTCTGGGTGAAGATCTTCACCCCATCTGAATATTGTATCGCTATGAACTGACATTCATTCATTCATTCATGAATGAATGAATTATTTTTCTCTGGGAATACTAGATAAACTTGCAAACAGTCAATAACTCGGACTTCCTTACAGAACTGGGAAAAAACGGGGGGAAAAAATTACATGTTGCGTTCAGGTTTGTCTGCAGGTATGTCACTGCAATGCAACATAGTTGGTTTAATGTATGTACCGTACATTGGTATGGTTTCAAGAAGGTCAAGGGTTAAGGGACGTTCTGTGTTAATTGAGCCCGTTCATCAAACCGAAGTGGGTCACCACATGGTGGGCGAAGCCAATTTCACAGACCTCTCACTGATTCACTTTCGTATAGCGTCAGTCTACTCTGCACCGCTTGTTATTCATTTCATGATGATCGATTCAAGCGTCCTTTCCCCTTTTGTGCGGGTCGTAATCGTGTTGTACATGCTTGCGTGTTGGCCTCTGTTCCCTGGGTACCAGCCCATCAGACAAAACCGCTTCATTTGCATGAGTAGGCATTGTTAATTAACTTAAGGCAGGATTAGTGCTAATCAGGTTTTTTGCCCCGGAACCAGTGGCCAATCCTAACCTCATTAGTCGAGGGGAACGCATCCCATCAGCCCCCCGACAGTCAATTAATTGATAGAAACCTGAGCACCCACTTTGGAACTCATCTAACTCCCCATCTTGAGCCTTCTCTTTAACTTTTCTTATTCAGACTGTGTTAGCAATACTGTGTGGATTTGCAAGCCTCTGGATCATAGCCAGACTCTGTATATTAGCAAGACTGAAGGTGTTAACTCGACTGTGAGAGATAGCAACACTGTGGATGTCAATGTGACCTGAGTGGTGAGTCGAACCTCATGTGCAGTGTAGTACCGTGATGTACCGTATTTTCACGACCATACGACGCACCCTATTTCTGTATACAACACATACCTGTATTCAAGACGAATTGTATTATTGACGCAGGCATAGTCAAACATACGCTATCTTAAAAAAGATGGTAGCATGCAAGGACACTGGTGTATATTTTGAAGAAGGCAGCAGGACAAAAACTGAGTGTGGTTGTATTTTAGTGAAGATTTAACAATGGACTCATGTTATTTTTTTGGATCAAAACTCATCCTCAAGTCCTAATCTTCTGTATCCGAAATGAACACCTGGGCAAATTTACAATCAAACACGCCAGGTTCCATCGCATCACCTCAGAAATGATGCCGACTTTTGCATAAGCTCAAACAACAGCGCAAGCAGGCATATAAACCCAAGCATCCGCAATCGATTCACAAATTGTGGCCTAACCAGCCCGGCGCTGCCTCCGAGTCATAATAAAGCTTTGTTCGCCATCGCTCCCATGCCCCTCACAACTTCACTTTCACCATCTTTGTCCATTTCTATGCCAACCAAGCACAACAGTAAAAGCCTACGTCACGTTGACCATTGTGCGTATCGCTACCGCGCCAGTCCCCTTCTTCTCTACAGCGTGATTCACTAGGAAGTCGAAAGTGAGCGGCCCCTCGTCCATGTTGGTGATGTTGTTGGGCTGGATGTGTTTGTCAGCAATCTTTCCGTTGTATTTCAAAATGCAAAGTGTGCTTGTCTCGCAACACTTGCCGTAGCCCAAGTCAGTATATAGGAATGTGGGGATTTGGTTGAGAGAACAGTCGGCAATCGAAGCCAAGTGAGGCCAGCAGAGCGGCAGAATAAAGGATTAAAACCTCCAAGAAAGCGTCTTTATTTAATGTAACGCAGAATGTTGCACTTTCTACTGCAGTAGGAGTGGAAAATGGCCAGCTTTTTCTAGTAATGCGCCGGATGGTTGTCCTTGCCCAATGGATTGATGGTGCTTTCATAAAACGAAAGCACGAAGCGCCATGGATTAGTTGATCTTGACTTCCCTTGTGGTTGCTTCATTCCGATGGTCCTCTGCGTAACTATAATAATAATAATAATATATAATAGCTTGCCGTTTAAACTGTGCTTTGGTAGCATGCCTTCCTCTGTGCCATTTTTGGGATGTTGTTTTACACAATGCACGTATTATATACTATACAGGTATACACATACTGGGGGAGTGCCTCTCACGTCCTCTTTTACGCCCATCCTCCTCACTTTAAAGTCTGCATGCTGTTGTCAGTACGTCCATCTTTCCTCTATATAAGCAGCGTGTCGGCACGACATCAGTCAGTCAGACCCCTCATCGAAGTCGCACAACAGCATTCACAGATTTTGTAACTCGGTGCATACACAAGGCGACCAATATTATTAGGTGCCCCATACATTTTGGATAAAGACTTTTAAGTGCACCTTATGGTCATGAAAATACAGTAGTTGTCATATTGTGTGTGTGTAGTATCTCGTTTGAGTTTAACAAAATGTATTTGGCCTGCAGTGTTGAATATAGTTGTCATGTAAGCAATCTGTGGTTGTGTTGTTGTGTTGTATGTAGCTAATGTGCCGTGTGTACTCTGTAATTTTTAGATTTAGTGTTGTTTTACTCTCTGTAATTGACCTGCATTGTGTTATGTAGGCTTCTTGGCTTACAGAAATCTGTGTACTTGTATTGCCTATGATGTTCAAATGAACATTACTGATCAACAACTAATAAAGGGTAGGTGTTTGACACTGAAACGGTCTGAGGTGTTGTGTGGTATGTAGTTGGTGTGGATGCAGGATGTATTTTGCATGTAATGTATTCTGTAGCTTGAAGACGATTGTGTGGTTCAAAACATGATTGTTGTGTCCTGTAGGGTCGCTGTCATGTAAACATGTCATGTTGTCTAATGTAATATGTAGTTGATGTATTGTATAGTATACAATTGCCAAGTGTCCGATGATATATATTCATCGTCATGTGTGACTGTGTGCGCTTCTTGACTACCAGCACTGACCTCGAGGCACTAAATTGAACAAAGACACATACACTAGACTAACCTCCACCCAGCTGGCTGAGTGACATAATAAGAGATAATGAAGGATACGTGACGGTCAGACGTTTTGTCATTCTTGTTGCGTGTTATTGTGGTGTTTGTGACTCACACACAATTGTCCATACTGTCGCCACAAGTAAACTTCTTGTCCTTGTGTACTCGAATGTATTGAAGAGAGCACATGTTACTATAATAATAATTTTCAAAATCATATTTATAACGGAGGCACGGTGCTCTACTGGTAAGAATAACCTCGCTCACAGTCCGGAGGTGCAGAGTTTGATTCCGACTCCGGCCTTCCTTTGTGGAGTTTTCATGTTCACCTCATGCCTGCGTGGGTTTTCTCCAGGTACTGTGAATGATTGTTTGTGTGTGTGTGTGTGCCCTGCTATTGGCTAGCAACCAGTTCAGGGTGTAACCCGCCTACCTGCCCGAAGACAGTTGGTATAGGCTCCAGCACGCCCCACGACCCTTGTTAGGAAAAAGCGGGTTAGAAAATGGATGGATGGACATTTATAACACATTTTTAACAATCAAACATCACTCATGTCAGAAACATGTTTAAGATTGCCACATAATTTTTTATGTTTTGTCAGTTTTTTTTGTTTCATTTGCAGCCAGTGTTCATTGTGTGCGTGTGTGTGTGTGTGTGTGTGTGTGTGTGCGTGTATACCGATACTAAGCAGCCATCCTGCCACATTAATCAGCTTTATAATTAAGAGCTGTGAGTCTGTCAGCTACCTTCATGCATGCTCCTCTTCCCATCCCTTTCATTTCTGTCTGTCTGACTATTTAATGGCACAGTATTTTTTTTTCATAACTGTCTCCCACCCCTCCCTTAGCCTGCGCTGAATGGAGGTGACATTTATTGTGGGACTAATGGTGGTGTTTCACTGCTCCTAATTTTAGGCTTTAATTGCAATAATTATTTACAAGCCTAATTAGAGCCCACAGAGTGTCGGACAGGCAGGAGCAGCTGAATGGACGATAACTGGATTGGGAAGGGGGGGTGAATATGTCAGGCTTTCGGTGCCGAAATGTGTGGTCGTGTGAGATTGCTTGTTGGTTGATCTCATTGAAGACCATGTCCATGCTAGTGTGTGTTACCATTTGTGTATTTCTACACTCGTTTATTGATCTAGTCAGACTACAGTGTCTGCCATTATCATCTTCGTGTGGAAATAATAGAGATAGATCTAATCGGTTAGAGGTTGGTGACACATATAGACATCGTATCCCCTTGTTACTTTCTACCATCATAAAACACATTATATTCATGTCCCTCACGACAGGAATAAAGACGTCGATTTCATACAAGCTTCACAGGTGTGTCACCGTGCTGCGTCTTTGCTTGAGTTGCGCGCCAAACGTGCAGACTTATGCACATGTATATGCGTGTCTGGGTACACGCTTTGTCATTTTCGCCATAGAGACAGAAAATAATCTGAAAACGCTGTGGAGAAATCGATGTTGTCAAATCAGGCTCCCTTTGGCGAGCATGATGAGCATTCAAATAATTCCTGTTCTACAAAGACCAAGATTTTGCAGATAGAGCAAGCATACGCGCAGGACACAAACCAATGCCTTGTTGGAAGCTAACCCAGATTCCATTTATATGACACAATATTTGGGTTAGAAAAGGGGTGACCTAGGGGTCTTATTCAGGTTTTTAAAAACCCAAATAAGAGCATATTTTTGGTTTTGGCGATGACAAACGATTGACTTCTGGTGCACTACTGAGTGGACTGATGCTAACTTTGCGACCGCAACAAAAGTCAGAGTGGGCTTTTTCATGATTGTGTGCAGCTGTCACTCGTAACACACTGAAAATGGTGGTGTGTTGAATTTATTTAGTGAGTGGGCGTGGGGGGGGGGGGGGGGGGGTTCATATGGCCCACAATAGAATCCTCTGGATTTAGATGCATTTTTATAACCTGTACAAATAGTTCACCGATGATTTCATTTCATGCAACCACTTGACGAAATTAAATTGAATGCATTCAACACGCCATTTTGTTTCAATGCACTTGTGACTGTTATGCTTCTTGAATGTACAGTATATAATCATTTTGTAAAGACTGGGTCTAATACAGTTTCAGTCTTTTTGTTTCGTGTCGTGTGTTAAATTATACGTTTGGTATTAAATTTATATGACTTGGTTACACCCTTAGACACTAATGTATGCAATCAGTGCTATGTATAATTTCATAGCCTTGTTCGTAGTACATGTGTATGACAAGGTGATAATTGAATTTAAGTGTCGTGGATGCACTATATTTCAAAGCGGTCCCCATCAGTGGAGAGTGCAGCCCTGTGCAGATTCCTCCATACAGGCCCGGTTGTTCATATTATTATTACGTATCAATTCCAATATGATAGAATAAGTAGCCCACTTCACTGTCAGTCCACATGTATGTTTCATTGTCATTGGTTAAAATAATCTTTTTTGTGTTTTACTGCAGACGTATTTTTTCGTTTTCTTTTATTTTACCCCGAGAGAGAGAAACAAAGGCTCCATGTGTGTGGACATATTCATAGGGTACACCGGATGCATTGTGTGTGCCGTGGGGAATATAATCTTTATGTGTCCTCTGCTTGACGGTCTGCAATCCTTTCGTCTCCCCAATGGATCAGCAAGTATATGTATTATTCCCTCTTTTCCAATGTCTTTTTCCTTTTTCTTCTCTCCTGTCAACATACCATCCACGGGGAGGTCTCAAAACCCACAATGCCGGTCTTCTCCCCTGTAGCTCCCTTTGGCAACGCTGTCAGTGTGAGTTCTGGTGATGGATGCAATGTCGCAGACTCGGTGTGTGTCTGCATCTTTCCCTGGTTCGCTAGTTTTGTTTTTTTTTTTTTTTCATTTCCCTTTTAGACTTTGTACAAGATGTCGGAGTGTGTCAATGGGAGTTTCTGTCCATTTGTGAGGTCAGAGGCCACGGATGTTGGACCAGAGAGAGGGCCTGCTTGCTGCCTTTTCATTGCAGTTTGAGTTCTTTTTTTTTTTTTTTTACTTGTCGACTTTGTATGCTTTGCTGTGAAGTTTGAGATGTTAAAAAAAAAGGTCTGATTTTTACAAGTAACGACATAAGTCAATAATTTCCATTGACACCTATAACATTAAACATGAGTTTTGGAGAAACAAATTTTTCACTTGTTCCACTTTTCCCTAGACTGAGAGGTCATATTTAATCAAAAATAAGTCTTATTTACTGTATATTAACACATAACACAAGATTTAGACTTCTTTTTTTTCTTTTTCATTATTATTAGAATTGCGGATGAGCTGGATCCCAACAGATTTTCTCATGAGAGACCTGAACTGGATTTCAGCCAATCGCAAGACATAAAACAATGATAACAACAAAGATCACCTTTTCTGCATCCAATCACATTCTTCCGCTGTCATTTCAAAGTCTCTTACAGCCACCAGGGAGCAAACTGGTACATTACTAATGATATGTTGCGATGTGCTAACCAGCCTTATAGGCGTCAATTCGTGCACATTACTGTGGCTTTTCAACTCAAAGAGAGGATCAGAACATGGTTAGAATCAATGGATGTGGTTATTCGGGGGCGGGGCAGCATCCCACATGTTCTCCAGGAGCCCATTAATCACGAGTGGGAGGGCGGCGTCTTGATGTGATTCATGTACTGCGACGAAATTGACTTTTGTGGACTGGTCTTGACAAATACCGGGAGAAAAACACCTGCTTTTGAATGCTCGTAGTCACACTGAAGGAGGATGGATGGATGGATGGTTGGTGTATCTCTCTGCAATATTGCAGGAGGAATATTTGAAAGAACACAGGCCAGATAAGGCAGCCTGTTGTAATATTACTCTTCTTCTTGACTTGTAAATCAGATATGTACAGCCACATGGGTATCACCTTGCTGCAACAGATAGGCCCACAGAGCTGTGTGGGGAATTTAGGTCAGAAATCCAATGTAACAGCTGTAATTTGCCCTGAAAGGCGGGAGAACTCACAGATGAAGGACTTATTTATTCTAGTTGAAGCAAATGGGGAGCAGTTAATTTGGCAGCGCCTGTCTGAGACACACACGCACACGTGCACACTTACCCTCGGCAGTTTGGGCACATTATGTTGATTTTCTCCTCCTGCCAAACAAAGACATGTCGGCTTTTTACCTCTCACTGCTGGAGATCAGTGGCTATCTTCTTCTTCTACTCACCCACAGAGCCTCTTCACGGGGAGACCAAATCATCGCTGTACACAACTGGCAATTATTTGTTCAAATCTCTACCATTGTAATAAGGTGATGCTAACAATGTACAACAGTAAATAGGATTGTGATGGAGACATACACTCACAAATATGTGAGACGCACTCAAGAAATTACGCCCAAAAAATACTACCCAGCAACACAATGAAAAATAGAACACATTACATTGTAGCAAGCGGTTGAAAATGAGTTTGGATGAATTTCGAAAACTTGAGGTGCTGATCCTCTGTTTAGTTCGACATTCATCAACTGCATTAGGTCGTGAAATGTGTATTGGTTTGAAAAATGTCATGTTGGTCACATGGAGAGTCATAATTTTCCCAGATTTTTAATTATTTTTATTTTATGACTTTGTGGAATTTAATTTCAAAAGTGCCGCCCTTTTAAATTGTCTTGTGAAGTATTTTTCTGGCCAATGTCTGTGAAGAATTACTGTACATAGTACGGAAGGAAGCATGGTGGTCGAAAACAGACGAGCACCGATTCTCAACCCAAGTGCCATGTGGCACATTACTGTGTGCAGAACGATCAGGCATCAGGTGTGCTGCAGGAAAATTATCCAATTCACTTCATCCGAAAACGATTTATTGACTGCAAATAACGAATCTTTGTTCATCTATCCATGCCAGTCCTTCTCAAATAGCTGGGCGGGCCCCCCTGTGGGGGTGCAGTGCGATGCGCGGGTGTTGAGCCTAGGGAACATTTTTTTTTTTCCCGTACTAGAATCAAATGTAATTTCACATGCACCTATTTGTACTCTATGTTTGTACGTGTCCTTTCTTTGCCATGATGGGGGATTACGATTGTCCACGGAGACTTGTGTGCACTTTGTCTACAGTTTGCATTATGTAGTAACACCATCAGACCCTCTGTGGACCTTCCCCCTCTGATCAATACACGTGCTCATTGACAGGCATCCATTAAGCGTACCAAGGAGAACCCCTGATCCATCACGCACTTCCTATATACCGCACGCAAAACGACGACACACTCTCACGCGTGTTGATGCGCGATGGCCTTGACGGCTTCCTCATTAGCGGCCGCATTGACAGCCGGGCGTCCTGCCGCGAGAGAGAGGGAGCGAGAGACACACGCTGACAGACGGTCGAAAATTCATCGAAATTCCGGTGTCAGGAGTTAACCCTCGCCAAGCCCGCGGCAGGCTTGAGGAGGGTCATGTGTGACGGGCGGACTGACGGAAAGTAAACAGTCATAAAACGCCTTTAAGAAGAAAGGATGTGATCTTGCTTGAGTACCGCTTGTCGTTGGCTTTTACGCCCGCTTATGATGCTTGCCGTGCGTTGGCAACGAGTCCACTTGGTGTGGAACTCAACAACTAATACGCGCTTTATTGGATCATGTTTGGAACTGATATCACCAATGGCGACATACGCATGTCAACCAATCCAGGATTTCTGCAACAGGCCACACTTACCCCATTGACTTAATTTTGCAGATGAGTGCCTTATTTAGTTGGGGAGACGATGAGGGATAGGAGGTTTTGGGTGGACTGCTCAGTCTTGGAGTATCGCCCGACTCCTTTGCTTGTCCAAAAAGATAATTGAGGACATAAATAATTAATACGCTCCTGACAGCATCGACGGCTTTGACTTTTTTTTTATACTGCACGCAGCTTGATTCATTCACTTCTTTTGTGTTATACATTCTTGTGTCTCTTCATCATACTTTTGCTTACTTTTCTGCCCTTCCCCCTCCCGCCCTCCCCGCTGCAGTATGTCTTGTATTCTGGACCGATTCTGTCTTCCCCAAGACCTGACTCTTGCTTATAGCCTGTCTTTCCTCTCTCTGTCCCCCCATGGGCATCAACTTGTCTCATCCTGCTGACTCTCCTGTGACTCCTCCCATTTGCTTTTCTCTGCCCCACCCCCACCCATCTCTGCATCTCCTCCCAGGTCTCCTCATGTGTCTTCCCCTTTGCTTCCTCTATTTCTCCTTTTCTGTGTTCTCCTGCATCTCTTTGAACATTTTCTATTTCCGATCTTGCTCCTCTCGCTGTGTCTCCTCCTGGGTCTATGACTTCGACCATTTGTCCTCCGCCCTCTTTTTCTCTCCATGTCATGTATCTCCTTCCTTTTTGCTTTCTGTTTCTCCTCTTCTGTCGGCACTCCCCTCTTGTTTCTCCTCCCTGATCACTCACTTTCTGTCTTGCCTCTCCCGCCGCACATTTTTTTCTTGTTCTTCTCCTGCTTCCTGTACCTGTATCTCCCCTCAATCTTCAGTTAAGTCGAAATCCTGCATCCCCACATCTCTTCTCTTCCAACTAAGGCAGCGCGTCTTCATGCCACCGTGCTGTTCATCAAGTATTTATTTCTGTCGGCTTTCAAACTTTTCAAGGTGAATTTGCATCTCTTTCTTTCGGAGTGCTGACTTGTGTGAGAAATTCTCATGCTGGACGTGGGAAAAGAACAAAAGTTAGGTCCAGATGTGACGAGACACTAATGAGTGCACTCACACCTAGGGGCGATTTAGAGTGTTCACTCAGCTTACCATGCATGTTTTTGGAATGTGGGAGGAAACTGCAGTACCCGGAGAAAACCCACGCAGGCCCGGGGAGAACATGCCAACTCCACACAAGGTGGCCCGGAGCTGGTATTGAGCCTCTGCACTGTGAGTTCGACTTGCTAACCACTGGACCACCAGGCCACCTATCAGAACACATTGAACTGTATTATTACCTCTTTATATTCTCCGTAATGACCTGAGGGTCAGCATTAATGCGGCATCGTCACTTGAGTTCAAACGGCGGTCAGTGAGGCCGACGTCTCACCTCCTCCTCCCTTTTTTTCTCCGCTCTCATACTCACGAGGAGTCCCCACCTTCCTTGCCGTGCCAAGAGGAGGTACTAAATTCTCTCGACACGTTCGGTTGGAATTCATTCAATACTAACTTGGGCCTTAAACTGGACAGTGATTTCAAACTCGATCGGCAAATTGGTGCCGTTGTTAAATCCAGCTTCTTTCACCTTAGACAGCTGGCCAAAATAAAACCTCTCCTCTCACAAGAACACTTTGAGACAGTAATTCATGCCTTTGTCACATCCCGGCTCGATTACTGCAAGCCTTCAGTTGGTCCAGAATGCCGCTGCTCGCCTCTTGACTGGTACTCGTAAGAGGGAGCATATAACTCCTACTCTGGCATCCCTTCACTGGCTCCCCATTCATTTTGGAGTTATTTTCAAGATCCTCCTCTTTGTTTTCAAATCTCTGAATAATCTCACGCCACCTTACCTCTCTGAACTCACACCTGCCCGGCGCCTCAGGTCTGTGGACCAGTCTTTGCTAGAAGTACCAAGAACTAAACTGAGGCTCAGAGGGGATCGAGCCTTTTCTGTTGCTGGTCCCTCTCTCTGGAATGACCTCCCACTGAACATTCGGCAAGCCTCCTCGCTGCCCATCTTTAAAGCCCTCCTCAAAACTCACTTGTATTCTTTGGCGTTCGACTCAGCATGACTTAGACTTGATCTTGATTTTACTGCTTGGTGCTTTCTACCGCCTTTATTACCGATTCGTCTAACTGTTATTGTGCATGTTAAATCGCTCCATGTACAGCACTTTGTATACAGTGATGGCTGTTTGAAAGTGCTCTATAAATACTGTTGACTTGACTTTATTTGACTTGACTTGACTTTCTAAATCCCCCCCCCCCCCCCCAAAAAAAATAACCTTGTTTGAGCCTGTCTTGCACGGAAGTGAATTTGAGAGATAAAACAAAGTTTGGAGAGCGGACGTTTGGAGACTCGTCAGGGACCTCCTGTTGATTAATCCTGTAATGTGAGACGACGCTCACTCACGTCAGGTCTAATTAGTCACCATGCAAGAGAAGGAAGTTGGGAAGGAAGGAAGGGATCTGATGGCTTCATGAAAGATGAAGAAAGATTGCTATTTTGGATTGAACCCCCCCCCAAAAAAAAATAATGACCTAAAACTGTGTCTTGCTGATGTTTCAGCAATCAGAAAAGAAAAATGATGTATTAGATATAAACACATAACGGGGTAGGACTAGATAAGTTTTTTATTTATTCCCACTCCCTTGAACATAATAACTGTGTTGAATGAAGACTGATTTCTTTCTTTCTACCTTGTTTTCTGTCAAATTATTACTGTATATGTTTTATGTTCAATAACTTCGACATACATACAATTTCCACTCGCCCCACATCCCAAAGCCTTGATCAAATGCAACGAACAAAATTTATGTGTATGTCTGTTTACCCTTTGATTTTGTCACATAGACAAGGACCAAAGCAGCTGGCAGTCACAATAAAAACTCCCCTTTTCTCAACCATATCATTTTGAAATATGGTCTCCTGTCAATATACACTTACCCTTTGTAGGGCGCTTACTGATAAAGGTGCATGAGAATTAAATGATCCTGTAGGAAACAACAAGGTCAAGTATTTGTCATCGTAACCTATTTGAATACAATACGGGAATATTTTACATTTAAGGGTAGTTAGCCGTTTTTGCCTGCATGTACTGCCACCTAGTGAAAAGTTGCGAGTGATACTCTAACAGTTCTTTTATCCTTAATGCTCGCTACCAAAGAATCGGTATGGAGGACACTGTGGTCATTTTAGCTTTGATAAAATAACAAATCTCAAGTAAGATTGAACAATTGTGCGTATTACTGTACATCTTTGAATTCCCTGACCTTCCCTTCAACACCCCCCCCCCCATCCCGACCCATCCTACACCGACTCCCCACACTGCAGTTTAATGAAGAGCAGGACAAAGAAAATCAATGCTGTATTTTTTGAGACAAAATGTGTTTGTGTCAAACGGCTTGTCAGAGAGCCCCCTGACATCTGCAACAGCAACGCTGTGAAAGCACTTCCTTGTACTGTGAAATAGAGCCGTCTGCGGGCAGGGAGACAGTTGGACTTCTGACCTCACGTTGAGTTTCTTTGTTTTATTTTGGATCTTGATGTCCTCCTGTTCCGTCCGCATGTGGATGCCGTTAATTACTTTTTCCTGCTTGCTCCCACAATGTGGCTTGGAAGCAAACATCCCAGCGGTTGTGGCAAAGCAAGGCACGAAGGGCTCAGTGGATCTATACACCACTTATGCCCATTTTGTCCCTAAATCCAAGCCGGTTAATTGGTACGAATACAAATGCTATTTTGTCCAAAGAACTTCTCGTCACTCCTCTCGAGGCCAAACATTTCTCTCATCCAGCTCAACACAAACTTTAGCTTTGTAAAGTGTTTAGCTTGAACTGAAAAGCTTTATTGATTAACGTTACAATATGAAATTATTTTGCCTTAAAATATCCATCCATTTTCTGATCCGCTTTTTCATGGAGAAATGCGGGGTGTGCTGGAGCCCATCCCAGCTGTCTTCGGCCAACCTGAACTTGTTGGCAGCCAATCGCAGGGCACACATAGACCAACAACCATTTGCGCTCACAATCGCACCGAGGGACAATTGAGAGTGTTCCATTAGCCTGCCATGCATGTTTTTGAAATGCGGAAGGAAAGCAGGCACGGAGAGAACATGCAAACTCCACACAGGAAACCCGGAGCCGGACTCGAACCTGGCACCTCTGCACTGTGAGATCGACACGCTAACCAGTCGACCACTGGGCCGCTTGCCTTAAAATAGGGCCATCAAATATTTTGAGACTGCATTGGCTTACATAAAGGAAAGTAGTGTTTTGTCGCTGTGTTTTTTTGTTTTTTGTTTTGTAGTAATGACTTGACTGGAGGTGTATCAATTAGAATGGCTTTCCAGTGACTTTCTTGCATTCCACAGAAGGCTCTAAACTTGTACCTCATCTTCTGAGGCACCATGCTCGCTTGCGTGGCAGAGGGAAGATGTGAGATTTGGACATTGTTCTCTAGACTCTCAGTGGCACAAGAAGTGCAGATTAAAGCAGAAAATGCTGGCTTCTGGGCGGTGTGGGGTCTTTAGGGGCCCTTAGATTTCTGAGCTGGGAGTATTTGCTCTTCTTTTGTGCTCATGTCCTTTGCAAACACTTGCTGATACTCTTCAGCCCTACTGGCCTCTCTCTGCTGCAATGGTATTGTGTTGGTGATCGATGTTGCTCATTCCAGTGATGTGGTAGCCTGGCTAGCCCTCATTAAAAATAGAACACGTGGGGCGGAGGAGACGATGTGCATGTCTATACATCTTTAAAAGGAGGTAAAGGAAATCCCATAGGTGCCAGCTGTTTTACCATGCAGTGCCGAGGGGTTTTGATGGTTGGAGGTGCGGCGGGGTATGTGCGGGATTGTTCGTTGAGGTCAGAACCGGGACCGTTGCCTTGGAAACAGCCCACAAAATAGCTTCCTGCACATTCCACTGCTGACGGTGGGACTTTTTTTTTCTTCTTCTGTTCCTCGCTTCGTCACAGAGAGGCACATATGGCACTGCATAGAGCAGGTCTCCTCCAACAACAGAACGATGGGACATTTCCACTTCACTTCAACCTCCTTTATCCACCTTTATTCTCTCCGTCTCTTTCTTCTCCTCCTCGGCCGCCGCTGCTCAGCCATCCATCACCGAGCCGCGGCGAACGTTGGCCGGGTCTCACGACAGCGGCGTGGATGGGCTGAAATGGAGTCATTTGTCTTCTGTCACAAAGACACCGAAACAAATGAAAGCCTCTCTCTCAAGAGCACGAACGTTGTCAGCGCCACCGCTGAAACACCTTCATACCACTGCCGACACTCCTGCCTTCAAGGCTATCATATAAACAGCGGAGTGAGAATTTGACTGAATGAGATCTTACACCGGGGTTGGTGGTTCAGGGTAATGTTATCGTTCCTCATTTCAGGACCTAATTTCACTTTTTTGTTATGCTTAAAACTCATTCAGTACCAGCCAAATCTAGACCAAGTCTGAAAAGACGTTTAAAAACGTCTTTGGGAGTGAATGAGTTAAATAGAAAAGAAAGCCCCTGTTCACCATATTAAAAGCCAATGTGGTATCCAACTGAAGCTGTTTTCCCACATGACAGTGTGCTTTTTTGACACATCTAAAGCCCCATTGACATCGGAGGCCCATTCAGCCTGAACTTGAGAACACTGTTGTTTTAACCCTTCTGCTGCCAATCACTGACATTGCCAAAGAGTGCGACTCCAGCTCTTAAATAACACCCCCTGCTTCGGTCATCTTCAACTGGTATTGTATTTGCATTCATTTGCCGGGAGTGGAGGGCTCTCTTGCTGACACTCCCCCACGGGTCAGCAGAGGTGATCCGGGCCACTACTGTGCATATGCCCCAAAAACAATGATTTGGGCAGACTTTTGTGCGTACACACACATACGCACCGGGGAAGTGGCATCATTGTGCAGCCCTGCTGTGTTGAGTGACGGTAGCGTGTGCTGGGCAACAGCTGCTGTATTCCGCCCAACACCGCCCGGCTCCCGACTCTTTCAGCACTACTGGCCCATGCTGCGCTCAGAACACTATGCGGCAGTAAATACTTTTTTTTTTTCATTATCATTTTTCTCTCTTATTTGTGTCCCTGCAACACACCCCTGTTCATTTTGTGTCTGGCTGCCACCCAACACCATGTTCCACTTTCTCCCACACCTTCAAGAGCTGCCTCGTCACTCAGGAGTACTTTAATTATCGCGTTAGTCCGACTGAAATTGGCGTTTCAAGGATAGAAAGAAATATGTGTTCATGGTTCTGTGCAGTCACACCGAAATAAATCACATTTCTTCATGGTCACCTAATAAATCACTTTATTATTGGAAAAGTGATAAACATGATTAATAAGAGGCAGTCAAGTGAATGGAGTGTATGCGCTCAGTGAACTGCTAAGGAAAGACCCTTTGTGGATATAAAACAAGGTTGATGCAGGATCTGGTAATTAAATTTCCCAAAGGTGTGTGTATTCTAGGACAACACTTGTGGTCTAGCTAATGGGTCAGATAAACTGAACCAGACCGGGCTGTGCATGAGTCCAACTGGGTTTGCTGCAACTTGCTGTTTGCCGGCGGCCGTGTTCATCATCAGTCACCGCCTCTGCCACTGATGTGACCGTGTCTGCAACTCATTACAGCGCGCCACCTGTTTGTCCCCAAGCGAGTCCTCCTTGAGGTGATGGGGGGAGGGGGGCGGGGGTGTTCGTCTCACAGGAGTGTCCGTGGCGGAGAGGCAGCACAGTGTGAAGATTGTCCCGCTGTGTCAATGGCCCCCTTTGTCCCTCCTTCCTCGTCTCGTCACTCTATTGCTGTAGGGGTTCAAACAGGTGGGGGGGGGGGGGGGGGGGGGGTTATTGAGCCTCTGAGGAGCATGGTCTGAACAAAGAGCTGATATTATAACAGTCTGGAAGAGTGTTCTTCACGGCAGCTGAGGCCAGCGTTTGCTGTCAGCTACATTTAATATGATATTGAGATGGAGCGACTCGGTGGATGAGTGCGTAGCCTTATTGCCCCAAACAGAAGGTCTTGGATTTGAATATTCAGGGACAGTATGTCAGTTCTGCTTGTTTGTACAATATGTTGGATTCATTGAAGTCTCTAAATTGTATTACAGTTGGTGTACCGGGTGTACAGTTAGGAAAATGAAAGACTTATACATTAGGTTCATTCAAGACTAAACAAAACATGTCAAATTTGTTTAGAACTCAAAATCAATTTTTAGAAACATGATGTGTGTCCAAAAACTCAAATATCGTCATAGATACATGTGTCAACATATTTGTTTGCATCATCAAAAACCTGACTCCAGCATTGGACTAGTGACTTTTACTACACTTGAAAATTACATCAGCGATACATTATTTGGAGAGAGCCTCAAAAATAAAAAATAAAAACATCACAATTTTGTGAGTAGCTCACAATGTAAATGTAAATGCTTGTATGCTTGTAAATTTCCCCATTGCAGGACAAATAAAGGATATCTTATCAATCGAAACTCTTTGTGTTTCTTACGACACTTCAATACAGTATCAGTGTCACAACACAGTCACAGCACGGCTGTTATTAACATAACTGAACGGTGTGCGTTAAACAAATGTATTATATGACAGATTTAGTCATCGGTCTCGTCTCTGATATATTTGTTCACAAGATATCACGTCATATTTATTATACATCATCTGTGCAATGAATATCTGAATAATATAGCTGGCTAATTGTTACTTTTCAGCCTCTTATGCTGTCTTCTCATTTTTCCGACAATACTCAATAACTGGCGTGGATTTGTTACAGTCTGGCCATGACGAGATGTACACACCCCAGCCCCCTCCTGTGTCACTGCTATCCAGTTGCGCGCTTACCATAATCCATGCCACTCAGCATCATTTGCAGACATTTTCTTGGGAGAGGGGAGCTCCAGACAGAAGATAGCGACAGTACAAAATACAGGATGTCAAATAGATGAGCTGCAGTTAAGGTTTCATGCTGCTCGGGGAAAATGTAGCATCTGCTATCACTAATGCTCCGTCACTATAAGGGCCTCACTACTGGAAAGCTATTTCATATCGAAAATGGTTACAACCATGCAATTGAGATTAAAATCAGACTGGCGCACCCTTATTGTTGATATTTACAAAAACATGATTCATGTATTCTTCAAACACTCTCAATTTTCTGATGATTACCAAAGCACATGCACAATAACTAATCCAATAACTTTGAATCTTGTGTTGACAAAAAGAGCTGTGATATTAATCATGCAAGACGAAAAATTGTGTTCATTGAACTATTTATGGAAATATGCAGTTTGGATTTATTGAAACCTCTCAACTGTCTTCACCGGAGCTAAGCACATATTTTTCTTCCTTTGCGCTCTCGTTTTTTTTCCAGGCAAGAAAAGCTCACCTCATTACATTTCACACAGCCGTCAGCCTTGTGCACAGGCTGCCAAAATGACTCCAAATGTTATTTTCACCCGTTCATTCGATCCATCGTCAATTGCATAGTAGCAGCTCATGCACTATTGATCGTGGCTGCACTCTGTCAGAGGTTGTTGTCATTAGCCGGCGAGACAATAGAGAGGAAAGACAGACAGGAGTGAGATGATAATCAGACTCTGAAAAAATATCCTTCCCGTCTTTTTTATCTAAAGCGGCGTCACTGTGTTTTCTCCTGTATGAACAAGAATATCCCCGTATGATCTTAAACTTGCCCTCTGACAACTGGATGTCTCGTTTTTGTGTTTTCACATCTTAATCTCGTAGAAGGACACTTTTGTGTTTTGTTTCGTTTTTTTAAGCCTGGCCAGACACCGCCTTTACCTTGGCGGACAGTTGCCGTGGATCAGACAAAAGCCAAGTGATGGCATGAGAAGCCTTGCTCTGCAGGCCAACTGATCCCAGCTGCTCACTGCTGGTTCTCTGGCTGGCCATCGAGGCGACAGTTGCCTGCTAGTTGACAGCGACGTACAAACAAGTAGGCAAGCCATTCATATTATTCACTGGAAGAAAAGAATCAACAGTGAGTTGAAGTGGATCATTTGAGTCAGGAAAATGACCGCATAATGTGAATGATGGTAACTGCTCTTGCAGTGTTGTCATTTGTAGTTGCATGAGAGCCATCATTCGGTTTGTGAAGAATGTCTTTGCGAAATTTGATTGTGGTTGTATGTTTCATCTCATCGGCACCAACAGCAGAAGGCTGGCATGAGATCGGCAGAAGAAGAAAAAAGAGGGGAGGAGGACAAAAGATGATGTTTGGAATGGAAATATTGTGTTTATTGGTGCAACATAGACGGCTGTCTAAATAATTGTTTTTATCTGGTGGGCTTTCTCAACAAAAATGAGCTGACTTGAATTGCTTTTTTACTTGACTCGAGTAGATGAATATGAAGCGATATTTTGCTCAGAGCTGCAGACTCTCTTGCCATTCTGAGTTGTTTTTTTTTTAACATTTCAGATTTTCTTGTTTATCAGAATCAGAATCAGAATCGTCTTTATTGGCCAAGTATGTAGAACACACAAGGAATTTGTCTCCGGTATAACACGCTGCACTAGTATCATCGTAAACAACAAAATCATTAAACCATTTTAGAGTAACCAGTAGTTTTGTAGTACCATTTTGTGGTGCAAGAAGAGTGACTATGTCAGTGACTGTTTAAGGAGTTAATGGCTAGAGGGAAGAAGCTGTTTAAGTGTCTACTGGATTTGGTGCGCATGGATCTGTAGGTTTGTTGGTTATTCTGCAAAAACTGCACAACCATTTCCAAAAGTATAGTACATGTAAAAAAAATGAAAATAAAAAACATTCATTTTGGTGCACATTTCTACAAAAATGTGAATACATAAATTTATTTAGTTTGGTGCGGGACCATCAGCTTTCACCTTAACAGACGGACTCATTTCAAATATATCACTTTGAAAAAAGCCCATTGCTCATCGCGAGCTTGAATACAAATTCCTTGTCAAGTCTCCATGTTTTCAAAGATTACTGAATTGATTCCTGGCTTTCCTATTTGTTTCTAGGTGACCCAAGTTCCCATCGAGTCATGTGAGCAGTACGGGACGTGTGGAGAGTGTCTAAGCTCCGGGGACCCGCACTGTGGCTGGTGTGTGCTGCACAACATGTAAGTCCCAAACATTAAAGTCTCAGTAAAGGAGGAAATGGGACTACTTTTGCACCCCCATACATTTCCTCACTTTGATTGACTGTGTAATCAGTGTGACTCAATAAGGCTGAACGACGAATGATGGTGTGACACCTCCTGGTTCATAGATGTAATTACAGGTAGGGAGGGGGGGAAATGATTGCTTCCATTTGTTGTAAAGGTAAGTGGGCTTGATGAGATGATATCTTGAAGCAGTCAGGACAGAATTTGAATGCGGCACAGTCCCGAAAAAGGTTGAAAACCATTCCTATCTTGTCTGGTCTTTGTTTCTTGAGCACACAGTCATCAGTCTGAGTTGTTTGTCAGCTGCCACATTTTGAATACTACTTTTTTTTTTTTTACGGATTGAGGGGTGCAAAAGCAGCCCCTCTCACTAAAGTTATAGGCGGATATTTATGTGTGTGTGTGTCAGAGCATAGCTGCAATCATCATTATCGCGATGGCGGCCCCAAAGTGCACTTAAAGTAATTTGCATCACTCCAAAGCCGGGACAGAACAAATAATTGCCTAGCGACAGGGTAATTCAAAATGTTCCTGCATAGGTGGGGAGGGGTTTTAGGGGGGCGGGCGAGGTCATGGGCTGGGGAACGCTGTATTCGTTACTGTCTGCGTGCCTTTACATGGAGATCATTTAAGTACCAGATTAGCTTCCATGCTTGCATGGTAATCATATGCTTTTGTGCGGGTGAGGGAGGGGCTGGAGCTGTGAAGGCACTCAGGTGGTTGGGAGTTTTACATCTGGTGCCTTTGAAAGATACCAAGGGGAAACAAAAGTACACAATTTTGGTCACATAGCAGTTAAAACGCAGTGAAGTATCCTGGTGACATTACCTTCTGCATTTCCTCAATTGGCCCCCCCATTCATAGACGTTTAATGCACCATCCATTTGAATGAATAAATATCGCAACTCAAATAAACAGGTGGTGCCATATGTCTAATACCATCGTGTTACGGCAGGTATACTGTAAGCTGGATAAAACTGTAGAGTTTGTGTCAAACGCAGCACGAGCCAAAGCAAAATCTGACAAAAGAATTAAAGATTGGAACCAAAAAAAATCAATCAATCCATCAAAAATTAATTCTGCAACTTTATCTGCATTTTAATGTAGAACAGGCATAACTTTTTTAAAGTGAGCACAACTTCTTGGGTACTGATTAATGTGAAGAGGTGCCTGTTTGATACGCACTCTTGAAAAAAAAACCTTTATTTGTGCTTATTAATTATTCATGGGAGTGACCCGGTGGGCAACTGGTTAGTGCGTCGGCCTCACAGTGCAGAGGTGCAAGGTTCGATTCCAGCTCCGACTTTACTGTGTGGAATTTGCATGTTCTCCCCATGCTTGCGTGGATTTTCTCCGGGTACTCCGGTTTCCTCCCACACTCCAAAAACATTTGTGGCAAGTTAATGAAACACTCTAAATTGTCCCTAAGTGTGAGTCTGAGTGCGAATATTTGTTCATCTCTGTGTGCCCTGCGATTGGCTAGCAACCAGTTCAGGGTGTCCCCTGCCTAACTGCCCGAAGACAGCCGGGATGGGCTGTGACCCTTGTGAGGATAAGCGGTTAAAAAATTGATGGATAATTATTATTGACATTAATTTATGTGAAGACATGATCTATAAAGGATTTATCACAATAATTAGTGAACACTTGAGTTATATTGCTCTCTGCCAGTGTTTCCATTTTCAAATGATCACTTCTACCAAATTCCCGAGCTAATTTAATAACCGGCTCGTAAGACTTGGGCACTACCTGTAGACACCACTCGATGTGGAATAATACACTAAATGTCTGTTGTCAATCAAATGCTATTTTATGTCACAATTTTTACGAGTCTGCAGTTCTGCTGAACTCAGTAAGTGTTGATCACAGAAATAAGGATTTGCCAAAAAACGCTGTTGGGATGTGTGTAAAACGACACTCGGACTGTGAAAGAAGAATAGTCTACTTTGCAGTTAAAGCCCTGCGTTGTCTGAAATACAAAATACATATTGGCTATAAATAATGTTGCCATATGGTCTGTTTTGTCAGGGTTCCTCTCTCTCCCCCTAAGGCAGAGTTGCCACTAGAATTGAGAGTGATGATTTTAACCCTCATATTATGTTGAAAAAAAAATCACATTGATTTTGTTGTGGGTCATTTTGACCCGCACTGTAAAAATCCACACAAAATAGTCAAAAAACAGGTTACACCAGTAACAACTTTGTTTAAGATGATGTAAACATTCAGATAAGAGACAGACAACAGATTTTTAATCCCAAAAGTATATTTAAGAACTGTTTAGTTAAAGTTTTTCCATGTCACGCTTCTTTTTTTCATTTAACTTTTTCTGAGATTTTCAGTGTTTTATCTACAAAGTATTGCCCTGGCAGTTGTATGTGTGCTGTCAGATTGTCAAATCCCCTTTTGGTGGAATTGTAATCCAGGATCATTTGTGGCTTCATGTCTTCTCTTGTGTTCAGAGATGCATCAGTTTGCATTGTGCCCATTACAAGAACATTTTTGTTTTTCTTTGTGCAATATGACACAACTGCTGCTTTCTCACACTCCTCAGCCTCCCTGGTAAGGTCTATTCAGGGGTGCTGGAGAGGAGGGTCCGTCAGGAAGTCGAGCCTCAGATTGAGGAGGAGCAGTGTGGTTTTCGTCCCGGCCGTGGAACAGTGGACCAGCTCTACACCCTTAGCAGGGTCCTTGAGGGTATGTGGGAATTCGCCCAACCAGTCTACATGTGTTTCGTGGACTTGGAGAAGGCGTTTGACCGTGTCCCTCGGGGAGTTCTGTGGGGGGTGCTTCGTGGGTATGGGGTACCGAACCCCCTGATACGGGCTGTTCGGTCACTATACCACCGATGTCAGAGTTTGGTTCGCATTGCCGGCAGTAAGTCGGAATCGTTTCCAGTGGGGGTAGGACTCCGCCAAGGCTGCCCTTTGTCGCCGATTCTGTTCATAACCTTTATGGACAGAATTTCTAGGCGCAGCCGAAGCGTTGAGGGGGTCCGTTTTGGGGGCCTCAGTATTTCATCCCTGCTTTTTGCAGATGATGTGGTGCTGTTGGCTCCTTCAAACGGGGCTCTCCAACTCTCACTGGAGCGTTTCGCAGCCGAGTGTGAAGCGGTTGGGATGAAAATCAGCACCTCCAAATCTGAAACCATGGTCCTCAGTCGGAAAAGGGTGGAGTGCCCCCTCCGGGTCGGGGAGGAGATCTTACCCCAAGTGGAGGAGTTCAAGTATCTTGGGGTCTTGTTCACGAGTGGGGGTAGGAGGGAGCGGGAGATCGACAGGCGGATCGGTGCAGCGTCTGCTGTGATGCGGACGTTGTATCGGTCTGTCGTGGTGAAGAAGGAGCTGAGCCAAAAGGCGAAGCTCTCAATTTACCGGTTGATCTACGTCCCAACCCTCACCTATGGTCACGAGCTATGGGTCGTGACCGAAAGAACGAGATCCCGGATACAAGCGGCTGAAATGAGTTTTCTTCGCAGGGTGTCCGGGCTCTCCCTTAGAGATAAGGTTAGAAGCTCGGTCATCCGGGAGGGGCTCAGAGTCGAGCCGCTTATCCTCCACATCGAGAGGAGCCAGATGAGGTGGCTTGGGCATCTGATTCGGATGCCCCCTGAGCGCCTCCCCGGTGAGGTGTTCCGGTCATGTCCCACCGGGAGGAGACCCAGAGGAAGACCCAGGACACGCTGGAGAGACTATGTCACCCAGCTGGCCTGGGAACGCCTCGGGATCCCCCGGGGAGAGCTGGAAGAAGTAGCTAGGGAGAGGGAAGTCTGGGCTTCCCTGCTAAAGCTGTTGCCCCCGCGACCCGGCCCCGGATAAGCGGTAGATGATGGATGGATGGATGGATGGATGGATGCTGCTTTCTCAGTGAAAACAAATACTGAGGAATGCAGAGGTCTGCCCTGCATCTTCAGAATTTCACCGGGAATTTTTATCTTATTATTTCTTCTGACTGTTGCCAACATAGTCAGCTTTCTCCCCTGAACTTCATCTCCAAGGCCGTAATATTGTAAAGAAGTGACTTTGCAATCCTTCACTCATCTTCAGAACCACACGCATCATCTGAATCTTCTCAGATGCTCCTCCAGGTAGCTTTCCAGTATGCACTTGCATATTCCATACAAAACTGGATATTGCATCACAGGCTGCCCACATTTTGATGCCATACGTGCCAGAAAGATTCTGTGTCTCTGAAATGTCTTCCTCTGCATCACTATCCCAGTTCAAACTCTGTGATGAAGCTTATTCAGCTGTAAATTTTCTGGAGAATCATTTTTGTATGTTGGTCATAGAAATGACATGAGAAGAGTGACGAGTCAAATGAGAGAAAGTTCCTGCTCTACACATACCTGGCTGGGTATCTGGAAGTCACTGAGCAGTCAAAACAAAGTACTGTTCATCAATTAGACATGTTTCTTTTGGATCTGAAAAGCTACTTACCCATATTAAAGTATCTGGGTCAAAATGACCCCAACATCATATTTGTATGCAAACTGTGCACAGACATCCCACTACACATCAGAGTGTCCAGATTTTACACACCAGTTCATGACCCTAGATGAGGAAAAGTCACTAAATTTCATGAAGAAAAAGAAAGGATACCCACTGTTTTGGTCACCACAAAAATTGAAACGGGTCAAATTGACCCTTATCATAATATAAGGGTTAAAGTGGTCAAGCAGCTGTGGAGTGCTAAAAGCTGTCTGTCTCATTAGCTTGGGTGTGTGTGTGTGTGTGTATGTGTGTGCATGTCTTGTCTATCTGTCGGCCTGTCTGCCGTTACACGTGTCCAAACACACGTGCGGCCCCCTGTACTGTACATTTGGGGGGGAAAAGAAGGTTAACAGGCAGCCATCTGTTCTTCAAAGACCACCTGTCTTTGCCCCTAATCCCCTTCACATCGTCCTGACCCCTCCATGAGTGTGGCAGCGCCCCTGTCAACACTAGCCCAGAAAGTTCCTGCAGGAACAATGACGACGGTGATGATGAACTCTTCTGACAGCAATTTGGTGACACTGCACATTTTGTGCAAATTTTACAAATGCGATCCCTTATTATTGAGTTCGCTCGAAATGGACCCCTCATGACTCGTAATGAGCCATTAAATCCACAATGTAGAAGGAGAAGTTCTGAGAACATCATTATGCCGTAATTTGCTTTTACCGATCATCCACTTTGCGCAGGCACATTGGGCTGAAAAGCCTCATGGGTTTTAAATATAAATCGTCACGCCATCAAATTGGTGGCTGATTCGTACCATTGAGCTCTCAATTTTAAAAATCAAATGTGGCATATGAGCTCAAGAGTTTTACTCCTCTATGGTATAGATTTCTGTCGACAGGAAAGAAACAAGAGCCTGAACAATCGCAGAACTGTAGTAAGTAGAACATTCTTGTCAGCTCTGTTCCAACAGTCGCCGACATATATCAGGCATCAATGCGGCTTGATTCAAGTTTGATGGTTATGTTCAGCGCGCATACACTTATTTTTTTGTAATATTCCACAAGGTATGCCAACTCAGAGCGGATGTGAATGAAGCGATGCAATGATAAAGTCCCCTTGGTTGCGCTAACAAACAAAGAGCATGAGTCAATCCCGAGTGACTGCACCCTTCCGCCTTCATCGAGAGCGTGCCTTCATCTCTTGCATTCGAGATGACATGTCTCGCCAGCTGTGCTGCCACCCACAGCTGTGATCACCCCCTGATCCCTACTCCCCCCCACACCCCTTACTAACCCCAAGCTGTTTATTCTCCTAAATTATCTTTCCCATGTCTGAGTACCCCCTGCCAAAGCACAGTTCACATCTAAGATACGCCACTCATCTCATCTCGCGCTGAATACGTTCCCCCTCTTGAATGATCTCCTCCGCACGCCAGAGATGCTTGCTTTCCCGCACGTAAACATCACTCTCTTTGATCGCCCCCCCCTCCTCCCGCCAACCCCCGACTCAGCTCACAGCTGCCTTCCACCAAATCCATCCTTATTTCTTCTCGTCCTACCACATCTTTCTCTCACTCCTTTGCCTTCATTGGTAGTTAATTGAACCAGAGAGCTATCGACCTGCTCTACAGCCGTGATTGTAAGTGAGGTGACAAGATGGCCGGGGGTTTGGGGTCGCTGTCCCCTTCCTTTTGCCTTCTATTTTCTTTGTCCCATTCACAGGAAGCAATGAGGTCCTCTCATCAACCGCAACTGCTAGTTCACCCCTATGTGCTCGGAAGAAAAAGAAAGCGGTCTGGGAACGATAGCAGAAGAATGAGTGTTTGATGACGCACACTCATCAGCCCCGACATGCGTTTTGATTGCACCTCAAAGGGACACTTTAGCACTCTTCATTGGCAGTTCTCACTGATGGTATAATTGAGTCTTCATCTGACCGCGAGCCAAAAAGCATCCGCTTTCCCTCATCGACAGTGTCTCGTAGGTTGTTAGGTTGCAGAGTAGTCTCCCGGGCATGCCCCGAAAGAGGATTTTACATTGTGGAAAGTACAGTATGTTAATGCCCGGGCAGTCGTTTAGGAATGCTGCCACATTTCAGAAGAAAGTGGTTGGGTTTGTCTGGATTTCTTTGGTGCTGTGTTCACAGGCTTAGGTGGGGCTATTCATTGACTTGCCCAAAGTCAGCTGCAGAAGGCAGAGATCACCCATGATGATATGGAGGACACACACTACAGGAAATGGATGCTTGGATGGATAGATGGATCGATGCATCTATGGATCAGCCATGATTGATGGATTCAACACACCTGTCCATTCTCTTTAGATGTTGTCCCTTGCAGCAAGCATATTCTGTCCAAGCTGCATTCATTTGAGATGGGGGATGATAAACTTTGGATCGATCACCCATCAGTCACAGATTGACAAGCACTGACACTCACATTAACACAGAGGAACAATTGCCATTTCTTTTTCAAACAACCCAACAGTTGTTTTCGTTGACATTGGATACTATTAAAATGTGGAAGATGCACTCAATGTAGAGCACATTGGTAGGTGCCAGCTGAGGTGCTTTCGGAACCTCTCTCTCTCCTGAACTATTCCAGTCATATGTCAAGTGGACCTGGAGGGATAGAGACCTCATTACCCCTGTGGTCAAACACGGGGGATACGGCGACACAGTGGCAAGTCTGATGTTGTTTTGTGTTACACACAGCTGGCATAGACCCAGTGTGGGATGGAAGCTATCTAGTCACTGTTAGCATGAGTATGAATGTTTATCCGTCGAGAGATGTGGCCAGTTATTGATTGGTGAGCAAACCAATGTTGCAAGACAATGTAGTCTTCAATGGTTTCAACGTGCGTGATATTGTTCATCGTTTCCAGTGAATCAAACATTTGTGTGTTTGATATATAGCCCAC
This sequence comes from Hippocampus zosterae, assembly GCF_025434085.1. Taxonomy (NCBI): domain Eukaryota; kingdom Metazoa; phylum Chordata; class Actinopteri; order Syngnathiformes; family Syngnathidae; genus Hippocampus; species Hippocampus zosterae. The sequence goes on from NC_067452.1 coordinate 29,756,467, forward strand.
ACTAGACCTAAATAAGTCAGCCTTCAGAAAATCAGTGCACCGTATTTTCCGCATTATAATCCGCACCTAAAAGCATGAGATTTTCTCAAAAGCCGACAGTGCGCCTTGCAATCCAATGCACTTTTTATATGGATCAATATTCTAATTTATGGGAAATAGTATTTTAAATGTATTGTAAAGCACCTTATACTCCAAAGCGCCTTATAGTACGGAAAACACGTTACTTTATTTTGAAGTAAAGATCCATCCATTCATTTTCTTCGACTTCATCCCACCAGGGTCAGAGGTTTTGTGTGTTCTGTAAAATCAGCGCTTATTGTATCTTTTGTCTTCTTTTTCTTGTGTGATGACTTTGAACTTAACAGAAATGACAGTATCTATAAGGGATAGAAGAATAAAGTGAAGTGCAAGAGACTGTTATTACGATGAACAATGGAAGGAGGTCAAACTGGAAAAGTTGTCATGACTTTTTCTTGTCCCTTTGGAACATGATTCTTCTTGAGTTCATTGCTTTGGGTTGAGGATTTCATTTGTTTTATTTTATTGATCATGAATGATGATGACGATCATTTCTACAGGCGGGTTTCCTGTCGAGTTTGGTCGTCAGTCAACCTTGCTGTCCACATTCTTTCTTTCTGGTCTCATTTGCACCAACGGGTTCTCTTGATACTCTTGTGTTCCAAATGGTTGGAGCTGTTTGTCGAATGTATTTAACTTGTGACAGATGGCACCATCTAAAACCTTGACCGAGAATTTTGGACTTCTCGTGTATTGTACAGTTAATATTTTCCCGACACGGTCTATCGTGTTCTTTTCTATTCCTTAATAGCATATACAGTGATAGGAACCTCTGAGGTCCAACTACTTCCCGAAGTCGCTTAATCTCCAATTTTTGAGGGCTTTATTTTTCAGTGGAATAATGAAAATCTTTTCATAGGTCAAACTGTCACAACCATAAAATCTGCAGTATTTCTAGGCAGAGCTCTCAATAATATATTTACTGTCATATGAGTGTAAAATAGTTAACATTTGCCTTTTTCTATTCTGGAATGAACTGAATGAAATGATTTGGCATTTTGCTTTCAAGGCTCCCGCGCATTTGATTGGTTTACAGGGTTATTGTTTCATTGTCCCAGTCAAGCTGAGAGTATGTTTTTTTTTTCCTCGTGACATTTGTATTTGTTTGGAAGTCAAGCCAGGACTCCTATTAATTGACAAGAATAATTAGTCTAAGCATAAGTGCATGTAGGGGGACTTGTTGCAGGGGTTGTCAGCAGTCTGACTGCTTTCTAATGTTTTATAGAAAACAAATTAAGCATAGCCTGCATAAAATTTAGCAGTGGTGCCACTGTAAATATTTTAAAAATGTGTTCATCGTCTGAGGGAGTTTATGTTACAATAAACTGTTGGTTTTGCAACTTCCCTTAATAAAGCAAAGAGCTTGTATGTGTATGTAATGTTTATACCGGCCTCCGTTAATACTTTAAACTCTAACCATACCCCAAACTTTCATCCCAAAACTTTTGTGTTCATAATTTCAAATATAAATGACTTAAAGATAATTTGATTTCTAAAAAAGGCACACCGACATTGGAAGCATGCTTGCATGTACGCGGCCGCTTTGCAAACCTTCCTGCGCTATTTATTTTTCTGAGCTAATTTTTATCATTTTTGACTCCGTGATATATATAGACATTGTCATTTTAAAAATGCATATTCTCTTTAATTCGGCGCTTGTAGTACCTTTTGAGAAGCAATCGGGGCGGTGTGAAAAAAATCGGAACAATTTTATTGCTCTCCATTGCTATATCTACTTGATAGATGCCTTCATTTCTTGCCATTTTTTGTCATTGCCAGCAGGATTTATGAAAGCCCATTTTAAATCGAGAGACTTGTACTCATGCTTTTGTTGTATGCACTTAATTATGTTCCATATCAGGCGCAAAGCATGATCGTTTAGGAGTTCTATTTAAAAGAGGAAGACAAAAATCAAAGTACACCTTTCTGCTACTTATTCTGCACCTTATTTGCATGAAGTAAGGCTTCTCGTCAACGTTTGCCGCTCGCCTAATGAGAGAGGCGAGGGGTCAGCCTCTAACTACACAGAGATAATGGCCATGGCCCAAAACCATGGCAACGGCAGCCGTCCTGCATTGCCCTCCTACCACCCTCACCTCACCATTCTCCACTCTTTCATCACATTTTGCCCGACCACATTCAATTATGTTCCAAAAAAAAAAGAAGAAAGAAACTCACAAAACTAAAGCTACAACTCAGAATGCCACTCAGCATTCACTGAATACCGTACTTTGTTGTAGCTTGAAAAACATGTACGTTGAGGCATAAGATACCGCTGTCGATACATCTACAGTATGATCAAATTTTGTCCTCATCTTTCTTGTCTTAAATTCATCCATCCATCCATCCATCCATTTTCCGAACCGCTTGATCCTCACTAGGGTCGCGGGGGGTGCTGGAGCCTATCCCAGCCGCCTTCGGGCACCCTGAATTAGTTGCCAACCAATCGCAGGGCACACAGAGACGAACAACCATCCACGCCCACACTCACACCTAGGGACAATTTAGAGCGTCCAATCAGCCTGCCATGCATCTTTTTGGAATGTGGGAGGAAACCGGAGCACCCAGAGAAAACCCACGCAGGCCCGGGGAGAACATGCAAATTCCACACAGGGAGGCGGGAGCTGGAATCGAACCCGGTACCTCTGCACTGTGAAGCCGACGTGCTAACCACTGGACTACCGGGCCGCTTGTCTTAAATTCATATTCAAAATGTAAAATGAAAAGAGAGACATTAAGACTGCATCAATAAACACTCATGCGTAGAAAAGTGAGATCTGACTCCTTTCCCAGTGGGACCTTCATGCTACGACCGCGCTACACGAAGTCTGCACTTTGCTGCTCTCTAAACTCCCACCACCCCCTGGAGAGTGCAGTGCCTGTCACTGTAATATATGCCTGCTGTGTGTGTGCGTGCAAAATCTCTATCATGCGCTGGATGCCGCCTGAAGTTCTGACAACGTAATTGCCCGTGGACTCGTTGAATAGAGATGTGACTGAGACTCAGCAGGTGTGAGTACGTGTGCTTCAGAAGCATGATATGGGCCCTATTGACACGCGTGCACGCCCGCAGCTTGTCGTGGACCATCAGCCGATGCTGTGGACAGGGGCTGACCCGCCAGAGTCCAATTAAAGCTGCTGCGACCAGACAGACAGCCAGCAAGCAGGCCAGACACTATGGATGAGGATGGACTGCGGGAGGGGACACACACATTTAATAAGGAGGAAGGAAGCCGAGTTTTAATGAGGGACGTGGTCGATTGGAGGGACGTCGTGTGGGAGACGCACGGTATTGCCATTAGGAGGGAGCTGTGTCATTTACACTCAACCGGAAGGTCAGAGAGCTAGAAAACGTTTCGCATTCAGAAGTCATTGTTGACAAAACGATGAGCAGATAAAATGACTGAAAACAATGCGAAACGCGTGTTCACTGCGAGCATCTCCACTCCGAAACCACGTTCTGCATTTTTAAGGTTGAAATGGAAACAAAAATGTGATTTTTCAACGCGTTTTCAAAATGTCAGGTGTCATCGTGTAAGCAAACGGCAAAAACTCCTTTGTTTCCTATATTTTGCTTCTTCCTCTCATCATTGTTCCCATTCATGATCAGCACAACTCATTTGTAGATTTAATACAGGGTTTTTTCTGTTTAGAAGTTTCAACACGCAACCAGTCTCAATTTAAAGAAAAAAACCTGCAGAAATCTGAGAATTCACTCTTGATCACCTTCAATTTGCACGATTTAGACAAGTTAATATTTAAGTGTCTTGAAACAAAATAGTTAAAACTATTTATCAATTAATTTTACAATAACTTAGATGTTGATTACTCAATGGATCCTTGTAACTCTAATATTAATATAAACTGACCTTATCTAACTTTCCATATTTTTTTAATAGAAAACCATGAGTACGATTTAATTGAAAGCCAAATAATGATAATAATTTTTTTTTTAAACCCTTACAGCGACTTACATGTTGAATAATGTTTTGCGGTGTTCCAAACTGACTGCAACCCTGATAAAACCTTCAACACATGAAATTAACATATTTACATGAGTGTATTTTCCTGCCATACAAATAAAAGCAGACACGAATATTAACTGTCACACGTGTAAAATGGGATTAAACACAAATGTAATGAGACAAAAATAAAAAAACACACACATACAGTATAACCATCTTCCTTTTGATTGCAAGTGACAAGCAGATGGTAGCGAACCAGTTGGAATTCACAGATGAACTCTAATTCCCAACACCAGTTATCCTGATGCTTCAATTGAAAGATCTTGATTTACATCAACCTCCAACCACTTTTATTTTCTTACATTAAATACAAAAAAAAATGTCTTCTCCTTCTTCAGATGCTCCCAGCGGAACCGTTGCAATCGTGCGCACGAGCCGTACCGTTTCGCCGCCTCTCTGGACCAGTGTGTGAAGGTCACGGTGTACCCCGACAGCATCGCCGTGTCTGAGCCTAGCGTACCGGTAAGTTTGCAAGCACACATGTGCCAAACACGCTCACACACTGTACATACATAATGCCAAAGAACTTGAACATAATTGTAAAAAAAATAAAAATAAAATTGTTCTCATCTGCTTATCTGCTACCCACGTACAGAAGCAGAGTCACGTGAAATGACTTCCTTGTCTTGAATGTGTGTGATGCATAAACATGAGACGGGAAGGTTCAGAAGAGCTTTGTGTTGGCGTTTCAACCCGCATACGCTTGCTTGCACGGTGCGGAGAAACTAATATGGTTGCCAAGATGCGTTTGTGTAGGAGGCTGAGTGGGTGGTAAAAGTTGCCCAAGTGCAGAGTGCATTTGGGCGCTAATTTGGGCGAAGATGTACGCATGTTTGTTCTTGCACACCGAGTGACGCCGCTGAACGCGACTGAACTGGACGACCATGTTATCATTTTATACAACTCAAACAACCACAAACAACATGCTGCGATTCTCATGAAAAAAAAACACAAAACATTTTACATGTCTGCCGTCGCTGGGTTATAATAACACTAAGAGAGGATGTTGGCATCTCGAGGAGCTGGAATATGAAGCTGGAATCCAAGTACCGTATTTTCACGACTATAAGGCGCCATTAAGAGTCTTAAATTTTCTCCAAAATGGACAGGACACCTTATAATGCGGAGCGTCTAGTGTATGAGCCAAGTTACAAAGCATGACTGAGAGCGCTTCTGGCCGACACGCTGTTTATATAGAGAAAAGGCGGAGTGAGCCGGAGTATGTTTTACCATGCCTGGCTGCGCCCAATAATACAGTGCGTTTTGTGTACGTGTCAAACACAGAAATAGCACCCGTTACTGATACTGCGCCCAACAATACGGTGCGCCGAATGGTCGTGAAAATAAGGTATATGTTGTTCAACACTAATGTTAGCTAAAGCTTTTGTTTGGACAGCAGAATACATGATGTGTATTTATCGGTCAATATGTTTGTTTTTTGTCAATTATGTTCACTGTCTTCCTCTTTTCTTCGCTCAATATGTTTGTTACTAACTATCCACGGAACACACTGGCAAATCTCACAAGATTCCAAAGGGCCAGTTAAATATCTCCATGGCAACGCTGCCTCCTCGCTTGAGCGCTAGAAACAGAGAGGAAACAATCCAATCACCTTTATTACACCTCATGCCAATTAGGCTGCCAGAATCTAAAAAGCCTCCCATTCCACCACTGGCAAGGCGGCCGAGGGAACAAAAAAAATAAAAAATAAGTAAATAAAAACAAAAAGGCTTGACAGTCAAGAGACAAGTCTACTTTGTGTAGCAGAAAATTTGGAGTGTTTATCCAAGATACAGACCTGTCTCCCAGCATGAACACTGAGAGGCTAATTAACGTGAGAGGTTACTCGGGGAAATTCCATGTTGGACAAAAAGCAGTGATTGTCGCGCCTGCTGTAATCAAGCATCCCCACCATTATGAATGGACAGGGACATTTTAAGGCTAGTTTTTTTCGAGAAGTAAACACACTATAAGGGGTTTCAACTAGTAATTTGTGAGACAAAAATTTAATTTTTCACCTCGTCAAAACAGAATAGAGCTTTACATTTTAAAATGTCAATTAATAAAACATCTCCAATGTTGCCTGAACTACAAATAATTCATAGAACATTCTTTAATGATTCGAAGTGTGAGTAAATTTCCATGTGCATCCTTTCGTCAAGAAATAAAGTGATCCATTATCTTCATTATTTTTGTGCCTAGTAAATACAAATACTCCTCAAACCCTACACTGCTTTAATCCAACTGTAGAAAAATCGTATTTTCACTTAAAAAGATGATTTTCTTGCATTAAAAAAAAACAAATTACAAAAAATAGGAGCATTTCTTGTAGTAGATTAGCAGAGAGGGTAACAAAAACCTTTGCTGGGCTAGACCAATGTGCCGTGACACACTTCGCGCAGGAGGTTGAGGCAAACGCGGTGCTTCTTATGCTGCGCCAGCTAGCTAGCAACGAGCTTCGGCTGGCTACTGGTGGAACTAAATGCAAAGTACAATGCAGAGTCACCCCTGATCATCGCCTCCATGGTGGCAAATAAGCTACACTTCTGTCAAGTCTCATTCCCACGCCATGATGATGTGACGTAATTGACAGAAGCCAGAGAAACCATGCTAATTTCTAAGCTAACCTAACATGGACATGCAATCTTTCAAACACCAAACTTTGGTGATTGAGTACACTTTTCACAGAAATCTGTCTGGAACTGTGTTCAAGTGGTGGGTATCCAACTTTGAACAGCAAAATAGCACACCATTTCAAAGTTGTCTGGAGATAACTTGACACATAATAAAGATGATCAGGGCCGGAACCTGCAAATGAATTACATTACATCACAGTGTACGTCACCTAGGAAGATTTACAATTTCAGTAATGTTAGTTATTCTCACAACAGTCCCGAGTTTTGATTTTGGTCTTGGAGAACTGCAAAATAAATCTTATCAACATAACAGTAGACCTTTTATTATTATTTTTTTAAATCAATTTAGCTCTGCTCATTTTTGCTTCAGGTCACTTGGATTAACCTGCGAAAAATTACTGCTCAAATAAAGTCATTGAGTAGCAAAACTGATCCTCAAAGACAAAAAATATTATTTCCAGCCTTGCAAATGTGTTTTTATTTTTTATTTTTTCCGAAAACAACAATCATGGAAATAAGCTTCTTTTTTCTTATTCAAGATTAGGCATGTCACGCCGATTGTTGCTTTGCCTTACTGAACTTTCAAAAAAATACATAAAAGGACATTGGAACCAAACTTTGCAGAAATCTTTGGCCCAGTATAGATGCTGTGTTACTGAGGCAAAGCTGAAGCATTCGTCAGTATAACTTGACAAATGTATGACATGGAAACCCCTGTGTGGTTGTATTGCGTGATGCTGGTCCTGACCTTTAATCATGCCAAATTTCACTAGCAATTCTAAATTGCCCAGAGCCGACCTCACTCACTACCCAGTGGCTTTCTTTACATTCCGCCACAGCCTGTCTAGGCAGCAAACTACTCAGGTGTGAATTCCTTGCACCCTCTGCTGGTTGCTGCTATAGTTTTACACACCCTCTACTAGATAAATGTTGCATTGATCCAATTTCAGCTGATCAACATTGATTCTTAACAGTAAAAAATGCTAAAATGGGAATATTTTCAGCAACCTTTTGACGGTTACTGTACTCTGCGAACAAGGGAAGCCCCATCATCCGCTGCTGGGACATTGTTCATCTCTTAAAAGGCCGACGGTTAAGCTGCTCGGCTGCCTCGCTGGTCCCAGCAGCCCTGCGGCGTTTAGTTCAGAGGCAGATAAAAACAAAGAGAAACTTCAAACAGCATGGCCCATATATAACTGCTAATGGAACAAGACTACGAAATGCCATGGTGATAATTATCCAGGCTGCTGTCTCTTTTGGATGAGAGTGTGATCGCTTGACACGTGTCTGCAAAATGATATTTATAAATAAGTTTATTCGCAGGCAGCTGAAAACTGCATCGCCCGTGTCACTGCTCTCTGGAGAATGACTTCAAAGGGGCACATCTCCATATGTGCATATGTATGGCTTTTCGCATCAGTAATGCACAACATCCATATTGTTACTGTTCCATGCTAACCGTACCCTAAGCTGGATCTCCATTTTATGGTGCTGTTACATAAACAATTTCACTGTTAGATTTTCCACCTTTTCAGAATTTGCTTCTTAAGTATGTAGCTAAACAACAAACATGTTTAAGAAGCCACGTGTATAACGTGTATCTCAACTGGCTGCCAAAACACTTTTTCAAATATATACTTCCAGATCTTGGCCTTTAATAATCTACCAGTACTATAAGAACATAAGTGGGCGTTTTTGTGATTTTTTGTTTTCAAATATAAAGTTTCTTATACCCTCCCTTCCACTTTCAGCTGCTGGTGAAGGTCAGCGATGTTCCGGACCTTTCAGCAGGAATAACCTGCTCCTTTGGTAATCTGACAGAGGTGGAGGGGCAAGTGAATGGCAACCAGATCCTGTGCGTCTCCCCCGCTGCCAAGGACGTCCCCCTCATTCCTTCCGACCAAGGTACAGTAGATACACTTATCCTTGCAATACGGTACAGCGAACCACCACTACATGAGGGAAATCTGCAAGGAATCGATGTCCATTGACAAAAGTTTGTAATTATCTACAGATGCAACAATGTTAATGTTAATGTTAGATAAATTATTGCTAATTTATTCAAATAAAAACCAGAGATGAACATTACCGGTACTTTATTTCACCATGGTCATTCCTCATGATGAAACTCGAAGTAGAAGTCTGAAGTTTTTACAGTTGCCCACAACAGTGCCTTTTGTCAGTTTTCCACCTCTTTTTCAAGCAGTTCACACACACACACACACTTACGCAAGCGCCATTTATTCGACATCATCTTTAGACCAGTGCACATCAAGCTCACACTGATCTGGCGATGGTGGACTGGCTGAGAGGTGTGCCCGATAAGGGGCCCAGCCGCATTAGTACCTGATGGAGGGCAAGAGTTGTACGCTCCGACCTGTGGCTGATGGTGCGGCTGAGGACATTAGGGCCCTCCGGGTGTTTGCGGACGCAAAGGTTTCTAATATGTTGGCTTGGGGCTGACAGGGAAGTTAATGTGGTGGATTAGCACTCTGGCACTGAGATCCCGTCTCCCCCTGAGCAATATACTACCTGGAAAAAGAAATCACATTTTATTGGGATAACTTGAATGGGAATTCAAAATGAGATCTCAAATTGATGCAAAAAAGGAAGTTTGAATTGTTAAATAAATGGAATTAGTATATTTTCCGCACTACAAAGGGCACCTACAAGCATTCAATTTTCTCAAAATACGATGCGCCTTATATATGGATCAATATTATGATGTATTGGACATAGTATTTTAAATATTCTGTAAAGCACTTTGTTACAGCTGCAGCGGTTGTGAAAGCGTTATTGTATTGTGCTGTATTCCCTTTAGCGTAGCTCCATCTAGTGTTTGCATAGCGCACCCGCAGTTGCTATTGTGGCTTCTAATCTATGTGCTTTATAATGCGGTGCGCCCTATATATGGGGAAAAAAATTACAATAGGCCACTCAACGTGCACCTTGTACTACGAAGTGCCTTCTAGTACAGCATATTGTTTTACGTATAATGTATGTATATCCAATTACTTCCTTGGAAAAAGCAATGTCCATGAAGGATGAGTTTGGTATGGAAGAAAAAAAGCACATCAAACACCTTCAGAGACGAATTAAAACAGATCATGGACATCTTCAACACCTTATCTTCCCCAGAAAGTGAAAGCTGTTGGCAGTGCGAGGCAATGGATGCGGTCCTTTAGTCTTGGCTCCCTGGTTCTCCCTATTTTAGTTTGACTTCCCCACATTTCCATTGCTCTTCTGCAAAATGAGTAAGATAGCTGTGTGGATTAAGAGAAGATTGGGGGGATGCGAATGGCATTTACCTGAGGGAGAACATCCGTATCTGGGCCCCGATGCTTCATTCCCTTTGGGAGCTCTGGGCAAACAGAGCTGTCATTTACTCGCAGGATGGAAGATTAGCACCCCCACTGCCCAGCCTCCTCAAACCACACAGTGATTCTCACACAACACTGCACATCATCTATTATTCAGCATGTTTGGTTTCATCACCCTGTGGCCATCTTGTCTCGCCAAAAACACATATTTAGGGTCCATCAGCAGCTGTTACAGTTTGTAATGATACCCAGGTACTCAATAAAAACAAATCCCCCCCAAAAAAGGTTTCTAGAGCCAATGACACAGGTTGATGGTAATTCGAATCAAAAGGTCAATAGACTTTTTGACCTTTTGAATTTTTACCTGACTTTTTTTTTGGTATTTAAATTACTCACGTTACAGACAGATTTTGGAGCTGCCTTGCATCATGAATGCATTTAAATGTGGAGTAACTTTGGGTTCCATGCAGGATCCGACGTGTGATGCAAATTACCACGGAAAGGACCGTCAAGATTTAGAATGTGAGCCACTTTCAAGATGCAAAAATACTGTTGTAAATTATAAACCCGAGCAATTGAGAAGGATGGATTAGTCTAGTCTGAATTTTAATTTTAATTGTCAGGTATTATCTCCCGTAATTTCCTGTGAATAATATGCAACATTTTTTAAAAAAAAAAAGAAAGAGATCCAAAACTGGCTGTCATTGATTAAAAAATCAATTAATAAATAACAAATAAAAAAATCGACAATTTATTCACATTTAAGAGCCCTACCTACCTTGAGGTTGTAGAAAATTTTACACTAATATCTAATGTAACAAATGTATGTAGTATAAAATGTATGTAATGAGCTGTTGTTATAATAAGCTGTTGTTGTATAAATATAAAAAAAAATAATGAGCTGTTGTTACGGACATTACATGTTGTGTTTATGGTGGCATTTGTAGCAGTACACCTAAATAAGGGTTCAGTTCCCTTATAGCTCCTCATTACTTGTGCATGTTCTGCGCTCGTATCCTGCAGTTATTCCATATAGTCTTGCATCAGTTAACCACGTTAGCCCGCTAGCATTGACCATATGCCGTTCCTGGCTCTTCTTATGAGCACGTAAGGGCATGACGTTGGTGATTTGCTTACTGTAAAGTCACTTAAGGTTAGGCCGATTGTTGCTCCTTGTGAAGTTACTGTGTGAGGGTGTGGAGCTTTTCATGGCGTCGCTGTGTCTAATTACGTTACAGCCACTAGATCACAGGCGTCAAAACTCCAATCCATTATCCTGCATGTTTTCCATCTTTCCCTGCTGCAACACACCTGCTTCAAATGATCAGCATCGTTATCGGGCATCTGCGGCACTCGCTGATGAGCTGATCATTTGGAGCAGGTGTGGTTGGAGAGATTGGAAAACATGGAGGAAAGCCGCCCTCGAGGACCGGCGTTTGACAACTATGCACGACAATGTGTCATTGTCTGTTATTACGATCCAAATGTACACGTTTAGGGATTGCCAGTAGTGCATTATATTTTTAGGCAACGTGCCGCATTATACACAAGTACAGAGAAAAAATAAGAATAATTTAAGGGTGATTTTGTGGGGGGCGGTCATGTTGTATAAGGGTGTGTATTATTCACGAGGATTACGATACTAATATGTATACTACACTGCACCGGATTTTCGGAGGCAAACGTATCTATACACTTGTGTGAAACCGGAGCCTGATTCCCAACAGGTGCTATGGAGAGAACAGGGCATTGTGGGTCACAACAGCCTCCTACACACTGAATGTCATCTGAAATTCAGGCTGCTCTGCACAAACAAGTGTACACATCTCAGTCACACTCACACATACACACGCACGTCTGTATTCCCGTGCGGCAAGATGAGATGGATGAGAGGCTGTTTTACTGTTAACAGACAGTACACCAGAGCACTGCTTGGATACATAAAAGAAAACAAAGTCTGAGCATAGACATTTACAATTTCTGGAAATATAATGGGTGTTCCAAAAAAATGTCAGAATTCCTTGACGTAATAACCTAACCAGTTATCGCTCAAATTATCTAAAATCTCAAGAGATGTGTAAGAACGAATAAGTTGATTATTCAACTGAGGTTTGAATTTAATGTTAGCTCGTTTGTTATTTTTAATTGAAGAATTGTATTTTGTTTGTAAAAACTGGCACAAACATAGTCAATCACAGTGTGCATTTCAGGGTAAAAAATAAATTAATTAACCAACCCATCGTATTTAGTACACATACCTGTCAACTCATACAGTTTAGCCATAGTTCATATGGATTTCGTGGTAAATCTTACGTATATGGCCGTATCGCACAAATCATACGGATTCTGAACATTTCCGTTTTTTTTTTTTCACCAACTCCAAATGATTTGGAGTTGGTGAAAAAAGTAACGCAGGAATACAACTCTGAACACAGTAATGCCACTAAGTAGAATGATGATTAGACATTAACCAGACATTGTATTATGGAGATCTACAATAAATATCATTGAAAATGTCGTGGGGTTTTTTCTGACATATAAATTGCTTTGGTATGTTATAAGGATTTTTTGCTCTTTATAAGGATTTTTTTGGTAGTTTATACAAGTTGACAGGTATGAGTACATGGCACAAAAATTTCAAAACGGGAAAGCCAAAAAGAACACACACAACAAACATTTATGAAGCTTTGAGAACTCAGTTATAAAAATCCACATCAATGTGTTGTTGGAATTTTGATAAATGAATGTGTTATTTTCAACATGAAACGTTTTTCTTTTAATTTTTTTTTCATTGTTCATTTCAAGTAGAGTCATTACTTGGATATATCATTTGTTTTGAAACACCCCGTAAATTCACAAGTGGTACAGTGTCTTAAAAAATGACTGACAGGGTGGGTGATTTCCACTCCCACATCCACAACACATACTTCCATGAAATTTCTCTACTTTAACCCAGATCAGAAGGGTACTGATTAAGGTGGGATAACATCCAAAGTAGCAATTTCGGTATACAGCAGTCTAAATGGTACTTGAAATGAAATGCCATGACATTGTCGCTTTTTAAACATTTTCACCATTGATCTATTGATTGAAAAAAATGAAAAAGTACATTGTGCAAAATAAAAACACGCTCAATAATATGAATGAACTTTAATGAACCTATTCCAACAGATCACCTCGATGGCTAATAAACAGTCACCTCTGAAAAAGCAAGCAGTTGCCAACTTATACATACAGCATGCAAAATATCAGTGGCACTTACTAAACTTCTGAAAGTACAATATGCTTGACGGTGACATGAATGGAAGTTATTTTACACTAAATTGTCTTCAGCATCTTCTTGTATATTTTCTCCCTCAGATTGGTCGGGTGTTGAGCTCAGACTGAACTCAAAGGAGACGGGTCAGATGCTCATTAGCACTGAGGTCAAGTTTTACAACTGCAGTGTCCACCAACTGTAAGTAACTCTCAGCTCCACAAAACCACTTTGGGTCAATGCGAGGAATGTACTGTATACCTTAAGAGCCCCCCCCCCCTCCGCCTCCCTGCTGAAATGTTTTCTGAACTCATTTTATTTTATTTCCATAGCATTACAGATGACTGTTTTTTCTTGGATAATCTGTGAAAGTGGACCCCCACACTTTGTGTCATATACACTTGTAGAAAAATGACAACAACAACACTGCACTAGCTGCTATGCTAGCATACGCTTTACGAACCATTGGCTATTTAGCATTGTTGTTTGACCTTGATGTGTAGACGAAACGTGCTCCACTGAAGGCCATTCTAGTTTGAAACGATCTCTGTGTAGCACATTTACGATGGCTGGCTTCACTGGACTGTGGCAGTTTATGCTGTTTTGAGTGAGATCCAAAGCACTTGCTGATTTGGAAGTGTCACTAATTTTGAGAGCGGGAGATTAGGGTGGTTTCACAGCGGCCGTGCTAACAGATGCGGATGAATCCAAAAACACTTTACCCGCCTCGACATGAAAAAAAAAAACAACAGGATGTTGGAGTCACTGTGTCTCCTGCTAAATCAAAGGGAGGCTCCGTCGTGCCGTTCGCATGCAACACACATCGTCTCAGAGCTCACCCTATAGCTCCATATATCTTTCGACTCTATGAAAACCTTGTCTGAGTGAGACAGAAAAAGCAATTACCAGCTTTCATATCAGCAATGACACAAACTTGTACACACTTCAACACACACATAACGAGAAAAGGGCACGTGCCGCCTCGCACACCATCGAATGCCAACTGGCGCTCTCGCACATTGTGCGCTCTCTGCTAGCCTGAGGGGGAGTCGGCCTTTTTCTTTTGCATCCGTGGGCTCAGTCAGAGATCCCTCCCATGCTTTTTGCACCCATGAATATTTCACTTTGAGCGCCAGGAGGAGAGCAAGCGGCCAATGCGTAGCTGTAAAAACAACACTCTTATCCACTGTGCCTGAATGCACAGTGTAGTAAATGTCGTTGCAAGCGATTAAAAAACATTGCCTTGTCATTAAAACACGTGTCATTTTCTTAGACTCCTTGCATGATGCGCGTTTCAGATGGGATCGTGTTACAATGGGACGTTGAATATAAATGGCCCTGAGGTGTAACAAATTAGGATTCGAGCAAAAGCTTTTGGAATAAGGCCTCTCAAAGTCAGACACAATTGGGAAATTCATATTTTCTTTTGCTTTTTGTGCAACGCTTAATCCAAAAGAAGGAGTGTCCTCAACATGGGGTGTTGAAAGGAGAGGAATATACACGTTGTGGTAAAGTAGGCGGACTCACATTCAGTGAGGCGCTAGCATAATCTGACGATTCACTACTAGTTATCAAAGTTTGAGTGTTGTTACTTTTTACTATAAACAGTGATTTACCTATCTTCATACTTACCTGTGACAAAATACAGCCTTGTCATTACAGTTAAGCCTGGATATTTTATTATTGTTATGTTTTTTTAAATCTTGAAGATGATGACAGTGAATTCAATCGTCATTATTTCCCGTGGGGAATTTGTGTAGAAAACAAATTGGAGGTCAACCAGCACAGAAACTGACTGTTAAATGTTTAACCTTTAACCTTAACCTAATTCCACTCTAATCCGTTTTGACCTTGTGTTTTCAAAACAGAAATCATGATACTGCAATTAGTACACTTTATGTTAAATTAAGCCAGCATAGATGAGAGGCTCCACGATTTCAAGGCTTTTTACGATATAAATAGTCTGAAAGATTAACTGGGATCAACACAAACAGGGTCTGCCTGCTGCATGATAAGTACTTTTTTTGCTGATAACTTGGGTGCTTGCATTAAATGCAGCCTGGCAGGTATTAAGCAGATATACGGTACATGCTGGAAGGCTCGGAACAAGAAGCACAATAAACACACTGAATTTTAATCTGGCAAAACCATACGATTTCACAGCTCGACTTTCTCTAGTCTATACATTCTTCGTGTTGTTTATTTCTTACTTTTTGATGTCATGTCATATTCTTTCAAATTGTGAGTGCTGATTGGCCTCTAGACTGGCCAATGTTTGCATGAACTGTGACAAGTGCAGTCAGATTTTTATGGTCTAAAAGAGAAACCGAAACCATTGTGGACTGAAAATGTTGTGTGAGTGAAAAAGTGATATTTTGGCACGCGCTTAACCGCGGCCTTTGTTCGGCTCCTCTTCCATAGTAGGTGCGACTCCACATTCGTACACACCCACAATATGAACACCAATCGTATGTATTGCAGCGAGACAATCACACACATCCACACACATCAGCTGTTTATAAGCCACAATGCTGTGCTAATGGTTATTGCAGGATCAAACTGTGCCAGTGTCTTATTTGTCCCCATTGCTCGACGTCGCCATACTGTGTCGTCCACCCTCTTTTGTCATGACAGATGCTTTTTAGCAGGCCCAACCCCCCAATCATCACACACACACGCCCCCATACATTCACACTAACCACACTGTACATTTTCAAATGTAAAGCAGCATAAAATTGCATGCTGCGAGAACTTGGCCCAGAGGCTATCAGGTCCAGTGCCAAGCACAAGGACACAACAGCAGGTGTTCAGTTGGGATCAGAACTCATTTCCTCTGTCGAGTGTCGGCCAACTTTGACAAAGCTGCCCCCCCCATTCCACCCTGCCTCCTTTGGACTCTACCCCTCTCACTCTGCGTGTGTGCGCGCGTGTCCCCCATGCAGGTGTCTGTCATGTGTGAACAGCGCCTTCCGCTGCCACTGGTGCAAGTACCGCAACCTGTGCACCCATGACCCGTCCAGCTGTTCTTTCCAGGAGGGAAGGGTCAACGCCTCCGAGGTTGGTGAGAATCACACACAACACACACAGGAAAAGAACATTTGTGCATTTAACTTGTATTACTTGTTTTGCTTTTTCATTGGATATCTTTTGATTGTGTATGAGTTAAAAATGTTGTGGTTGATCAGTGTAGAGCACAGGTTTCAAACTCAAGGCCCGTG
Organism: Hippocampus zosterae; assembly: GCF_025434085.1. Taxonomy (NCBI): domain Eukaryota; kingdom Metazoa; phylum Chordata; class Actinopteri; order Syngnathiformes; family Syngnathidae; genus Hippocampus; species Hippocampus zosterae. Next base: position 29,773,000 of record NC_067452.1, read on the forward strand.
GGCCAGATCTGGCCCATCATATCATTTTATGTGGTCCGCGAGAGCAAATCAAGCACGCCAACTTTACCACGAAAATTGCTCAAATCTGAACCAAAATTTTAAATTGTCACATAACATAGAGATTTTGCAAGCATGATATTATGCTTATCACATTAACGCAAGCAATGGCTGAACACACCATTATTCTTGACTTCTGATTTCAAAACTCTAAAAAATCTAACCACCAATTTGTTGTGCACTGAATATGTAATGTGTGGAGGTGATTAAACATTTACACGGTTTTACAAAATTCACAGTCATAATGACCCTCTCAGGGAAACCGTAACTACAACCGCAACAAAATGAGTTTGACACCCCTGGTGTAGAATGTAATTAAAAAAATAAAAGGTTTGTGTCAAAACAATCTCAGTTTGTTCAGATTTGATACATTTTTCCGTATAGGGAATAATAGAAATAAATTATTTGTTTCAGCATAGATCAAGTTATGGTGACAACTTATTTGAATAATTAACAGCATGTATGTACCTCATGTGAGACGAATAAAGGGTTATGATTTTCTGTTAGTCTATTCTTAAAATATGATTAATACAGTAGATAATACAGTATGTAATGTGTTGTATAGTCATTTAAAAAAACATTTGTCGCAATTATATTAGTTGGAGCTGTCTGGACTATAAAGCATCAGCATTAAGTACCACAAATGTATCTCGTTAGTCAGCCATTGTTCTTACTTTGGACCCTGCCACCTCAGTTCCATTTACCGTCCATAACTCAGCATGATGCCAACCCACTCCATACACAGTGGTACCCTGCATGATTATTTAGAAGACGAGTTGGCACCAGCGTTCTTTTGTTTCCATCCTGCAGGACTGTCCACAGCTGGTGCGCTCCGAGGAGATTCTGATCCCGGCGGGGGAGGTGAAGCCCATCACCCTCAAAGCCAAGAACCTGCCACAGCCGCAGTCTGGCCAGCGGGGCTACGAATGCGTCCTTCACATCCAGGGGGTCAGCCACCGCGTCACCGCCCTCCGATTCAACAGCTCCAGCGTGCAGTGCCAGAACAGCTCGGTAGGCTGGCTTTCCCATTGTTGTCCTCCTCTTCTGTTGGTGAATTCAGCGGTGTCTGCCATTGTGTCGCCACACTATAATGTCGGGCTATTTCTGGGAACACAAGACACATTAGAATGTGCTCTATCTTTTCAAATCGTACAGTGGCAAACTATAATGAACCGCCTTGGTTCGTTGAAGAGTATAGATCTCTAGAAAACAAAGTTCCTGAGCATGTGCCATGACGTGCCTGTATTCTGGCAATTCAACTTGCTCACTTTCTTTTACAAGAAACATACTTGAAGTTAAGCATTCCATCCGTATTGGATGTGGCAAAGTAAAGCAAATTGTGATGATGCCTCCTTCACTTGGTCTTTGGAGATATATCATCAAGCAAAAACTAATATGCAATTATTGCTTGGGATTGCATGAGGTCATTGTAGCTCAATTTTATGATATTATTTGCCGGATTTCTTGGCTAACATTAAAACCACAGAGAATATTGCGGATGGGCTAGCATGTCTGCTAATGAAATTATAAGACAAAGAAAAAAAAATGTATCTTCACTTTAAATTTCCAAAGAGTTTGTGGCTCCCATGAATATTGTATTAAACCGTTCAAGGGGCTCTTTTATTGCCGACACGAATGTACCGGTAATATGTCCTTTCTCACTTGCCATACAGTGACACACCATGACAACCTAAACCCATAATGTAGGAATTTAAACATCACTAAATGTGGGAGAAAAAAAAAACACTATTCGATCGTTGTTTCAAGTCTTTCTGATGAGCTGCTAGTGATATAGCGCCTCTCTAGTGGCGCAATGCTGCAAATGCAGTTAAAATACCAAGCTGCCACAGAGGGACATCAAAGCGATATCAACCGGTCTGGCTGGGGATGGCACAAAATTAACTGGAAGCGATCACCACGCAATTGAATGGAGAAAAAGCCCTGTTTTAATATGAGTGCATAATTAAGCATGGAAAAACTACACCATTCCGACAGTCATGCATTATATTCCCCCGGAGATCCAATCCATGGACGTAGACATTTTATGCCCCACATTTCCCATTCCCACACACACCGACGCAGATTTTTCCAGTCTTGACAAGAAAGTCAGACTGGAAATAAGGACATAACGGGCACTTCAGGACAGCATCTTTCAAGGCCAGAGGGGGATTCAAGTGACCGCCCAGCTGACCTATTTCTTTGGCTTTCTCACTTTGGCAACTCTCTAACGACGGAATGATGTAACTGTGGGGTAACAATGGAATGACATACTTGTGCAAGTGCATGTACGAGTTTGTCTTTTTTAGCTACCTCACATTGAAATCCTACCATTCTTTTGCACTCTCCTTATTTGCAGTACTTGTACGAGGGGATGAAAATCAGTGAGCTGCCCGTGGATTTCTCTGTGGTGTGGAACGGCAACTTCATTATTGACAACCCAGAGAACATTCAGGGTGAGTTCAGTCAAAAGGCCTGCATGCTACATTTACCGGGGCCCAACATGATTGGAGGAAGTGGACTTGGGTTTTTTGTGGCTAATTGTCGATAAGCAAATTTTTAAAAAGTGATACCTGATCACTGATCAGATTATGAAATGGAACAATATATCTATTAAAATAATAAATAAAATAATATTAGTGAGGAATTTTGACATTGACTCCTTAAAGTTACTTCATTATTCAACGTTCCTTTCCCCTAAAATTATCCCGATTGATGATGTAATCGTAATTGTTATGGTTATTATCGACTTTTTCCCGTCAAATTATTACAGCTTTTACTCACTTACTTTATTTTTATTATTTTGCACAAAAAAAAGTTATTTTTGTAGCTCACATATGATTTTTTTTCCCCGAGTACTAGAACACTTTTCTGTCATCCGATTTGTATTATAGAAACACTCAAAATAAGCCATGATGTTAGGATGTAATGTCGTGTATCATCAAGTGAAATGACTCAATCAAACAGGCTTGATGAATGCACTGCTGTGTGAGTGTGTGCTTGCCGGTAAAGAAGGGCAGGCTCACTATGCTTCAGCCTGTCACTGTAAAATTGGCCTAATGTGCGCGCGCCCTAAATGTCACCAAACTTTGCAAAGCAATTGTCCAGGTTTCACAAAGTCCGTGCGCACCGCACGTGTTTACATGTGTGTCTGCCTTATTCTGTACCTCCCAGTGCACTTGTACAAGTGTGCCGCTCAGAGGGACAGCTGCGGCGTGTGTCTGAAGGCCAACAGAAAGTTCCAGTGCGGCTGGTGCAGCAGCGAGGGGAAGTGCACCCTGCGTCGACACTGCCCTCCCATCAACCCCTACACCACGCGCTGGCTGAACCTTTCCAGCAAAAACGTCAAGTGCACCAACCCACGCATCACTGAGGTCAGTGCATTACCCATTTTAATGCCAAATTCCAATGTGACGTCTCTCATCTACTGTACTGTTGACACATATTCGATATCACTATATTTACAGTTACTCAACACTTGAGACAACGTGTATGTACACTCATCCGAAATATGGGCGACGAAATGCAGTACTGACAATGTTGTGCAGTGACAACATGGAAGTAAACAATCACATATATATTTTGGTTTCAAAAGGTCCAAAACCTCCATTTTGCTTCACATTGTTTTTGCGGTTTTTTTTAAAGGTCTGTGTTTAGTACCACCGGACTTGTTTGGACTACTACTGTTGTGTTGTTGTTTTGGATGTTTATATCACCGATCGCCATTTCATTGACCAGCAACGACATAAACAAACATTCCATTCCTGTAGGATTTTTATTCATGTCACCAAGACCTGAGTCGGATTTGAGCATTGTTGAGATTGTGTGTGTTTTTTTTTTTCATGGAACCTTGCAAATGCAAGTTGGGCCACAGGGGAGAAAAGAAAATGGGTCACTTGAACTGTTTTGTCCAAATACTAACTCGTGCTTCTAAAGCAGGGGTCTCAAATTCAATTTATCGGTATGTGGGTGCCGCTGGAGATAGAGTCTGGGTGTCAAATATTCCATCAAAAATAGTTTCAAACCTAAAAAAAAAACTACAATTAATCCTACCTTGTCAATTATTTTAACAGTTCAGAACATGAAGAGTTCTTCAGAATGGGAAAAAGACTGCTGAGCTGAGCCGGTCTCTCATCGCCCTGGTATCATGCATACTCCTCAACCTCTCGAACTGAGTCATGACATCTGATTTCTAGAGCACTGCAACTTTCTCTGTACATTCAAGATATGTCGGGGTGCCCTTGTGCTAAAAAAACAACAAAAAAACATGATGTCTCCTGTTTGTCTTGAAATTGGCCATGTTTTTTTCACGGCAGGTTTTTGAAAAAGGCATGACCGCGACTTGGTAACAGGTTATCATTTCCCTTCACTTGGTGCAACTTCAGAATGACCTTTCGCTGAAAACTATAATGAGCCCGAGCTATGGTTGCCCATAAGTGATGAAAAAATAAGAAATAAACAGAAAATGACCAGGGCAACGACCGAGCAAAAATGATGGGGACCAGACTAACATTAAACCTCGATGTCATGTAGAGGGCCGCTATTTGCCGCCCAAATGGCCCGCTGGTTGTGAGTTTGAGACCCCATTTTGAAAGGCTCAATAACATTCAATGCTCGCGGATCTTGCTTATCAGAAAGGCATAGGCCTGCTGTTTATTTGGTCCGTTTGTCAGAATTTAACTGAACGTATTCTGTCCGCGGGCGACACGGTGTCTACAAGTTAGCATGTCTGCCTCACAGTGCAGAGGTGCAGGGTTCAATTCCGGCTCCGGCCTCTCCGTGTGTGAAGTTTGCATCATCTCCCCGTGCCTGCGTGGGTTTTCTCTGGGTATTACGGTTTCTTCCCACATTCCAAAAACATGCATGGCAGGTAAATGGAACACTCTAAATTGTCCCAAGGTGTGAGTGTGAGTGTGAGTGTGAGCGTGATTGGTTGTTTGTCTCTGTGTGCCCTGCGATTGGCTGGCAACCGGTTCAGGGTATCCCCCGTCTACTGCTCGAAGACAGCTCGGATAGGCTCCAACACCCCATGACCCTTGTGAGGATAAAGCGGATGAGAAAATGGATGGATGAATGAATGGATAGTCAGGACTTGTCCATGGATAGAAATATGTTGTAAAGATACCGATTGTTTCTGAATCAAGAGCTCATGCAACCGGATTGACATCGATATATCAAATGTGTTATGAGGTAGCTTTAGCAAAGATGAAATGAAGAAACTATGTACTTCTCTGTATGTCTCTAGTTCATCGCACTTTGACCATGAAACAGCTGATTTATTTTTCCATTTGCTATGGACATTGTTGAAAAATCCCAACAACCGGCGGTCCGCCATTGTCCCTGAACAAATTGTTAGATGTTGTCCCGTAGCAAGAGAAATTACAACCAGGTGTCATAGATAACTCCCTGACCAATGGCAGACAATGCTGTGTGGCTCTTAGCAAATTTTGCAACCGTTGCAAAAACATCCTTTGGCCTACTTTCTCTTCACTTCTGAAACACCTTCCTAGCACAAGTTCATTGCTTCAGACAACCCTACCCCTTTTTTTCCTTGAAGGGGCAGACATCCCTCTGGTGTACTGAATGTATTAATATGTTTGATTTGGATAGCATGCACCAAAGCTCCTCACACTGAGCTCATTTGTATACATACAAGCACATTAGTAGATGTGCCCACCACAAGCGATCTTCTCAATAATGAATGTTCCATTGTGTGCTATGGCACCTCCCATCACGGGCCATTAATATTAAGGGGATGCCGTGAGTCACACAGGGAAACTACATCAAATGAAGCTTGATGGGCTGAACAAAGACGAACCTGTGACGACTTTTTACATTTTACAGCTACAGCAAAGAGGCGAGCCGGCCTTGCACTGAATACAAATTTTGCCTCAGGCAAGACAAAATATTCTCACTTCTTCACATGGTGTTTACAGTACACGAAAGGAAAGTGCGACTGTCAGTAAAAAAAAGAAACTCACCCTTTTGATTCTGGAAGGGCCGGTAGACTATAAAAGTTGAAGCTTGGGTCTACCAAGCGACTCGGTAAACAACAACATTTCTGTCGTTATATTGTATAGATTAAGATTATTGATCCTTACTATAATTCTCTTTAGCAGCCTTCCACCAGTTTACCAAACTGTAGCGCTTAGAGGTTTCACTGTACACCAGAAAACACGTTGTAGATGAAAGCACTTGTATTAGTTTATTGGCATATTGATCAGGGAAGTGAGATCGAATCCCAAGAGGCGTTATTTTTAACCTAATAGAGCAAATGGACAACACAAACTGCATTCTGTTGCTTGATGATTTCCTGGCTTTGGCTTGAGCAGATACAATAAACCTTAATTTTGTATTGGGAATTAATTGAAGTGAGTACCATCCTGATTTGATTCATGATTCTCTTTTAGATTTTTTACGGAGCTCAGTCAGCCCAATAATCCTGTCGGCCATTGCGTGCTGCGTTATTGATGGTCCCTCTCAGCATTTAGTTTAGTCTCGCCTATTTCAGAATAACTTTCCCCACCATTAGTTCATCCGAAGCACTCCAATGGACATCTCTAAGCACCTTTTTGTACCTCGTTATTTCCTTTATTTGACGCAAACAAACATATTATCTTCTCAAATTGGCCCAATTACTTTCCTGGAAGTTTCATTCCCCTGAACATTGGACCAGCTCGTTGTTCAGTTTGGGTCATCACATCAAGCTTAAGCCCTGCTGTGATAGCTGGCAAAATCTGCAAAGTATCGAAGGAAGTAGCCGTGTTAAGTGGACCGAGTTTTGATCCCCTAAAGCTGGCGTGAGCTAGACGAAGAAAGCTTCACAGTCACAGCCGGTTCCTACAATGTGCAAGCTGATTGGCTGTTTGCTGGGAATTACCCTATATTGACAGTGTGACGATAGAGGCAAGGCAACAGTTCTGCTCCCTAAATGGATTACACAGAAAGTGTGGCGTGTCCGTACTCAATATGAATTGAGGGGTAAGGGTGGCGGGGGTGGACATGTGTGTTTGTGATAAGGCTTGGAAAAAGTCAAACATTAAAGCTGCTGGACAAAGGGTTGGTCGGAGGTTCTGCAAAAAAAAAAAACACGTCTCGACAAGTCATTGCAACAACGCTACATTTTTCTTATCTTAATGGTGATGTTTTTATCCTTCTTCGCCTTAGTTGGCCTCAATCAAGGTTCTATTGTTTCCCACTGGCTGGTTGTTTTGTTTGCATTGCCACTTGGGACTGATTAGAGAAGTGCAATGAAAATACTAAAGGGCATTATTTTCCACATCTTACAACTGTCTATGCAATTACACATGAACTTCCTTGTTAGATATTGTATGATTTAATAAGGAGTGAATCGATCAGAGACTCAGATCAACAATAATTATTTTTGTCCAAAATGCTCACCCAATTCATACAGCAGACAATTTAGTTTGCGAACCACTTGGCCTGAAAACCATTCAAGTATAATGCAACCTGTCGGGCCTCCATTCGTTCAAAATGTGGCGATTTTACAACATAGCCTACTTGATGTGAATGTCAGCTTTTGTAGTTTTTGACAAAATTGCTTACGATAAAACAAATGAGTTATGGCATCCATCCATAATACCACTCAACTTCTGCCACCACTGTCTACTGTTTACTCTCAATTTGGTGATAACGCCAATCTTTTTTTCCTTCCCCCTATTGCTTATGTAACTCTTTTAAGCCGACTCAAATAGCTGCCATTTCTTGACGGGGATATATTTAGCTATTATGCCACCCCCCCAACCCCCCCCCCCCCACACACACACACACACCCGACAGACTCTGAATGCCCAAACGGTCCTGAAAGATTTATACATACTCAGACCCTTTAGGCAGCGCAGTGACATACTTACTTTGCATCCAGAGCAATTAATGTCCATTGGATCAAGATTACAATGCCGCTGTCCCACAGGGACGTCGTGATCCACCCTGGTGAGAACAGGTGGGAGGGTTTTCAAGTGTCGCTTTGCGGACCTCGAAGTGGGTACAACACAATGCTGTTGGGGCGGGGGGGTCGACTTGGTTTGCATGGCAGGTGGTTGCAGATTGATTTTTTTTCTCGAGCATCTCTACTCCCCTGCACACCTCTCACTAACTTCTCTTCGGTTTGATTTCGAGTCAATTTACATAAAAACACCAAGGAAATTTTTTTTTCCCCTTTGACCTTTGCAATGGACGCCAACTAAACAATCTCAAATTCGCACTCAATTAAAATATGTAATTGGTGCAGTCAAAGTCTAGTCGAAGCCTGAAAGTTCTGTACAAACGTTAACCGGTACATGGAAGTGTTCATGATTCTCCACTACACCAAAAGATGACCGTACCTACAGTGAAAAATGGTGGTGACAACGTCGTGCTTCCCAATTATAAGAGGGGTGTGCACACTCCCTATTTTTAATCTACTTCCTGTTTGTTTATTTTCCTGTTTGTGGATCACACTTCTGGTGGAAAACAGTTTGGCATTATTTACCTTGGTCTCATTTTCTTATATCGCAAAAACCTGGCATTTGAATAAGGGGTGTGTAAAGTTTTCATATCCACCGCAGTTTATGTTACATCTGGCAGCATTACCGATTCTGAAAGCTGCGGGCAGATTGGATTGAAATGAAAGTATGCAGAGGCTGAAATCTTTGTGGACTGAAACAAATGTGACATCCACATCCAAAACGAAGGCAGGGCAGCAAAGAGAAACGCAACAAAATGAAGAGAACAGAATGTTGGGAAGAAATGAAGACAGTTTCATGGAACAAAATTTTAGAACTTAAACTGTAACTGTAGGTCACTGCTTCTCAAAGTATTTCGGTGAGCGGCGACACCACGTTTAACTGAGACTAACGTCATGCTTTTGTGATGGCTTGTAAGTTTTGGCTACCTTATGCCCTCTAAAGGTGACCCCGGTGGCTGGTCCCCCCGAAGGAGGCACACGGGTGACCATCCATGGAACCAACCTCGGTCTGGCCTTCTCGGACGTGGTGGGTAATGTGGAAGTGGCAGGAGTAAGGTGTGCTCCCGTGGAGGATGGCTACATCATTGCTGAGCAGTAAGTCATTCACGCTATACTGCAACATTGTTTTCTCATTTTGTTTACAACATACCTTGCTGTGCATGCAGTACGTTCAACAGATGAACACTTTGTATGTGGACAGTTCGAGGCCAAAATACACTAAAGTGAAGATAGTGAAGGAACAGTGACACAGGTTGACTTCAGATTCATCCTTTACAGAGCCTGATTTGTAAATTCTTTGTCCCTGGCATCCCTGCTCCCCGACGTGAAGTACACTGACACACCACCTCTCAGTCACTCATCCAGTTAGCAACGATCACAAAGCAGATGCCCGTGTTTACTTCCTTAATTGGCTTACTCTGCGCACAGATCATGTTCAAGTCCGTCCGATTGAACTCTTTACGAATTAAACTGCGGCTCACTGGCTTATTTTTGTTGCTGCTGTCAAGAATGTCATCAAGCAACCGTTTCCATTCCACTTTTTGGACTCAATCTGCCCTCATCACGTCTTGATAAGAATAATCATATAATCACAATAAGACCAGGGTCTACAAATTTAAATGAGTTGTATGATAACTTGGATAATGTCACGGTAAATTATACCGGTGTCCATCATTGTACATTCATTCATTCATTCATTCATTCATCTTCCGTACCGCTTGATCCTCACTCAGGTCGCGGGGGGTGCTGGAGCCCATCCCAGCCGTCTCCGGGCAGTAGGCGGGGGACACCCTGAATCGGTTGCCAGCCAATCGCAGGGCACACATAGACGAACAACCATCCACGCTCACACTGACACCTAGGGACAATTTAGAGTGTTCAATCTGCCTGCCATGCATGTTTTTGGAAAGTGGTAGGAAACCGGAGCACCCGGAAAAAACCCACGCAGGCCCGGGGAGAACATGCAAACTCCACACAGGGAGGCCGGAGCTGGAATCGAACCCGGTACCTCTCCACTGTGAAGCCGACGTGCTAACCACTGGACTACAGGGCCGCCCCTCATTGTACATTGTCCCTTTCAAATAAACAATTAAATGAAATAATATAATAGTAGTAATCTATATGAATTAAGAGTGAGGTTTAGCAACAAGAGGATTTTTTTTCATGAAATATAAGTTATAAATCACACTGTATGGCAAAATCTGTACTGCACAAGCTTTTATAGGTCAACTTAAATGGGGCAGTGAAGTTCGTAAAAAATGTCTTTAAAATAATCTATTCTGTATGTCTTCACTAGTCTGCACACAGTGTTCTGATTGATATTCAGTTTGTGGAATATAAATTAAGCAGCAAAATCCACCAGCTTTAAGCCATCTCCGAGATCGGCCATTTTGTCACTTGCTAAAAATGGTCAGTTAGATACCCTGAGTGTGTTGCAACAAAACACGGAGCACTTGTGTGGTTGTGTCGAAAACAAAAGAAAGTGGGAAACATTTAGTATCAAATGTTCATTTGATGTTTTTGTTAAAAATATGTAAATAACATTTTGGAATTAGGTTCTCATTTCAAAATCTTGTGTATGTTGAAAAAGTGGTAACATTTCATTGGACCGCCCTGTCCATTTGGTCATTCGTGACTGATTGGTGTAGCAAAGCTAAAAGTTGTTACGCTGCTACTGTTGCATTTTTTTTATTGATCACCTTTATTTGATATTTTGTGTTTCTTTTTTTGCAGAATTGTGTGCGAGATGGATGCTGCCCCTGCAGGCAGTCAACCTGGTCCAGTGCAGCTTTGTGTCAGCGAGTGCCGACCTGAACTCAGAACTCGATCTAATCAACTCTACTCCTTTGTGGTATACTGTACTTTAAAACTACAGAATACAGCAACCCAGCCATCATTCACCATTTCTCCTTGACTAATCTCCATATTTTGTATTTTGTAGACACCCACAATCACAGGCTTGTCACCCAGCAGAGGTCCAGAGTCCGGCGGCACCAAAGTTACGATCATCGGAGAAAACCTTGGTGCTGGCAGTAGCGTTAACGTTCTGTTTGGAAACCAGTCGTGTGAGTTCTTCAGGTGAGGGCCGGAAGGATTTAGTTTGGCTTTGGTTTGTATGTTTGTGTTTGATTCTTTTACGATCTCTCATAAAAGTCACACGACACTTCGGAATTTGACCATCATCATGCATGGCATCAGCTCTTCTCCTAAGGTGAACTTTACGATGGTCGCTATATTCGTAGACAGTGCAGTCGCACCGACTCAAGCACCGCTGCGCTTGTTTAGGAATACGGGTCATCTCTCTGCACCATGTCATGAGTCCAGTGCAACTTTCTAGTTTGGTGGCAGAAAGTCAAATAACCTTTCCGCCTGCTGGGACCACTTTCAACTCTTGGCACTGCGAGTGTAACGCGATGTTTGTGAATTTGATCGAGGTGCTTTCAGCCAGATTCTGAGCTCCACGGACACGTGTGGAGGAATACATCATATTTAATTCATAAATGACAACAGCATGCATCGAACCCTGCGAATTCATTGAACATATTACAGTCGACTCTGGCATTCTCGCGGTTTCGCACCTGCGGATTTTTTGTTCCATTATTTTAAACTAATTTGCGGATTCTTTTTTTCAATTTGGATTCTTTCTCATAACGGAAATCTAATATTTCCTACTTTCCTCTTTCTCTCATTCCTGCATAAATGTTAGTAAGGCCTTCAGATCTACAGTACTGCATCACTTGGATAATAATAGCTTACTTGTGAAAACATTGTGCACCTGTGGGCTTGCTTCGACTCTCAAACCTTTTACATTTACATTCATTCTGCTGGATTCTCCCACATTCCCCCCAACCTTTACTTTTCCATCTTTCGGCAGCTATTTTAAGACCTTGTACTGTGGTCTGACTGCTACACAATACGGTTGAAGTAAGTTGCATTTTAATGAGATGCGGGCTTAATTACTGGCTTGTGTTTCTTTCCTGTATACTTGCCACGGGAGGTCAATGCCGTTAATGGGTTTGGGCTGGATAGGAACTGAACTCATGGAATGAGGACACATATGTTGACAAAGTAGATCTGATACAATCATACATGTGGTCATTTGTAGATAATGGATCCTATGAAAGGCTGGAATGTGGTAATTGTGTAATGACCCGCCAGTTATTGCAGTCTGTCATATGTCCGGGTGGGCATGAGATCTGCCCCAAATGGAGGAGCTCCAGGGTCTTGCAGGTCTTGTTCACGAGTGAGGGAAGAATAAAGCGGGAGATCGACAGGTGGATCGGTGCAGCATCTTCAGTGATACAGACTTTGTTTTGGTCCGTTGTGGTGTAGATCTATATTTCCACCCTCACCTATGGTCACAAACTGCGGGCAGCACCGAAAGAACAAGATCCTGGATAGAAGCTGCGAAAATTAGTTTCCTCTGCAGGGCATCCAGGTGCGCCCATTTAATGTTAATAATTTTTGCTCTTTATAATTCTTGCAGTCGAACTATGACAGAGATTGTGTGCTGCTCCGCACCTTCTCTGTCCGGCATCAGCTCGGTCCAGATCAGCGTCAGTGTGGATCACTCCCAAATCAGGGAAAGTCTCACCTTCGAGTACATTGAAGATCCCACCGTGGTGCGCATTGAACCCGACTGGAGCATTGCCAGGTAAAACACACACACCTGACCTGTGGGTCGCACCACATACATGTCAATACATTCATTCACATTCTCATCAACTCAGTCCTGTGAAGCTTTGCCATCAAGCAATCGATTGTTAGCCGGCGTAAGTCAATACTGCACTTTCAATTACTTCTCCTTAAATTAGTTTGGATGTGATTGAGCTGCCGCTTCACACGGTCCGCAGACAATCTCTCATTGAATGTAATCTTCAAATGCACTTCTAATTTAGAGCCGAGGAATTAAATTGTGTACTCGACTGAATTTACTCGGGAATCTTACAAAAAGTCCTGCAAGCTATTTTACAATCAAAGTTTTACTTTTCATGAAATATAATTTAAAAAAACAGGAACATCCAAAGAGGGCAAACCTTTGCCAAGTGAAAATAGAATACGGTCCTACATGAACAATTGAAACAAATATTAACCTAATTTAATTAGATCTGATCAATACCTATATAAGTGTCTAAAAAAAGTGGCATTTTTAAATGCCAAATCTTAAACATATTCACATTAAACATTTTTAGCATAGCATTACAGCTCCTCACTCTGCAAAAAAAACCAAACAAAAAAAACATTCATTCATTCATTCATCTTCCGTACCGCTTGATCCTCACTAGGGTCGCGGGGGGTGCTGGAGCCCATCCCAGCCGTCTCCGGGCAGTAGGCGGGGGACACCCTGAATCGGTTGCCAGCCAATCGCAGGGCACACATAGACGAACAACCATCCTCGCTCACACTCACACCTAGGGACAATTTAGAGTGTTCAATCAGCCTGCCATGCATATTTTTGGAATGTGGGAGGAAACCGGAGCACCCGGAGAAAACCCACGCAGGCCCAGGGAGAACATGCAAACTCCACACAGGGAGGCCGGAGCTGGAATCGAACCCGGTACCTCTGCACTGTGAAGCTGACGTGCTAACCAACAATCAAATCAAAATGTATGACAACAACAAGAGAACTTATCGGAATATTTCTCAGAAAATGAGGAGCTATTTCTCTGCTCTTCACTGCTTTCTAAAGAAATATCAAAGTGGAAATGAATTGATGGAAGCCATTTTAGTTAACTTGTTATCTACCTTGGTAATGAGTCAAGTCTTTATTTCACAAAATGTAGACATACAAAAAATAAAAATCGGTGGCGAAAAAATCTTGCTCAAAAGCTAGAGGATTCCAACTTGTACGACATTTAAAGGTTCGATTATTTCACTTTTGGGTGAAGAAATGCAATATAAACCTATATAATAACATCCACATAATTGTCATTGAGAAGGTGTTGACCTTGGATGACTAATTATGAACTATGTCAATATGAGCCAGGAATCAATCAAATCCGTCAACGTTGTATACATGTCTGGTTGTCCTCAGTGGCCACACCCCCTTGATGGTGACCGGCACGAACCTGGATGTGGTTCAGGAGCCCAGGATCCGAGTCAAGTATGCCGGCAAAGAGTCAGTCAATGTAAGTGTCATTGCCATTGCTCGGTTGACTTGCCACTTCTTTCTTTTGTACTCATAAAACAAATTGCCATCACAGAAATAATCAAATCACTCTGTCCACCTCTCTGCTCTTTTAGAATAATGCATTTAGCAGTGAGCCCACAACCGTTTACTGTTTCCCGGATATTACAGTCTGGAAAAGTGGTTGGGGGCGTGTTGGAGGTGTGCATGATTGAGGCCAAGTGGACCTCTAATGGGTTTCAGTAGAAGATTAAGCACTGCAGGATGTCGCTGGTCAGCAGAAAGATACCCCACATAATCAAAATCCCAGCATTGGGAAATCGCCACAAATTGCGTTTGAGTCTCTGGCCTGCCGACTTTTTTTTTTTTAATTAAGAGAATGGGATTTGTTCTTAGGGCTCTCTGGACAAAGAGAAGGAGGTCGCATGGCTGGGGTAAAATAAGTAGACTGGAACAGAAGATTAAAATACAGAAGAGTGCCAGGGTCCATTTACATATGGAACAATGTTTTAATCAGCAGCAGCAGCATGATGTATATTTTAGTACATGTACTATGGAATATACTGTATATTAGTGGATAGATCTTGAAATTCAACGAAAAGAAGACAGAGGTGATGTTGTTTGGTCCCAGTGGCCCTTGTACATTCCATCCTGTAGACTTGGGCCCCCTGTCTCCTTATCTTAAGTCAACAGTCTCAAACTTGGGCCTTAAACTGGACAGTGATTTCAAACTCGATCGGCAAATTGGTGCCGTTGTTAAATCCAGCTTCTTACACCTTAGACAGCTGGCCAAAATAAAACCTCTCCTCTCACATGAACACTTTGAGACAGTAATTCATGCCTTTGTCACATCCCGGCTCGATTACTGCAATGCCCTTTACTTTGGAGTCAGCCAGTCCTCCATTAAGCGCCTTCAGCTGGTCCAGAATGCCGCTGCTCGCCTCTTGGCTGGTACTTGTAAGAGGGAGCACATAACTCCTACTCTGGCATCCCTTCACTGGCTCCGCATTCATTTTAGAGTTATTTTCAAGATCCTCCTCTTTGTTTTCAAATCTCGCGCCACCTTACCTCTCTGAGCTCATCCGCCCCTACACACCTGCCCGGCGCCTCAGGTCTGTGGACCAGACATTATTAGATGTACCAAGAACTAAACTGAGGCTCAGAGGGGATTGAGCCTTTTCTGTTGCTGGTCCCTCTCTCTGGAATGACCTCCAACTGAACATTCGGCAAGCCTCTTCGCTGCCCATCTTCAAAGCCCTCCTCAAAACTCACTTGTATTCTTTGGCATTGGACTCAGCATGACTTAGATTTGTTCTTGGTTTTACTGTTTGGTGCTTTCTACCACCTTTATTACGATTTGTCTTAAAGTTTATTGTGCATGTTAAATTGCTCCATGTACAGCACTTTGTATGCAGCGATGGCTGTTTGAAAGTGCTCTATAAATACTGTTGACTTGACTTGACTTGATAGTTGGTTTGGTCGGGCGGTAGATAGGTAGGTGGGTTATAAGACTTGTTTGAATTTAAGGAAACAAAATGGTATTTATTCATTTCATCATGAGCTGTATTCTGTTGTACTTTTAGAGAATCATCAACACGGATGAGTGGTGTCATTGCATGACAAAAAGGTTCGCGGGGACACGAGCCGAAAAGATTGAGAATCACTGTTTTATAGCATCTCAGGGGAAAACAAGAAGAGAAAAAAAGCCTTCCCCCATTTCTAGTCCTGTTTCGTACTGCTGAGTGCGGTCTAAAATTAGCCTCAAGTGTGTTGCTCGTTTAGTGCTGGAGATCAAAATTCAGCCTTGAGTTTTTATTCCAACGATGTTTGCCCGCATCAGGACACCGTTTCCCTGGAAGCCCTTTGTGAGATATGAAGGTCTGTGTACATTGCAAGCAGGCTGTTTTATATTCGGAAGGGCACATAAACACTTCCTGTGTGGCCTGTTAAAATGTGATTGACTCGTCTTGGTGTCTGCTGTTCTGCTCAGCCTTGACAGAGATTTGTTCGTCTCTTCAACCTCGCAAAAGCTGCCTGCTTCACTGCCTTGATTACACATGCGGAGGATGCATTTGTAACGCTGAGGTTACCACGACACATCTTTCATATGCCTCCAGTCTCTGCTCCCATTGTTGCCAGAGGATGGTCACCATCTCTCTTGAGTAATACTCAACTCGACTTGAGCGCCTGTCTATCAGGTGTCTGTAGCGTGAGATGCCCTCCTTGCTTCTCTCTGCCTCATGTCACCTGCATTCATGCACAAAGAGAAGGTTGTGATTGTATCCGATCAGTGACTGTGTGCCTGTCAGAGGCATACGGCTCATAAAAAGAAAGCTTTGTCCATCAACCATCATGGATACTCAATAATTGCAACATTATATGTTCTGATTGTTGTTCTTTTGTGCACTGAATGCACTGCCATGCATCACATCACCATCCATGGGTGGTTCATTCAGTCACGGCAGCCTCTTGAGTGTCAGACTGCAGTGCTTCTTACACACACTGATGTTTGTTGATTTATGGTGGACTGTATTGTATCATTGGAAAGAATAATAACCGCAAGAATTTGCATGTGCTTTATGTAACATGCCCACTTTTGGAATTTCATTCATCAGCATGTCGTCTTCCGCTGCACTTCCGCATGCAGTTAGATCAGTAGCCTCAAGCCACCAGGGACCCCTACCGGTCTGTGTGACATTTGGTGTGGGGCTTCTTAGACAGACTCCATCCATCTATCCATTTTCTGATCCGCTTATCCTCACAAGGGTCGCGGGGATGCTGGATTCTATCCCAGCCATCTTCGGGCAGTAGGTGGGGGACACCCTGAACCGGTTGCCAGCCAATCGTAGGTCACACAGAGACGAACAACCATCCACGCTCACACTCACACCTACGAGCAATTTTGAGTGTTCAATCAGCCTGCCATGCATGTTTTTGGAATTTGGAAAGAAACCGGAGTACCCGGAGAAAACCCACCCAGGCCCGAAGAACTGCACATAGGGAGGCCAGAGCTGGAATTGAACCTGGTACCTCTGCACTATGACGTTGACGCACTAACCACTGGACCACCGGGACACCCTCATAGAGAGAATGAACCAAAAATATTTGATTGATCGCAGGACTTTGGAAAAAAACACATTTTGAAAATCAAGGGCATACGAGTGTGAGCGCAGATGGTTGTTCGTCTTTTTGTACCCTGCGATTGGCTGGCAACGAGTTCAAGGTGTACCCCGCCTCCTGCCCGAAGACAGCTGGGATAAGCTCCAGCACGCCTCATGACCCTTGATCACAAAATGGATGGATGGATGGATGCAACAGCAGTGACTAATCCCTCCTGTCACTCAGTGTGTATATTGCTTCAGAAGTGGTGTGGCACACATCGTTTTTGGGTTACTGCAGTACAAATAACTATTCTCAATTTTTTTTCCCAAATGGTGGCTTTAAAAAGAAATTCTTAGAATAGATGAATCATGGGTTCACTGTGTGTCTCTGAGGGTAAGTAAAGCTGCGCTGCTCCACTTGCACGGCTAACTTTGCAGGACTCGACTCCGCGCTAAATAACTGTGACACGTCTGTGACTAACAAGCCACCGGGATGACATCTGGTAATTAAAGTCATTTAGTCAGTACCCTTAAATGTCGTATTTGTTTGTTTCTTCATAGTTTCATTCAAGCTGACTTTATAATTGGAGCCCGATTGTGGAAGATGCCCGTTGGGATATTTTGTGACTGTCTGCAACTATTTATTTTTGTGTATTTATTTCTCTGCCGTTACCGATTGTATCTCTCAACATTTGCATGAAATTTCTGAGGGGAATTGCAGTTTGTATCAATGCTGAGATGGCTCCAATTTCTAATGATACTTGGCTCACGTTGACTTGTTTTAAATCATGCTGACAAGTTGACTCACGAACCTCTAGCCCGGTGAACATGGCAAAGGCTTGTTGGCTTGTGTACCACACACAGGCTCGTGTGGATGGGAGCTTTGGATTTTATGCCAGTTGGTTTGGCAGGAAAACAGTGTAGGAGTAACGGAGCACAGAGCCAGCCATCTTTTAAATACTAGCCCCCGGATGACCCCTGACTCTTTGACCCCCCCTCATCCTACACACATCACTACGAGGCCATATCCTATCCTCCCTTCCTTTCTCACTGCTACCCTGGCCGCAATACTTTTGCGTAGTTTGTTGGGCAGCATGAAGACACTACACTCGATCTGCAGCCCGAGGCACTCGGGAATGTTGCTTCTCTTGGAGAGTGCAAACCGATGAGGCCACAATTTCAATTATTTTCTCGAAGAGTTGACCTCATTCCACATTATCAACAGAACAATGTGAAGCTTCCCTCTCTGCATGGCCTGAAGGAAAGTGTCGTGCACTCGGTATTTGGCAAGACACAGATCGAGCTGCAGATAAGGAGCCAGGTTCCTTTGACAAACTACAATGTTGTAATTTGGAAGTTGTGCGAGTGCCATGTCATAAGTGCATCTGCTCGTGTTTTGTTGCAAGAGGTAAAAAGAACATCCTCGGCTAATATTCCAAGTCAGTTACCGTGCAGTGTTTTGTCAGTATAATGACTGACAGCTACGGGCAGTCTCATCCTCGAGCCAAACAACACATTTGCTTATCACATTGTTCAATGGCCATTTTGCACATCACAATTTTTTTTTTTTTTTTTGCTCGTCACCTTGGATTCCATTTTCCACAGCCAGGGAAAAAACAAAGTCGCGGTTGTTTTTGGTCCTGACAGGGTTTTAGCATGTGACACGATAAGAGAAAGGAGAGGAAACTACTGACAGTAGTCATTTCTGACAGTTTAATGTTACGGACCGTCATCTCTGCAGCAGTCTTGCCACTTGCCTGTCAAAGGTCTACTGCAGATGACTGAAGAACTCCAAAACTTTCATAGAGGATGTTGCAGGATTGGGAGACATAGAGCTCTGTCAAGCTCCTTGATCTTCAGTCCAAACACTTGTCGTTTCCAAAGTAATACCGTATTGGCCCGAATATAAGACGGCCCTGATTATAAGATGGCCCCCTCTTTTTAAAAACTAAAGTTTGAAAAAAAGACTTTTTGAATACGAAATTAATTTTTATACAGAAAATAATTACAGTATATCTGAAACATGTTAGGACTCGGATAAACCGAGTTTGGGGGGGATCCAAAAACGTAGACAAAAACAAGGTCTTCGTAGGGAAAAAGACAATTTAATGTCTCAATCGCACCGAAAATAAGGCGAGAACATAAAGCGCTGGTCCACAATAAGGACCAGGAGGCAAATCCAAACGAGTAACAAAAAGTGCTTGCACAAAAGAGCAAGGAAGAAAAATAAAGACCGTAAAATACGAACGAAAAACAACGTAACATCTGTCGAATTCAGCATTCGCTTCAATTATATCTGGCGCCATCTAGCGTCGTGAATGGGTAAAATGTCTAGACCCCGAATGCAAGACGACCCCCACTTTTTTAGTCTTATTTCACTGCAAAAAAACACCGTCTTACATTCGGGCCAATACGGTACTTGTAACTATAAGAAAAGGTGAGCTCATATGCACTAAAGCAATGTCATGGTGTCGTTGAAGGTAGCTTGAGGGACAGTTCAGATGTTAAACATAAATTTGTCCTTTCTGTGTCGCTTCAGGGCAGAACAACTGGAATGCAGGAATGAATGGTTATGCAATCATCTAATGCATAGGTGTCAAACTCAGGTCCTGGAGGGGCACTGCCCTGCATGTTTTCCGAGTCTCCCTGTTGCAACACACCACACTCCCTGTTGTCAGGCTTCCGCAGGGCTTACTGATGATCTGTTCATTTGAATCAAGTGTGTTGCAACAGGGAGACTTGGAAAACATGCAGGGCAGCGGCCCTCCAGGACCTGAGTTAGACACCTATGTTCTAATGGAATTGTAGTCTTCGCCTCAGTTCACTTCCCTGGTCCAAACAAGTTTGATAGTCTACATGTTAAGAGAACGCCTGTTCCTGAGAACACAACTCGTATGGTGTTGACGACACACAACAACTCTGCATCGATCTCCCTGGCTGGTTGTGTCACCATGCACGCACTTTCTCTCTTTCTATCTCTCTCTTTCTCTCTCTCCCTCTCTCTATTTCTCTCTCACACACACACACACACACACACAACAGGTAGAAGGTGTGCTATTTGCTTGCATTCAGCATCTTTGGTGATATTTGCCTCTAATTAAGTTTCTTCCCCTGAGAGAGGGAGCAGCCCGAGAATGAAAGCAGATAAAAAACCTTTGTGAGCGGAGTTGCTGCTCAGCAATCAATCCTCGCCTCCCAAACCCTCACTCCCTCCTCCCTTCCTCCCCTCTCTAGAGCTGAGCCAGCGAGGATAGATGGGAGACAACTCTCTCATCTGGGCAAACTGGAGAGAAGTAATAAAAGAACCGTAGCTCAGCCTCAGTCTCTGGCTGAGAAGGGAGTCGAGGCGAGCTCCTCCATGCTTCGTGGCTGATGTTTTTCACTCGAGCACCAGCGGCTGTTTATTTTTCATCTCATGAAGGCTTACTCAACAATGGGGACTGATTTAATGATCGACAGTTGGTTCTGCGCAAAGAAAGAGGACTTTATATGCCGTCTGTGTAATCCCCGGTGATTCAAAATGTCAAAATTGACCTGAATTGATTCATTTCAGCCTGCAAAGACCCTCGCAGAACAATGCACACACCACATATGTATAATTTTGTACATTTTACACATACACTTATGATTGGATTGATTTGAAATTGGATTGGAATGTGGGTTTTTTTTTGTTTTGTATTTGCTCAAATAATGACATGGATTTACTGACTGAACTGTTGAAAATGACAGCGGGCAGTTTGTACATGTTGCAAGGCCGTGAGATCATGCTATTGCTTTATTACTAAACTAACTACTTGTTATTATTTTCCAGAGGAGCAAAGGTGTGAATTTGAATTGCGCAATTTGAGGATCTACGTGACTTTCACATTTGCGTTGAATATCCTCAACAGGTGTGTAAAGGGTTGAATGCGACCAGCATGAGCTGCTCCGCTCCCTCCCTGGTGGAAGACTACCATCCAGGCTTGGACACTGTGAAACACGCGGACGAATTTGGCTTCATTTTCAACAACGTGCAGGCGCTGCTGGTTTACAACACCACCACCCTCCTCTATTACCCAAACCCTTACTTTGAACCTCTGAGCACCACCGGGGTCCTAGAGCAAAAACCAGGCTCTCCCATCATTCTCAAGGTATGCAGATTCTTGAGTTCCCATCTGACGAGTTGACTTCGTGTGACTTACAGATGCGTTGAAAGTATGAAACGGAATGCGAGTAAAGAGCACTATTTACTCCAGTAATTATCGTGGGTTCAAATTTGACTTTGTCCTTTAGAGAAACCATTGCCACTGTACATTGTTTTATATACCGTATTTTCTGCACTATAAGGCCCATCTAAAAGCATTCAATTTTCTCAAAGGCCAACAGTGCGCCCTACAATCCGATGGAGTTTCAGTGTTTTTATATTCCATTTAGTTGTTTCCCTGTTAGTGTTCCTATGCCAGCTCATGGTGATTATCAGCAGGAACCAATTGTAACCTAAAAGGGTTCTGCCTAACACGAATTGGCCAACACACACTCAAACAGACAACTTTGTAAGCTCTGTGGAGCCATTATGAAATGAAAATAATACCAAAAGCAGAGTTGACTACTGACTAAATGAAAAAATAAGGAGACAAGCAAGCCTGATAAGGATATTTAGCCCCTATGGATGTGAGCGCAAGATGTGTGTGTGCCTTTTTGTCTTCATAACTTTTGTCTTTCATTCCTTGTTTTGTAAGGCCATTTGTATTTGTATGTTTCATATCCGTGCTTGCGAACAGTTCTCATGGATTTCTTACAGCTGCAGCGGTTTTGAAGGCTCTCTATAAAAAAAGCTGTCGTGTATTGTATTGTATTGTATTGTAGTTCCATTAGTGTAGCACTATCTAGTGGATGCAGAGCACAACCACAGCCACTGTTGTAGCTTCTGTTCTTATAAAGCAGTGTGCCCCATATATGAAAACAGTTTTAAAATCGGCTATTCATTGAAGGTGCGCCTTATAGTGCAGAAAATACGGTAAACTGCACACATGTATCTCATTGACAAGCGATGTGGGGGCCATTTTCTTTTTTCTTTGTTTCTTTTTCTTTTTCTTTTTGGAAGCCTTTTGAAATCATATTTCACCAGGCCATGTGTTTTGATGTGGCACATCTGAATTGCAATCCCCTTATGTACCCACAGGGCAAAAACCTGCTTCCTCCAGCTTCAGGAGGGGTGAAGCTTAACTACACAGTGCTGATTGGAGAGACCCCCTGCTCTGTGACCGTGTCCGAGAGCCAGCTGCTATGTGAGCCGCCCAACTTCACTGGACAATACAAAGTCATGGTCAGTGCAAACCCAGAGCCACTTAGCATCCAACTTTTTTTCCCCATCTGTCCCCACATAGGGGATTTTATCTTCATTATAATTTCAAACTCCATTATTCATGCATTCATCATTGCTCATTCAGCCGAGGGAAAGGGGTTAAAGGGAGAGCAGTATGAGTGGGCTCAGAGGCGCCAAAAGGTTCTATAATCCACTGCAAGAATTTGTAATTGCTTACTTGCATTTGAGTGCTTTCCTTCATTTTGTATGCAGCTGTGTGTGTTTATACAATATTTAAGCATGCAATATATGTCCAGATTTCACAGAGCAGACCATGTCTTCAGACTGAACATGCACTCACTGTCATTGCTCTGTGCTGATCTTTCAGCATATTATCCAAAGAAACATGTTTGCCAAATTCAATGGGTGTTAAAACTTACTCCACTATGAGGCAGTAGAACCAGTTCTTACTATTTGGGAGAGAAGTGATGATTATCATTTAACAGTCATATACAATTCTAATGCCCTGCGATTGGCTGGCAACCGATTCAGGGTGTCCCCCGCCTACTGTCCGAAGACAGCTGGGATAGGCTCCAGTACCCCCCGCAACCCTAGTGAGGATCAAGCGGCTCGAAAGATGAATGAATGAATGAATGAATGAATGAATGAATACAATTCTAATTTGATTGACTTGAAGTTAGATAGGTTTGAGGACACCTGCACAAAGGTAGTCTGACGGATTGATGGATGCATGCGTGGATGGATGCATCAATAGATCGATCAATGGGTGGACGTACAGGATGAGAGATGGTCAGATGAGATTGAGAGTTTATTACTTCAAGAGACAGACAGACTGACTGACACATAGATGATACTCCACAGGTTCAAGTCGGCGGCCTCCACGTCTCACCCGGAACCGTGCACATCATGTCAGACAGTCTACTGACCCTTCCGGCGATCGTCAGCATCGCCGCCGGCGGTGGCCTACTCCTCATCATTGTCATCCTCGTCCTGATTGCCTACAAGCGAAAGTCACGTGAGAACGACCTCACGCTCAAACGGCTGCAGATGCAAATGGACAACCTGGAGTCTCGAGTCGCCCTGGAGTGTAAAGAAGGTTGGTAGACGGGTGGTGGAGTCCACTATCTGGGAGTATGCAGCCAAGTTTCCTCTGAGTAGTGTAGTTTGATTCACATCTATCGTGTCTATCTATTATGCGAAAGATACAAAATCAACAGATTGGTACCATTTTTTTAAACCCTCCTTTCGGGTAGTATCTTCAGTGACGAGATACCTAAAATGTAGCCCGAGACTCAGTACCAAGTGTGATTTGGTGGTCAAACGCAGGTCACTTTCAAAATGGGGAAAAGATAAACACTAAGGATGTCTTGTTTTAAATTAATTGGAAACGCTTAGGTGATGTTTTGCTGTTTTCCAAGCTGATACAGCTGTGAACAGATATCCCATCTACTGTACATGTACCATGCTGGAAACAAAGAAGGGTCAGGACTAACCCTTCGAAAAAAGGGCTAGGCAGCTTGCTGGACATGTGACTTTTGCTCACATTATGCATTTGTGAAGCTGTCCTATTTCTTATGTAACTGTATTTGTGTGTGTGTGTGTTTGTGTGTCATATAGAAAGCAAATCCCTCGTGGTCTGTGCATTTTAAATAATGCAGCGACACAGTCGTCTCGGCCGGCGTGCCATGCAGTCAACCATTGTGACTCATGTTCTTAGACTCTCCAAAAGATACGTTATCGGTGGAATTATTTATTCATATCCATACTTGCATATAATGCATTTCATTTTTGCGCGGTTCAAAGTGTTAAACTTATTGCCATGCCAAATCCAATCTCACCCACTTTCAACAAGTTTGCTCCCCCTCAGTACGATTCAGATCAGTAAATTTTGATCACACTTGTGTTTTTCCAGCGCAGGGAAATGCAAGTAATCGCTGTGTCACCTAGAAAAATGGTGTGACATCGAAGCAGTAAGCAAGCAGTAAGACGGCATGTAACACAATGAATCAAACCAAGAAGATAAATGTGACAGCATAGTAATGCCTGCATGTTATTTTCATTTCAACGCAGAAGGAACAATTCTCGATCAATACACAACAATGTGTCTTGCTCAACCCTACACAAGCCAACCGTACCATATCGCTACTATTCCTGAAATGTGGGATGGTACAGGCGGCCTATTTAGAACTGTACAGACTGGACACGACCTCTAAAGACATTTCCTTTGAATTGCAAACCTTTTGGGATGTTCAGCTTTTGAGCCTCTATGGCAGGGGTGCCCATTAGGTCGATTCTGATCTACCGGTAGATCTAAGACAGGTCCCAAGTAGATCCAAGGAGTGTCGAGGAGGAAAAAAAACAAAACAACCAGTCGTGTGTCTTTGCACATGTTAGTAATATCTTTTTTGTGTTAATGTACTGTACGCTGCACCCTAATCATCCTATCAGTCTCATTTTCACACAAAAATCTTTTAAAAAATAAAATAAAGCAGGTAAATCTTGAATTTACAATGGCGCGTGATTACGTCACCGGAAGTTGTTTGCGCTCAGCAGTCTGCAATTGCAGGTTGTGATCAGAACTGTTGCGCGCATCTTTTATCGTCATTATTCTCATTCAGAGTTTGCTTCGTGTACAATTCACCGAGGGCACGGGCAAAGAATAGGAATCTAGGAGGGCCCAGGGAAGCACTTGAAAATGGTACGTGTGAGCTACGATAGTTAACAGGCTGCAAAAGTGCATCGCATGCCTCAGTTTCAGGCTGTTTCTTATCATGGCGTGGGTGGGTGTGCGCGTGCGCGTGTTGGTAATAGTAGATCCCGGGAGGTTAGTTGATCGAAAAGTAGATCTTCGGTCCAAAAACTGTGGGCACCCCTGCTCTATGGTATATTCTTTGGCAAGGTAAGAATCTTGAAAACGCCTGTATTGACGCACACCAGCCGCAAGGAATTGGAAGGGGAATGACATGGGGGGGGGGGGGGGGGCAACACAGCCGCTGCTCCCGTGATAGTTTTCGGGCGGTGGAGAATGGTGGGGTTCTCCCCCAGGGCGGCAAGGCTGAGACGTGCAGGGAGAATGGGGGTGTAGGGGAGGGGTCCTGAACTAGAGACAGAAGTCGGGATCGAGCCAATTAGCCGACACTCACCTGCAGCCTCATGCTGAGATGATCCACACACTGCTGGGGCCAATTTACTGTCTCCCTGATAAAAAAAAAATGGGGTGAGAATGGGAGGTGTAGTCGAGGAGGGAGATGGTACTTTGTGTTTTTTTTGCCAAAGCTCAAATGTGAAATATTGAGTTTCTCTGAAGTCAAGACTACCTTGGGCTTGAACTGTCTGCTTCGTGATAGCGGTCGTGAACACTGTGAAGATCAGAGCGATGAGAGCGTTATTCTTTCCTGCATTCCCCCTAACTGGCATCTCTTTCTTTTTCTTCAAAAAAGCCTTTGCCGAGCTGCAAACCGACATCAATGAGCTCACCAGCGACCTGGACAGAGCCGGCATTCCGCATCTGGACTACAGGACCTATGCCATGAGGGTGCTCTTCCCTGGTATTGAGGATCATCCTGTTCTCAGAGAGCTGGAGGTAACAACTGGGACACACAATGAACAGAGGCTGAGGGAAGTGTCCTTTTGCACTCCCATTGGTGTCACTTTGAAGAGAAGAGTAAAGGGTAGCATCATGCCGCTTATCCTGTCTGCCCCGTTCATCCCAAAATGTGACTCCTTAGCAGCAAAGCATAAAGTCAGGCTGGCACGTAGGCTGTTACCAAAATCAGTAGGACTTGCTTTAATTGCGCAGTTGTTCTCGATCGGGCGAGGCAAAGTATTTCAAAAAGTCAAAAGTCCCTACCCATCAGTGAATAAAAAATAGAATGACAGTTATCCCGCAGTATAATGAAATAAATGTCAATGATATAATATATTGATTGATTGACAAGGCAAAGATATAAAAAGGCAGTACACAAAAAATTATGTCATTAAAATGTTTTATTACCGCATATTTTGGTGAGGATAAAAGGTTGCAGGTCTTTTTTTTTTTTCAATGTGGGTCTTCAGAATCCCAGATAGCAATATCCCTCAAAATCAACTACCGTATTGGCCCGAATATAAGACGGTGTTTTTTGCATTGAAATGAGACCTAAAAAGTGGGGGTCGTCTTATATTCGGGGTTTAGACATTATACCCACTCACCACGCGAGATGGAGCCCAGATATCATTGAAGCGAATGCTGAACTTGACTCCCCAGGCCAAAGTGAACCCCTATCACGAAGAATAAAAATAAAAATAGCGGTAAGAAAAAAAAGAGAAGAAAATAATAGAAGAGATAACAAAAAATGGAGAAACGTAGCGACAATCTGGAGAAAAGTGGGTCTAAGATCGGCCAGGTTAATCGGCAGCTGAGGAGAAGTTATGATGTCATTCACATTTCAAAAACCAGAAGCCATTCAGTTACGATACTGATTACACTTTAGTTTACATATTTAAATGTTCAGATATTGAGATTTGAATGATGGAAAAACATGCTTTTTCTCTCAAATATATTGTTATAATCATTTGTTTCAGATGTACAGTAATTATTTTCTGTATAAAAATGCATTTGGTGTTGAAAAAGTCTTTTTTCAAACTTGAGTCTTGAAAAAGAGGGGGTCGTCTTATAATCAGGGCCATTTTATATTTGGGCCAACACGGTACTTGGTGAGTTACACCCAATATCTCTCAAAGTCAATAGATGGCCATCTTAACATTGTTTACAGTCCAGTGGAGTTGTGTGCAAAAGCCCTGACAAACGCGTATTTAGTCAATGAATGAAAGCTCTTGTATGAACAGTTCGAAAGACAGTTTTGCTTGAGGTTAGTTTCCAAATGTCCATAATCTTTTCTATTCTGAGATCGTCTTACTTGTGCAAGTTACTTGACATTTGCTGGATCTGGATGCCGTACTCTTTAATAGACGCTGGTCAATAATTGATTAGGAACTTCTCGGTTACTCACCATAGTGGGGCTGTCTGCCTGCATGAACTGAAACTGGAGTAGGTTTGGTGCCTCAAGGTCAAGTTGGAATGGGAAGAACTGAACACCCAAAGGCATATCAATTCCATCATTCCCAATAATACACTGGAAAAAAAGGGCGTGTTGAATTTACTCAATTGTCTTTTGCCAAGTGGCTGCGCAAAACAAAATCATCTGGAGCCAGATATATTTTTTACATTGATGTATCCTCGACTTTAAAAATGTATTTGGATCCAGAGGAGTCTATTTCATCTTAACGAACTGAAATAGTCATTTCATCAAAAGCTTTTTTCAGTGTCGTTGCAATTTGTATATAAATCTGGTTTAATGCGGCGCCATGTGGGTCATAACTATCCCTCCCTCTTTCTATTTAGGTGTCAGGGAATGGCCAGCAGAATGTGGAAAAGGCCCTGAAGCTCTTTGGTCAGCTTATCAACAATAAAGTGTTCCTGCTCACCTTCATCCGAACTCTGGAGATGCAACGCTCCTTCTCAATGAGGGACCGCGGCAACGTGGCCTCGCTCATCATGACGGCCTTACAGGGACGCCTGGAGTACGCGACAGACGTCCTCAAGCACCTTTTGTCGGATCTCATCGACCGCAACCTGGAGAGCAAGAATCATCCCAAGCTGCTGCTGCGGAGGTAGGCCAGCATGCTTCAGCTGGAAATGGAATGGCGGGAAGGGCCTGTCAATATTGTTTGGCCTCATTTTTGGGCAGAATTGCATGGTGCCTAGTCTAATTTTGGTCTGCATTTCCAATTGAGGTTCTTGCACCATGTCACTGAGGTTGGCACAGCTACACAGGACATGGCCAATCTCTCAAAACTGAAGTTGTCAGATTAACTGATTTTACCAATGGATTCTACAACAACAATACATGTCAGGATATTTTTTAAGAGATTTTTTTTTTGGTAGTTCAAAGTTTGTCCCTGCTGATATCCGCGACTTACACTAACAACATGGCTGCACATTTGGCAGCTAGTTTGCAAAAACTGAGTCAATTTTTCCAATTTTGCGAGTTGGTCTGCATATTTAGTCACTTTTCTGACTCCTGTAGCGACCACTCAAGGTAAATTCTGTTCAGTCGGCTTTACACGATCAGTATTTTGGAGCCGATCACCGATCAGCAAGTTTACAAATAACAATAACAGATTACTGATCCCATCAGATGATGGACTAGTCTATCCAATCAATTTCAGCAACGTGTTTAATTCTTGTACAGTTGAGCGGGATTGTTTAAAATGAAGTCGATCTCAACTATGCGCAAAGGATATGTCCAGGCCTGAATTGTGAAAATCCGTATATAATTTACGTCCATTAAAATGCATAGGGGTAGGGAATGGACAAAATAATTATTTTATATTTTTTATATTAACCCCATGAAAAAGGGGATGACAAAAAAATCCGCAAATATGCAAATCCGTGGGTGCTGAACTTGCAAATATGCGAGGGGTCAACGGTCATGTCAGTCATTGCGAGGCCCCAAAAATGCGAATAATATCATTAATTGGATTTTTGTGGAAAATCTGACAAATTATTTTGTCATGTAGCCCAGCCCTCCTCTAAACACAATTGGTAGTTTATTTGTTCAAGACAAAAAAGGCATGAACATCATGCATATTTCTTCTCAGAAAAGTAATAGAAAAGACATTTGTGCAGAAGAACACAGACCGTACAGACCGATGGAAGGCGATTGAGTATAGCTGCATGTCATTCAATTTTTTATAGCGTGCGGGATTCGGTATGGTTTCCCTCCCTCGAGTCGTTAGGGTTAGCGTACACCGAGTTAAACGCTGCATGTGCACATGCCCCAGCAGAAAACATCTAAATGGTCCACATAATTCCGCATTCTGTCTTGTCCCGTGGCCTCGCTCTCAATGTCGGCTTCACTTATTCTCCTGGCTTCAACTCCTTATGAAACATTCACAAGTGGTTCAACTTTACTTCGTAGCGCGCACACACCCCGCCTCCACTCCACTTCGCGTCTCCACTTCACATTGTTTTCCGGAGGAAGCCATGCTTTTGCTCAAACTTTAAACACCAACGAGCTCCTGACCGCTCTGTGTCATCAGCACCTTTGCTGAAGTTTCTTGAATAGATCTGATAAAAGAAAAAGTGTGGGTAGAAACATAGATGGTAGAATGCACCTTATGATGTAATTGGCGTAACTAATAAGCTGGAAGAGAAAGGCAATGTTATATTGACCACATCCCAGTAAAAATGTGAATGGTTTTTGGGTCGTGGGGTGTGCTGGAGCCTCTCCCAGCCATCTTTGGGCAGTAGGCGGGGGCCACCCTCAACGGTTGCCAGTCAATCGCAGGGCACACAGAGACGAACAACCATCCATGATCACACTCACACCTAGGGGCAATTTAGAGTATTCAATCAGCCTGCTATGCATGTTTTTAGAATGTGGGAGGAAACCGGAGTACCCGGAGAAAACCCACGCAGGCCCGGGGAGAACAAGGAAACTCCACACAGGGAGGCCTCAGCTGAAATTGAACCCGGTACCACTGCACTGTGAGGTCCACGTGCTAACCACTGGAACACTGGGGCCGCCCATTTACACACACACATACACACACACACACCTGCCTCAACCTTTCAAAGCCATGTGTAAAATTTTATCAAGTACTCAATTCCCGTTCGATTCTTGTGGCGTAGTTCCCATCTGTTTTTCAGTTCAGTGTTTTGCCCATCGTAGCTTGCGAGGCAGCGGGTAAGCTTTCAAGGGCCTTCACTCTGATGTTAATGTTCCTGAAGCGTCTCTGTTTGAAAAGGCCACATTGACAGTCGGCTAAATACTGTAAATAGGAGAAAAAGAAAGAGGCGTAAAAAACACCTGGTGACAAGTGGACCTAGATTAAACTGTTATTTCCTATGACAGCGGGGCGTCACACCATCTCTCCGTTTTTAGGATTGGCTATTATTAGGAGCACGGCAGTCCGACATCCCTGGCCACTGCCCGGAGGGCCTTTTATGGGCTTTTTTTCCTTTTCTTTTTATTTTCACTGCTGGTTTCTGAAGGTTCCCGCGGATAAGTGATTAGATATGGCTGAGTGCTGCTTGTCCTCAACATCAACATTGACTGAAACGCTCACATGGCGATAATTCACATCAGTGAGAGATTTCAATTGTGGTTTTGTCGAGCATCTAAACTGAATTGTTGTATAATACAAAGATGACGAGTTGCCGTGACTCTCTGTATTCTGTTATCACCCAAAATAAATCATATCTTTTGCTTAGGAATCCAAATCAATCAGGATCTTGTTTTGCAGAGTAGTAGTCCTCGAGATAACAATATTTAAAAGGCAAGGCAAATAAATATTTGTTTTATGCACCGTCACGAGTGTAAACATGGCATTTTGATTAATATTGCGTTTTTGGTATATCAATTAAACAGCAAAAGCCACTCGCTTTTATCCATCTCAGGGAGCGGCCATTTTGTCAATTGATGTTGACTGAAAGTGACATCACTGCTCAAGATTCAGGTAACGACCAATCATGGTTTGTATGGGTTCGGTCATGTAACTTGCACACAAGTGCAAGTTCCCAGCACCAAATCCTCAAATTTAAATTGTCTTCTCTGCACTGATTCAAACCAAAGATTAAATCTTTTTTTTTTTCAGGCTCCAAGCACTTACCAAAAAAAAAACACAAGTATAAACGTTTTCGAACAAATAACTAAGAGTTTTTTAGAAATACTGCACAAAACGTTTTGTCGACATTGTGGGTTTTGTCATGGAGAAAATATGGCAAACTACAGTGATGGGGCACGGAGACTGTTAACATTAGTCTCCAGTCCCTTAGCTAATCAGGATGCAGAACACGATGCAGTGTCGAAAAATAAAAATACAGCTGGGGTCGGCTCATGAACGCCCGCGACTCTCGTAAGGATAAGCGGATTAGAAAATGGATGGATGATTATATTAAAAGAAATTCGGCAAACTTTCAAAGTTTGGGTCGAATCTTCATAACCATCTAAGAGAAAGAGAAATAAATGTGAGGAAGGCACAGCCTCTTTTAGTCGCAGTAATACCAAAAATAATTTTATATTTGCACCAGCGATGCTCAGTAAATTCAGGGCAAGATGATTGTTCTTGAAATTCAAAGAATTAATTTGCCAACTCTCAGTCTGAAAAGACATTTCATGGGCTGAACAACAAAGATTTCTATTAGCGTTAGCGCCGCACCGCCGCCTTTCCTCTGTACATCAACCCACCTCGTTGCAGATTCCGTTCAAGCAGGTTGGCGTGGCTGATTATCTCCTGATAGTATTTGCTCCTATGTGAGTGTTTAATTGCTGATGCGCTATCTGCTCTTTAATAGAATAAATGTGCCTCTATCGGTTAACACTCTCAGCTTTAATAGAGCCATCCCTGCAGATATGTGCATTTTCACATTTTGGATTTAACCCTGTCATGCACCCTGTAACCTGATAACATGATAAGCCGGCCGCTGTAGTAACCGCTTTCCCTGAAACGGTTTTTAAAAAAACACAATAATACAGTGCACTCCGCTTAATAGAACACCGGTTAATAGAGTAATCCGCTTAATAGAGCAAAAGGCTCTGGAACAGATTTGCCTAATGCAATTTCCTATAAAGATACTCCGCTTAGTAGAACAGATCTCCGCTTAATAGAACAGGCCGTAAGCAATGAACATTGTAAACTAGTGGTTTTCGAAGTGTAGCTATCGCGATACTGTACCACTATCGCGAGAAAACGCGGTGGTTCTAGCCGTATACAGTAACAGGTAGCACGCGTCACTCCACACATAGACACACGCACGTCACAATGGCTTCAACTTCATTCAAGAGACGAGAGAGAGACGAAGTGTAGCTATCGCGATACTGTACCACTATCGCGAGAAAACGCGGTAGTTCTAGCCGTATACAGTAACAGGTAGCGCGCGTCACTCCACAGATAGACACACGCACGTCACAATGGCTTCAACTTCATTCAAGAGACGAGGGCTATCACCTGCGGATAAGAAGGACATACTCAGACGATACGATGCATTGCCGGATTCTCAGAAGGTACACCCGCGATTTCCAGGACTTCCCTCTTATCCAGCGCATTGAGAGGGAAGTCAACCGCAAAATTACGGACTCCTGTTTCCACACAAAAGTAACGAAATTTTTCTCGTGATTTGAGATGTTTGAAGTTGATTAAAGTTGTTGTTTTGTTGTTTGATTAAAGATATGGACGTCCACAGTCGAAATATCTCTTCTAACTCGTCAGCAGGGGTTTTTCTGCGTGCATAAGTTGGTCGTCGACGTGTCTGAATGTGTACCTAATAAAGTGTCTCCGGTTAATAGAAACCCCGCTTAGTAGAACAGAAGCGCTTCGGCCCAATGGTGTTCTATTAAGCGGAGTGCACTGTAATAATAATAATAAAAGGTGGGTGTGACTTTCTGGTTAGGTCAAATTGAATCAAATATCTGTTGTCTTTTTCTGCTCAAAGTGATGTGCCTTACCATGGTTGCTTTGGAGGCTTTGTTTGTCTTAATTGCCTGATGACTTAAAAATCACTCTTGGCCCGCCGTACATGACCAACCTCCGTCCCGACACCACTGCAAAATGCTTTAAGTATCAAGGCTCAAAAGTGAAATTGGTAAATGCTGCTCAGCGATGTATATTGCACATGCATTACTTTGTTTGCACAATTAACAAAATAGTTTCCAACCTTTCCCCAGTAGAGTCCTTTTTTCTTTTTTGCTGTTATTTGTATGCCTGCATGGGAAGAACAATCCGTGATAGGAAATTCCACCCTGAGTAATTTTGCAGTTTCACCCAGCGTAATGTTATTTTAATGGAATCGCAGAACACTGCTTCAATCACCCAGAGTCCTTTAAATCTTGCGTTATTTTTTTTTCTCCTCAGCATTTTTGTAATGAGGTTTCCCGCCCATGCAGAGCAATGGAGTACAATGTTATTAATTGCAAGTGCATTGTTTCATTAGTTTCACTAAGGGAGCCCCCCCCCCCCCCATATCCTCACTGCACCCTAGCTGCCATGAGGAGAGACAGCAACGTATAAGACGACTCCTCAGTGCTGCGTTGGGTAATGAAATCCGGATGTTCTTTAATGAAACTCAATTAAAGGGAAGCAGAGGATGAGGAGAAGGTGAAGAGCAGAGTCCCCCCCCCCCCTCAACCCCACGTCCCCGACATTTAAAAGTAAAGATACAGTCTGAAGGAGTCGGCAAAGCCCCTGCACAAAAGCCTTTATTTAACTTCCATCTTTGGAACTTGCTGAGCTTATTAAAATGCTTAATGGGTACCATTAACTTCCAGCACATTCAAGTCTCATGCTAGTCGGTAGGGAGACCATGGTAGGGAGATATGGGGGGAGGGGGGTTGTGAGGGGACCCGGAGGATGTGCTGTCCATTGTTTTGGGAATGTGGGAGCAAGACAGAATACCTGCAGTAGACCATGTAAGCTCCACACAGAGATTCAAACCTCAAACCGGCTGGTTGTGAGGCCAACTTGCTAAATGTATCTTTCACCGTGCTGGTGTGGAAGAACCAGTCAAGGAGGTCATTTTCCAGTTTTCATCCTCAGCAAAGGGAACTACCACATTGTGTCGAAAAGAGAGGGTGAGGTTGCTGAGTGTCAAGGGGGGGCATGAGGGACGGGCTCAACCATGCATATGTGCGCCCACGTCCACACACACGAATGCCCGCTCCAGTTTCTTTTCAGTCGCCACAGAAGTTGCAGGAAGTTCACAGGGAACAACAGGAAGCCGCCCGAAGGCTCCAGCACTACCTTTCCATGAATTATGGATCACTATTCTCTTGTAAAAAGTTCTGACCAACTCTGTTTTGTTCTTTTCGTGCCCTTTGTTATCACCGCAGAACAGAGTCGGTTGCAGAGAAGATGCTCACCAACTGGTTCGCCTTCCTGCTGCACAGGTTCCTGAAGGTCAGTTTGGACGGCGCTCACATATATATGGATATTGCAGACGCAATGAATTAATGGAAATATAAATAATGAGTGCATATTTGGAACATTTGTAAAATGTTTTTATTTTGGTGTTAAGCTTTGGCTTGACAGAAGTTCATTTCAGATTTTTTGTTTACTCAATACTTAATGGGCCCTTCTTACGTTTTTTTTATCTCCCACAAATACTCCATATATTTAAAATATTTACACCAATACAAAATAAATTAAAATGATGTATTTCCAAAGGGGGGAAAATGAATAAACCCCCTCTAAAAACGTAATGAACATGTCAACAAAAACAAAATCCCCCCCCCCCCTTCCTAGTCCACCTTTTTCTCTGTGGCGTGCGAACACTAACGGCTGACAATGAGGCACACTAAAGCAGCCACACCAATGGGCTTTGGGGTGTCGGCATAGGTATCTTGCTAACTCCATGTCACAATGACATCAGATGACCACTGGTGCGTGCAAAAGTGCTCAAGTTCTTTGAAAATAAAAATGGGCAAAAGTAGTTTAACACTCGAGTTCTTCAAGTCAGGCATCTGTTGTTGGTGTAGTGCAGTCTTCTCAGGCTTTCATAGGTCTAACATCATTTTATGTAGCAAGAAATTTCCTTTTACAGAATCTTTCAAGTGTATGAACCTGGCGCTCTTTCATGCCGCCCCTCTCTGTGCATTGGCAGGAGTGCGCCGGTGAACCTCTTTTCATGCTTTACTGCGCCATCAAGCAGCAGATGGAGAAAGGGCCCATCGACGCCATCACCGGAGAGGCCCGCTACTCTCTGAGCGAGGACAAGCTGATCCGCCAGCAGATCGAGTACAAAACACTGGTAGGTCAAAATAAGTCTTGCGCCTCTCGATGCGTCTGAGGGCCATGTCACAGGTGCGCAGGTATTTTCTAAAACATTTTGGTCCATCCATTTTGTCCACTTGGAAAACATGTTCCTTCAAATCTCAATTGTGTAGTTTACGTTGGTGATTAAATGCTAATCGCTCACAGTTGAAAAGTCACTTTTGATTATTCTTGTAGTCTTTAATAGTGTGTTACATATGTAAGAAATGTTGAGTTTCTTACTAAGAGCTCCTTGACAGATGGAGGTATGCAATTTCCTCCCTTGTGAGAGTAAAATTAATGAATGATCCCATCGGCTCCCTTTTGGTCCAACATCAGGCCTTGTTTGAGGAGATTAGCTTTCACACACCCTCGAACAAATCACGGCCAGAAGTGGCACGTGAAATGGTGACGCTCTGATTGCTCTGACTGGAAATTTGCCTCATTATGTGGCAGAGCTGGAAATTGGTGTTTCGATGAAGGTGTGAAATTTGATTTTCGGACACTGGCACAAGTGGAAATGGGTTCTCCAGACCGCCGTTATGCGGTCGAGGAGAGGCTAATGTGTGTAAAGCCCTGAGCTCGACAACTCACAGCTGTTTACGCTCCACTCACATTGCAGTAAAAATCAGAAACTGGTCTTTGCCGTGGTTCGTGTGAGTAGCACAAACTACTGTGTAACCTCTAAGATTGCACACAGTCTGTGATTGCTGACCTCGGATTTGTTTAAAAAAATGTATATTCACATCATAATAATGAAAATCGACGAAAATAAATCTTTGCCCTGATCGTAGTATCTTTATCAACTGTACACCTAAAGTTTAAATTGGATTGGGACTTTGACAGGGCGGCCCGGTAGTCCAGTGGTTAGCACGTCGGCTTCACAGTGCAGAGGTACCGGGTTCGATTCCAGCTCCGGCCTCCCTGTGTGGAGTTTGCATGTTCTCCCCGGGCCTGCGTGGGTGTTCTCCGGGTGCTCTGGTTTCCTCCCATATTCCAAAAATATGCATGGCAGGCTGATTGAACACTCTAAAATTGTCCCTAGGTGTGAGTGCGAATGGTTGTTCGTCTCTGTGTGCCCTGCGATTGGCTGGCAACCGATTCAGGGTGTCCCCCGCCTACTGCCCGGAGACAGCTGGGATAGGCTCCAGCACCCCCCGCGACCCTAGTGAGGATCAAGCGGTTCGGTAGATGAATGAATGAATGGGACTTTGACATGTATTAATTTTGGCGAAATATTAAAAGAAAAGAGGAACACATTTCATCCCACTATTCTATTTGTGCGCTTGCGAAACTTCCTTCATACCTAATGCTTCCTCGACTACTCTGTGGCTCTATTGCCCTGTAAAGGGGCCTCACACAAAGCAATACAAGGGTTTGTTTTAGTTTTATCATATTAATCTCATCCGCCAAAGCTAATGGTGATCTTAATAAATGAAAGGGAATGAAATTAAATCTGTCCGTGCCAGATGGGTTGTCACCGGTCACAACCAAAGATGCAAAGCAAAGTTGATTTGCAAAGCAAACTGTTCAGACTGGACACTGTTCTAAGTTGTTCAATATAAATATTTTCTTTTACGAAATGAAATGAGTTTTACCATCAGAAGTCTGCCTTGGTCTAATCCCTGACACCTCCCCCACAAAAAATACTTGGCCATTTCTCTATCCCGATCCAGATCCTAAACTGTGTGAACCCGGACAACGAGAACAGTCCAGAGATTCCGGTAAAAGTGCTGAACTGTGACACCATCACCCAAGTGAAAGAGAAGATCCTGGATGCCGTCTACAAGAATATGCCCTACTCTCAGCGGCCGCGGGCAGTCGACATGGACCTCGGTATGATTCCCACACGTCATCTGGACCAGATGAAGTGCATGGCGTGCACGTATTAGCAGAGAATAAACATCAGAATGTTGCATCGTTCCCTCCATCGATCACCAACCTATCTGATCACTGATTTTTTTGAATGAATACTAATTTAGGATCTTTATCGTTATGCCTAACTCAACACAAACACCCAGCTCAAGAGATGCAGCAGCATTTGTGCGGCCCTTCGCTATCTCATTGCATTCCTGAATGTGTGTGACCTGCTTCTCTGTGTGGTTAGCAACACAAAAATACACATATAGCTTTAGAGGGTGACTGGAAAATGTGCCTTTGTTGTGTCGTCAGAGTGGCGCCAGGGACGGCTGGCTCGCGTCGTGCTGCAGGACGAAGACATCACCACCAAGATAGAAAGCGACTGGAAGCGACTGAACACGCTCTTGCACTACCAGGTCAGTGTTAGCTCGGAGCACGCTTGGAGGTCTCGGGCATCGAGCGTCTTGACTCAAGACATCTCTTAGAGCAATACAGTACCTAATGACATTTCACATGGAAGAAAGTGAGGCAGCAGTCAGATTCCTAGTATAGAATTTAAGATGGTTTACAATAGGCTTTACACCGGGGGTGTGAAAACTAATTTTTGTCGCATTTTAGTTACTTGCAAGTGTCCTTGCCAGGCCGTTAGGACTGAATCCATATTAAGAAGTCAAGAATAATTGTTTATTCTTCTTAATCTATTAAGTTACTGTATGAGGGGTTTGGTAACAAGAAAATGCTTACAGTATCACTCTTATTTATTGCAAATGAGAATTTTGGTCACAATGTTAGCAAGCATCATGAAAGCTGCCATCTTTGATTTGCTTTCGCGGGCCACATAAAAGAATGTCAACAAGATTATGTTTGCTGCAATTTTATTTATTTTACTAATCCGATCAATGTCGTCATTGGCCAAAGTACAGACTGGACATATGACATTACAACTGATCACCGATTTAGCATAAAATGCAAAAGATCTACCGGTCCCATCCGGGCCGATCAGATCTGTGCAAAGTCTATTTTCCAGTGATGTCCATGTAATCTCGGTCACTTGCCATGGTCTTCGAGCAGGACAAAGTTTTCTTCAAACACTCTCGTTGAAGCGCCCGCAAAATGACTAGTAGGCGTAATTATGACCCAGTCATATGAGAAATGTCTAGTGTCCATTTGCGGTGTTTTTCTTTTCCGCATTAAAAGCGGCGCTGTTGAATGAGTGTTCATCCTGCTCCCTCTGGATGGGTCCCTGCAGAGCTTTAATCCTTGATGAAGCCCTGCAGCTTTATTGTTTCCACAGGATAATAGCCCCTGTGTTGTGTTCTTCTTTTATTTATGGCGTCCGCCCCATTGGTTCTGAAGGACCGTTAATGCTTTGCCTGTTGCTATCCCTTGTATGGGCTCTGCATGGCGACAACTCAACTGACTTCAGCGAGGAGCATCATAAAATAAATTGCTGAGAAAAAAAAAGAAAGAAAAGAAAGACTTGTATTTTAAAGGCAACTTGGGGACACGGACTGAGTACCACTTTGAGTATTTGCTTAATGCTCTCCTTCTCCCCAGATCGAGGTATTAAAATTCATATCCCAGCATCCCCGGGAAGCCCTCCCTACCTACTTTTCTCCCTCTGGCTATTGGTTTACATAACCTGGATTTGCACACCTTCCCAGCTGCTGCGCAGCCAAAGTGAAAGCATAATGCATATATTTGCATTCAGCTCAGAAATCTTAGCCCGTGCTTGGATTAACTGTCGTGGATGACGGGGTTTCAGAATAATCAGAATAATCAATTCATTCTAATTTACGTTCATAGAATACAGACGAAAGTGCCCCCCCCCCCCACCCATTAGAAAATATCTTCCAACAAATCTCTTATCATCAAGTTAAACGTCAAATGCTTTGTTTCCCGAAAAAGTGTGGAAGAAAATAACCGAAAAGCTTAGACCTCAGGGTTTGGAGCTATCTTGACTTTCAAAAAGCAAACCGGCTGTAATATAAAGAATGCTTGTCGAGAACTATAAATGAATGGTGAAAGCAGATACCAAAGTTGAAAGTTTATTTTTCAGTCTCATTCCTTCTCACTTTCAAGGTGAAAGGTCACATGTTCACTGGGGGATTAGCGTCAGGATCTGAGGGCAGTTGTCTACCAAAGGAGTCACTCCAGGGGGGGAATGGTTCGGTCCGGGGTTGAGGCGGCTGCTTTGGGAACGGAAGATAAATGCCAACAGCTCGGCACAATCCACTCAGTCTAATGAAAGGTGTTATCGCAGGGGGGCCCTGTAGCCTCCTAACGCACCTGCCCACTATCGCACCCACACTGGATTATCCCCGAAGGGGCGAATGTGCACGCCTTCAATCATTTCCTCTATCACAAGGATCCATCTCTGCCGCCGCAGGAAAGCGCTGGCGGAGATGGAGGGCGGCGTACCGGGCGGACGCCGACACACAGGCTATTTCACGCCTTTCATAGGGAACTCATCACTGGAATAATAGCATGGGAGGTCCATGCCGTCGGTTTATTAGAGAGCAGGCCGAAAGGAGGCGGATGCAAGAGGTTGGGGAGACAAATAAGGAAGAGTTGTGTGGATCGAGATTGAAAGGGTAAAGGGAGGATGTTTTAAGAGTGGCACGGTTTCATTTTCCCTCCAGAACGTTGAGGATTCCTCTTCAGGTGCCGCCGCAGGTTCATGAGGTTCTCCAATGTGGCTGATAGAGCAGCCAAATTGATTTGGTATGAGGCCATAGTACACGCTCAAACGGCCCTCCAAAGGACACCACAACTATGACAAAAATGAGTTCGATGCCCCTTTTTTGTTGTCCCCCAACACTTACATTAGTGCCGTGTAGTACTTTGCCCCATTTTGGGTGGGTCGTGCATGTTTTGCATGTTCACTCATTTCAAACACAGCAACATTGGATTTAGGATCCTTTGAAACGAGATGCAAAGGCAATACATTGCAGTCATACCTCGGTTTTCAACCATAATCCGTTCCAGAAGGCTGCTCGAAAACCGATTTGTTCGAAAACCGAAACCACGCTCTTTAAAAAAAAAATTATTAACACGTCTGTGCACAATCGAAAGCTACATGAGCAAGCGTCACTTCCTAGTCTACCCGAGGAAGCATCACTTCCTCGTGGAAGGAAGGCGAGAGGAGTCAAGTGACGCATTCAAGTACGCTGAGTTTGTTTGAGAACCGAAATTCGTCGTCATCCAAGGTATAAAAACTCAAAATTTTTGGTCGAAAAACGATTTGATTGAGAACAAAGACGGTCGAAAACCGAGGTTTGACTGTAGATTTCAGCCATGGATGGCATTAAGATCAATGAACAAACAATTCTACAGACACGCTAAAAATATCTTATTCGAGTTTTCCCAGACTCAAATGTATTTACATAGCCCTTAATTCCAAAATGTCTTCACACGCCTGCAGTTGTCAAATATTAACGATCTCTTCTGATCTTAACCCCCAGGACGGCAAAGGGGGGGGGGGGCATCTGGGGCTAAATGGGAAATCTTTAGAAGGGGCTGCAGATAGGCGATATCCCCCTTCCGGGATGACCAGGCTGTAATGGATGCAGAATGAGCAACATTTAACACAGATAAGACGGGCAACTACTGACACCTTTGTCATGCCAACTTTTCAATCTTTTAAATTCATCAAAGTTGTTGCTTTGACATCGGCACGACAACCATTTGAGTATCTTCCAAGTAGCATGTCCTGGTGTGACTTTGTCCATCTTCTGCTATCCTGACATATCATTCCAAACCACATTGTCTCTAAAATGAAGCTGTCAAGAAACATGATCGTATCAAATTGATTGATATTCATCAGTTTTTTGATGAGGCTTTTTGAGTTCTGACTTCTACTTGGAAGGTAGCATGTCGGTGAGCACATTTCGCCTTCTGGGGGACCACTTGCCAAAAGTTTGTGTGTTAGGCTAATTGAAGACTCAAAATCATCCATTTGGGTGAATGATCCTTTACAATTGCCCTGTGATGAACTCCAGACCAGTCTGGGGTTTAACTTGCGTCTCGTCCAAAGTCAGCTGTGATCGGCTCCAAGCTCATTGTGACCAAGCGCTAGCGAAAAAGAATTAATTCACTTCTTAACATGTCCTCTGCCCTCTTAACATTCTTCTTCTTCTCCTCCATATGGTGACATTATACTTTTTCCTCTAAGGATACAAAATCCACACAAGATTCTTCGCCAGTATTCTCCCCCCCCCCCCCCCCCCCCACCCTGCAGTCATGTCAAGTGCAGCCACCATGCCCCAAACTGCCTGAAAGTAATGAACAGACATGACAAGGGGGAATATGTTTGGATTATTCACGCAGGCCTTATGTAATGTCTTCTTTACTTGTACATTTTGAGAGAGTTAGTAATACATGAAGACATCAGCGGGTATTATTAAATGATGGGCTCTCCGTACGGGCTATTCTAAGCCACGAGATCCGTGACACTGAAAGCAAACTGCGGATGTTAATTGAATTTTAACTGAATGAATCGCAGACCTTTGAAAGATCTCGTGCACCAATACGATTTTGAGCCATATGAAGGTGGCTTGCAAACATGTACCGTATGTGAAGATGTTCGTGTTTGCCCACGCAGGTGTCGGATCGTTGTGTGGTGGCTTTGGTGCCCAAACAGACGTCGTCGTACAACATCCCACCCTCAGCGAGCATATCGCGATCATCCATCAGTAGATATGGTGAGTCCCCGAGTCCAGACTGCCGTGATACATATATAGACAATGATGTCTAGATCAATGTTTATTCAACTGCTGACACCCAGCGACCCACATTTTCCCATTTTCACCCACACTGAGATCAGTCAAGAACAATTAACAAAATGTTTTGTCGAAAATAACTTTGACAATATTTATATCATATTTTAATCATACACATTTACACATTAGTAAGGTTATTACAGTAAATGCAGTGTTTGTGGAAAAAAAAATAATATATATAGATATATATGTAATTATAAAGCAGTTCATTAAAAAGTAGTGAGTTGGACGTCGGAACCATAATAATTTTTCAAAATGTGCATGAATGTATGTATTCTTTTCTGTTTGCTGCCAACATTGCCTGACCAAATGACTGACGCAAGCATGTATTATCATGTGGGCACATTCAAGACCATCAACCTACACGGCACTACATCATTGCCGATTGGGGTCTCAGGAGGGATGTTGATATCCCGTGTGACATGATTCATGACGGTGGCATTGTTCCAAGCAAAACTGTCTCACCTTAAATTTTATGATATCAATTCATTTTATGATATCAGGTCATCAATTTTATTTCACAATTACAGTATATAATCTGAGATGCAAGTAAACTCGATTTTTTTTTTTGCTCGCAATTTCTGATTCTGCCCTTCTTTTTTCCCCCTCTAGCACATCAGGCTTTTAGCATAGCAATAATAATAATCATGATTATTATCATTATAATATGTTAAGTAATGTATTTAGATATATTTAATTAAGGGTTAGGTTTAGCCCATGCTGCATTTTTCTATTAAATAAATAAATAAATATCTAAAAAATTATGTTTTAGAAAAGAAAGTAAAGCTTTTTTTAAACCAATATCATACATTAATTCAGGGACACATAAAACCATTTAATTTAGATTCGCTGTTGAGCAGTATAGTCAGCTGCTGGGGTTAAATGGACCAAGTGCACTCAACTTGCTTCCATTTCTTCTGTTACTGTTGTTGGAAGTGCACTCTCATCCATCATGACCCTACAAAGCTACACCTCAACACTCGTTGATGGATTTGTATCCAATTACATTTGACACACACTGCCTTGACTCAATGTATACCCTCTTCAATTTGTCAAAAAAAATGTTCCAAAAATCTCACCATCAAGATATGAGTCTGCCACCATACCAAGAGAACTTTGAGCCAGCTCAGTGTCCTTGAGAAGGAAATCCCCCCACCCCCACCCCTCAAAAAAAGAAGAGGTGTTCAAACGGAGTAGCTCGATTAAGATTTAAAACCGCTATCCACCCTATGTATCATTCGAGGCCTGGTTCCCTTTGGGGAGCCAGATGTCGCCCGGTCATATTTTTACACTTTGTGTGGCTGTATTGGCAGCAAAAAAAAGGTCTTTGTAGCTCATCTGAGCCTTTGAAGCAAGGTGAGAGAGATCCTCACTGAGCGCCTCTCTCTCTGCGTGCGATGCTCAGATCCCAAATCTCCGGGGATCCCAGTGCCGGGAGACTCTTGCTAATTAGTGACTGAGAAAGTGATGTGTTATCGCCAAGGAGCAAAGAGGCAGCAATGTGAGAACACAGTTGACATGCTGAGGGACAATGGGGCCTTTGGGTGCTTAGCAACGTTTTTAAGTGCCGTGATTTGAACGTAATAGCAGGTTTTTCCTCCCATTGTGGAAGAAGAGGAGTAATAAGGTGGTATTTTTAAGACCAGCTCATCTGTACATATTCCACTCAACAAATCTGGCACTATATTCTAGCCATTGGCTCATAGATCATGCCCATGCAGTGACAAACAAGAAAAAAAAAACGGAATGGCACTCGACACAGGGTAGACCTCATCCGAGCCAAACGATATTCATTCATCTTCTGAACCGCTTGATCCTCACTAGGCTTGCGGGGGGTGCTGGAGCCTATCCCAGCTGTCCCCGGGCAGTAGGCGGGGGACACCCTGAATCGGTTGCCAGCCAATCGCAGGACACACAGAGACAAACAACCATCCACGCTCACACTAACACCTAGGGACAATTTAGAGTGTTCAATCAGCCTGCCACGCATGTTTTTGGAATGTGGGAGGAAACCGGAGCACCCGGAGAAAACCCACGCAGACCCGGGGAGAACATGCAAACTCCTCACAGGCCGGAGCTGGAATCGTCCCGTTACCTCCACACTGTGAAGTCGACGTGGTAACCACTGGACTACCGGGCCGCCCCCAAACGATATTGTTTTTGTATTCTACTTCCTCGTTTGTGGAGGTCATTCTGTGCTGTTTCGCTTTCGGGATGGAATGTTCTGTTATTTATGCTAGAGTGACTCAAATGGCAAAAAGTGAAAACAAAATGCTTCACAAAGCCATTTAATGGTTTCTTCCTTGGCTCATGATCTAATGGAAATCACTTCAGTAGGTTTTAACACGTAGGAGCAAATGGCATACAGGGCTTCAAGTTGTTTGCCTCTCAAGATGCAAGCTGATACCAGAGTATCGCATTTTCCGCACTATAAGGCACACCTAAAGGAAGTCAAGCTTCTCAAAAGCCAACAGTGCGCCTTTCAATCCAATGCGATGGATCAATCTTCTGATTTCTTGGTCATA
This sequence comes from Hippocampus zosterae, assembly GCF_025434085.1. Taxonomy (NCBI): domain Eukaryota; kingdom Metazoa; phylum Chordata; class Actinopteri; order Syngnathiformes; family Syngnathidae; genus Hippocampus; species Hippocampus zosterae. Next base: position 29,817,508 of record NC_067452.1, read on the forward strand.
GTATTTTTAAGTGTTTCTGGAAAGTGTTTTGTTACAGCAGCAACGGTTGTAAAAGCTCTGTATAAATAAAGCTGTATTTTATTGTATTGTGTTGTATTCCTTTAGTGTAACTCCATCTAGTGGCTGCTTCATGCAACCGCAGCCATTGTTTTGGCTCCTATTCTATGTACCTTATAATACGGCGCACCTTAGAGTGCGGAAAATACGGTAAAATAACAATGAGCGGTCCAAAACCAGTGACAAAGAATCATAAATCACTCTCATAACACATAAGAGAAGTTCGGAATCCTGCCAACCAGTAAATATAGTTTTACGCCAAGTCATCACTTCTGAATGGTTTTACTTGGGTTTGCCTATAAAGTATCACAAAATCGTGCATTTCTGGGGACCCGCATAGCACTGACATATCTAACTGCTGAATGTTTTCATCTTTCAAACAGATTCTTCGTTCCGTTACACTGGCAGTCCCGACAGCCTGCGTTCTCGCGCTCCCATGATCACGCCGGATCTGGAAAGTGGTGTAAAGGTGTGGCACCTGGTGAAGAACCATGAGCACGGAGACCAAAAGGAAGGAGACCGCGGCAGCAAGATGGTTTCGGAGATCTACCTGACCAGGCTACTCGCTACCAAAGTAGGCACTGGAAATATATGAACCCAGGGATCATGCTTTTTCTTTCTTTTTGGGGCGGGGGTGTACTAGATGGCCGATCTTTTAAGGCAAGTCATTCATCTTACTGCTCTCATGTCCCCCGCAGGGAACGCTCCAAAAATTTGTTGACGACCTGTTCGAAACATTGTTCAGTACAGTTCACCGAGGTAGCACGCTGCCGCTAGCCATCAAGTACATGTTCGACTTCCTGGACGAACAAGCTGACAAGCACGGCATATATGACACGGATGTCCGCCACACGTGGAAGAGCAACTGGTAAGAGAGCAGACCGAGGGTCCTAAAAGTCACCTTTTGTATTGTGAAATCAGAACACAGAGAATTCGCCCACAAAGTGAGCGATCACTTAGCCAGTCCCTTTGTCTCTATCCTCCAGCCTTCCGCTGCGTTTCTGGGTGAACGTGATCAAGAACCCACAGTTTGTGTTTGACATCCATAAGAGCAGCATCACGGACGCCTGTCTGTCTGTGGTTGCTCAGACATTCATGGATTCTTGCTCCACTTCTGAACACCGCCTGGGCAAAGACTCCCCATCCAATAAGCTCCTCTACGCTAAAGATATCCCCAATTACAAGAGCTGGGTAGAGAGGTAAGCTTTATAGTTCACACACCATTCCCAATGCGTTCTTGTTAAAGTCTTCTTGGATACATCAAACTTGGATTCTCTTTGCTGGCCTACACATCTCACATTCCGTCGTTGTGCGCGCCCGACTCATGAAATGCACTCTTTGACGGTGAAAGCCTCTGAAATTGGGACCTTAAAAGTGGATGTCGAGTTCACTTTGTTGGTTGCGAACGATGACAAGTGCTGTCCCGCAGGTACTACGCCGACATCAACAGGCTGCCAGCCATCAGCGACCAGGACATGAACGCCTACTTGGCCGAACAGGCTCGACTCCACTCCAGCGAGTTCAACATGCTAAGCGCCCTGAATGAGATCTACTCGTATATCAGCAAGTACAGCGTGGAGGTACGTCGACGTTTGCCTGTCTGACAAGGTGGTTGGGATGAATGCGTCTCATTAGTAACGACACCGAGGGGCTGCTTGCTTGAAGCGTTCTGCTGAAAACCGCCTCGCAAACAAAAAACTCTCCTGTTGTGGCCAGCATTTGGAAACAGGTCTCAGAGTGGACCTTTTATAAAACCAACAGAAAACGGAAGCCTTACAGTACACATAATTATTCATGTTCAATCTTGGCATGTCGTTTCCAGTTGTTTTCACTGGTCCATGTTAAGTGGGGGTCACGTTTTCCAAAACTCAAGGGGAAAAAAACACCACTGTTTGGGTTTGAATGATCTGTTTCTCTATGACTCAATGTGTTTTAAGAGATAGCAACTACACAACATCATGTGGATACCAAACAGGAGCAGGATTACACACAGGCAATACACACACACACACAAATTGGATGACAGAAAACATAAAAGGGAGGAAAGAGAAAAGGGAGCATTTATGGGAACGTTCACTGCTTCTAATGTCAGCTCCTCCTTTGGGGGTCTGACCTTTACGTTGGAACAGCGCACTGCTCTATCTCGTCCTCCTTCCTTGTATGCCTCCTCTCTTTGCGTCCATTATCCAGTCGGCTTGCCCCTTTGCTCTCGACGGATCACTTAACGTCGAGTTTTGCAGCTTCTGAGCAGCAGATTCAAACATGCGGCATGTTTTACAAGATTCAGTCAAAACTAGAGATGTTTGCTACTTTTTTTTTCCCAGAACAATGTCAGTATGAGTACTCAACTCTTTAGTACTCACCGTCACGGATACTAAGTAACCGATACCATAAGCGCTATTAGTTGATACATACAATTTGTATTAAACCAATAAGAAGTTGTCTGAAAGTAAGAACTATATATCTTCCAATCTAGCATTTTTCCTTCAAAAAAATTGTTCAAAATTAACAGCAATGTTCTATTACCATTTTTCCATTTGTTCACTCAATGCCTGTTTTGCATAGAAATGATTGGACAACTCTTTTGAAGGAATCGAGAGAAGAGCAAAGGATTCAATCGAATACAAGAATGCTTCGAGTTACAATTAAGAATTTCTTGACCTTTAACCAAAGATTTGGAAAAGATGATTGACCATCGTGGCCCTACATGTTTGGTGTCTGTGCGGCGTTGTATTATACAGTACATGGATGTAAAGCTCCAGGGACAGAATACTTGTAGTCAATTAGAAATACACTAGCTGGTTCGCCGCCCTCCGGGCGGCTCATCAGCTAGTTCCTGCGGAAGGCTGGTAAGATAGGCCTTCGGCCCACAAAAGTGTTGTTGCTTGGTTCAACTTTTTGTTCATCTTCATTGCTTATCGCGAAAATAAAGAGATGTTTAGCTCTACTAAATAACTAACAATTTCATTGCAATGCTTGTGGGTAGACAACATTTTTTCGCTAAGATGCCCGCGCGATCGTAGTGAGCCACTGCCTGAGCGGCGCAGTGGCGGCGCGCACCGGCGCGGTGAAGTAGGTACGTTTTGAAAAGGGACAGACGGAAGGACAGACCGCGTGCGGGACGACGCACAATATATATATAGATTAAAGTTTGTGTTAGGGCAATGATTGGTTGCCAAGATTCCACAGAGGGTGTGAGCCAAGATGTGAACCCTCTCAACAGTTAAGTTAACCAAATGTAATTGGAATAAGAATAAAAACGATTCTATTCATACAAAAGTTTCCCCAGCTGGGGGTGACAAGAAGTATCAACGTATGTAGAAAAAGAAGCCTATTCACACTTCCGTGCTTTGTTTTTCCACCCTTTGCCCTGAATGTTGCCGTCACCCTGATTGAGATTCCTCCTGACAGGCAAGAGAAAGATGAGAGAACCAAACACAGCTCTTGTCTCAAGCTGACGCTTGGACCTTGACAAACGTCGCATTTACACGACAGGACTCAAAGGATAAAAAGTGAAAGGCTCATAGATGAATATTCCTCAACAAAGACAAAGCAGCTTTTTTGGGGGGTTCTTTTCTGACACTTCTGGAAAATGGAAAACACGGTTTGGCTTCTGTGACCATTTTTTTGGGACCTAGATCTCTTCTCTTTATATTTCCGAACAGATCACGGCAGCCTTGGACCAGGACGACCATGCCAGGAAGCAGAGGCTGGCCTACAAGGTGGAGCAGCTCATCGCCGCTATGTCCTTCGAGAGCTGAGCAACAGACAAGGACTTGTGGAGCGATGCTTTCTCGACCGGTCGTGCAATACGGGCGTACGCTTGCTTTAGTTTGTGTCTCAGACTCCGCCATCATGGCACATGACCCTGGACCTCCGAGCCCCTCACCTGGAAAGGGATGCCAGCATGGAAGGCCACAACAGGACTTTATTTATTTATTGGTGTCGTCGCCTGGGACATTGTCCAAATGGAACTTGTGTGCGTGTGTGTGTGTGTGTGTGTGTGTGTGTATGTGCGTGCGTGCGTGCGTGCAGGAGAAAAGCGGTCGAGATCTCATGCTGGACTGCTGCATTCAGATTTTATTTTTATACTCTTGACTTTTAAATATGATCAGTTATCATTGGAATCAGCACCTGGGGACCGCAAAATTTTGGTGTTGTCCAACACTCTTCTTCGGATGAAAGAGTCACATGACGTAGACAGTGTACAGGACCAAGGAGCGAAGGAAGAGGGCGGGCGGCATGCATCTGTAAATGTAGCAGTGTTGATAAGGCCAATGTGAATGTAGAATATTCTTTTTCCCTGAAGGACGAATGGAAGTGGGCTTCCAGGACGTTTTTTTTTTTCCAGCTAACCCAAGATTTAAGCAGTTCCCTGCATCGCTGCTCATACCAAGCCAAAATCCTCCGTTTGCATCCTGTTTTCATATCGTGGTTTGTTTGCATACTGTGCCACATCACATATGTCAGCTTTTCAAACGATCAATCCAAGTGCCAACACGTTGAGCTGACCGGTCGCAGGCCTTGATAGGACCTCTGCCGTCGTCTCTGCACAGGCAGCAAGAAGCCAAGATGTGTGGGTCTTGTTTGACCGAGTGCCAAAAGACTCTTGCTCAAAAATCGGTTAATGCTTTAAAAGTGGAACTTCAAGCTGCGCCAAGGTTTGCTAGCGTAAAGAGATGTGATGCTCGAGGTACGAAACAAGACATCAAAGGAAGGAGATAATCATGAAACCATCATGACTCATTCTGCAGAATTACTCCAGATAGTCAACAAGGCAACAGTAATCTTCCTATCTGCCGGTATATTTTCTGACCTACAGTATATACACATACGTATATGTTGTCCAAAGCGCTTTACCAACCCTCCTATTCACTTTGTTGAAAACATATAAGACTTTCCACTGACGCACTAACGCAGATGCATCAACTTACAGAAACACAATTATTTTTTAGTTGAAAATAACTTACTTTAACCCCCATACACTAGGAACCAAACATAAAACAGATACGTGGAAAGAACATGAATCCACTGGAATATGTCCAATCTATTAAGGTTCCACTTTGCAGATCAAATGGCTGAAAGTAGAATTTCCCAACCCGTATTGAGGAAATCGGAATCAGAATCAGAATCGCCTTAAAGGCACATATTTTACAAAAGAAAATGAACACTTCTTATTTACTTAACCCACACACACACACACACACACACACAACTGACCTGAACTGGTCGCCAGTCAGTCGCAGGGCACACATAGTGACAAAGAACAATTAACACCTACGTCGTCACTGAGTGGGAACCGATCCCGCGCTGCCCGCACAGGACGTAGACAAGCTACACTATCAGTAACTGACACAAAAAAAAATGTTAGAAAACAAAGTAAAGATTTTTTTTTTAATCAGTGTCAAAAATACCTTTGCTGTTGTCTGACCAATTGCTCCAGTCAACTCAACCGTATTTATAGAGCACTTTAAAATGAATTGGATCATTTCCCATGGCACATCTGATCATGTCTCACAGCACCTTAATGTTCAAACCATGTTTACAGTGGTTTACGATCACCGACTTAAAGCATTTAATTTAAATTCAAAGAGGCAAAATTTAGATTATTCTTAGTCTGGTGTTAGGGCTGAATGTGTTTGCTCATGACACATAGTCTTGACATCACTTATGAAAGGTGGCCTTAGATATAATCCTGCTCCATTTTTTTTCCAATATCATTCGTCCTCAACAAAGTAAAGGTGAAGAAGAGCATGAGCAGGTTCAGGCAGACGTTGCCCGGCTCACCGTTCGAAGGCAGACGTCGGGGAATAATGATGGGGAAGGAGGGAACGGATGGGCGGGAGACTCCCCTTCATCTTCCTGCTCCTGCTTTGATGCTTCTCTTTGATCAGACTTGCTGGTTTTGCGCCGGACCTGAAGAGGTAACAGGCAAGAGGAAGTCAGGGCTTGGCGATGACTGCGATGCTGTGGCCATGTCCTGCCAATAGGGGCGCGCATGGGAATGTGGCGACATTCTTCTTCTCTGCTATGTCAGACAACTTCCGTTTGAATACCGAGTCCTGTATCTCTACATCTTTGCAAATGTATTCACCAAACTCATAATAGGTCCAAGAAATCATTTCAAACGATGTGAAAATAATGCTGCCGTCATACTTGAGACCAGCTATCCACCACAGCTGATTAGGTTTCATATATATTTTTATATTTATTTGGATGTATTTATTTGTAAAAAAAAATACCCCAAAAGATTGAAAAATAAATAAATAAAAGGGACCTTGTACATTAATAAATATTCATACCAATGTACTGTAAATACCTTTGATCTTGGCTTGATGGTATTGGTTGTTTCTAATTATTAGATTTGAATTTTTGACAAACTTATCATCAAAAACCTGCCTGCTAACATTTTTGTTTGTCTGTCTGTTTTGGCACACTTTTTCTCGCAAGTCACATTGATCTCTTCCTCTGCGTATGGTTACTCATTTCTCATTATAAACCTGTGATGTGGTCCTTTCGCTACAGTCTGTGCTTTACCATGTAGAAATCCCTCGGATTTCTACATGTAGACATAACATTATGCATAAATACGTTAAGGCCTATTCGTAAAACAGTAGCGCCAATAAAAGTAACATTGCAAAGTGTGTAAACACTCAAATGCGCTAAAACTGTCCACATTGCTCCATACGTTTGTCGAAGTGGACATCTCTACTGAACCTCAAAGGAGACTTTTTTTTTCACAATTTAAAGGGGAAGTCAACCCCCCCCCAAAAAAGAAAAAATCTCTCCAATGATCTGTTCTATGTGTCCTACTAGTCTAAACACAATAGTCTGATTTATATTGTGTTTGTGGAATTGGACTTCAGCAAAATCCAACTGTATTTATCCATCTCAGGGGGCGGCCATTTTATACAGAACAAGGCAAAATGGCTGCTCATTAAGTACAGTAAGTGGCAGTACAACTTGTACTGCCTCTTGCCGTCAACTGAAAATGACATCTCTGTACCAAAGGGCTCAGGTAACGACCGTTACGGCTCACCTGTTTTCCAGGCTTGGTCATGTGATGTTTGCAAGCTTTTCTGCTTCATTCATATTCCACAAATGCAATATTAATGCCATGTTTAGACGAGCGGGGCCGCAAACAAGATACTTTTGGACGTGACTTCCATTTTAATAAACGGTCTCACATGTCGGGTAAAAATACAGAAAGGCTAGAGAATCCATGCCCAACTAACATCTAATGTACATTTAACAATTCTCTTGCATTGAAAAGATCCACTCGGTCACCCTGCCTACCTGTTGCTGACAATGCTGAGTACAACTTTTACTACCTTGGCGACTAAATGCCAGCGCTCAGGCTTTTCAATCTCGGCTATCTTTCACTGAGCTTTGCCCAGCTTGTAGCTAAACTATGGGCGCAGAAACTCGATGTGGGTGTGGCTATTATGTAACTCGGCGACTGTTGCATCACGGCGGAGCAGAAATTCTGAACATTAGCTCACTTAAACAGTTTCAGAAATCACACACTAAAGATTAACTTTGATGTGTGGACAGGTCATCCAGAGACCCAAATATTTGCATATGAGCAATTAAAAACGAATTTATCCACGTGTCCTTGAAGAAACATTAATGATATCGCTTAGTAAAGCTCGTGATCCATTTCCAATTTTTTTTCTTGTTTTTAACTAGAATCAGTCAATCAGTCTTCCCGACCTCAGCATATACGAAACATATCCTCCTCATACCTCACGTTGCTTGTACAGAGTAATGCTTTTTTTAATCATTCGAAACAGGACCTAAATGCCTTCTCCTCTTCCAAGGGATGAAACGTTCGTCTCAATGCATTCCGAGGCTTCGATTCATCTCATCCTCCTGAGATGGTCAGCTGCAAGTGTTTTTAATTCATGCTTTTAGTTTGGCCCGCTACTCCATCTGCGCCTCCTGAAACCCCCCCCACCCCCCCCCCCCTCAAAAAAAGATACAATAGCTGAATGCACCTATCCGCTCAGAGATTTCTTTTTTTGTTGTAAATATTCAACAAGGCGGCCTGGTAGTCCAGTGGCTAGCACGTCGGCTTCACAGTGCAGAGGTACCGGGTTCGATTCCAGCTCCGGCCTCCCTGTGTGGAGTTTGCTTGTTCTCTCCGGGCCTGCGTGGGTTTTCTCCGGGTGCTCCGGTTTCCTCCCACATTCCAAAAAACATGCATGGCAGGCTGATTGGATGCTCAAAATTGTCCCTAGGTGTGAGTGTGAGCGTGGATGGTTGTTCGTCTCTGTGTGCCCTGCGATTGGCTGGCAACCGATTCAGGGTCTCCCCCGCCTACTGCTTGAAGACGGCTGGGATAGGCTCCAGCACCTCCCGCGACCCTAGTGAGGATCAAGCGGTTTGGAAAATGGATGGATGGATTATTCAACAAGTGTGCTTCCTTGCTCGCTTTGGATCCAAGCTACACTGAAAACCGGAGAATGTTTTTTTTCTTTATTTGTTTGTTTGTTTGTTTGCTTTGTTCTTCCTTTTGCGATGGTCACGTGAGATCTGGATTGTCGCTTCACAAGTCCACCCGGAGCTGTTCGCTTCAAAAAAGATGTTTAGCTCACTTTTTTTTAACTCTCTCAGTTTGTCAAAGGGCTGATGTTGTGCTTTTGGCTAGCTCCTGTCATTCGTCCGCCAAACAACATGCTCCTCTGCAGTTTGTTGATAGATTGCTCATTGTCGTACTCGCGAGTTTGAAAAGATTTGACACACCTTGTAAAAAAATAAATAAAAAGAAATGTTTGTCGACACTGGAGTTCTGTACAATAATAATTACTGGCAATGATAATAATGGTTGTTTGTCTGTGTTATTTTATAAAGGTCTTGTGAAAATTGTAAGAAATCAAGGTATTTAAAAGCGGTTGTTCTCTCGTTTTGTTTTTTTAACTTGCTTTGATTTTTCTGTTAATATATTATTGTGTACCTATTGTAAATATGAAGCACACCTATTTTGCAAGCCAAGGATTCACTTTATACCGTTGTTACATATGAATAAAATTTGCTGGTTAAAAAGTGCATTCATTTTCTTTTGTTCGATTTTTTTTTTCTGGAGCTAATTATCTTAGCAGGCAATTCTTACCATGTTTTAACATACTGTATACTAGAGTGGCACGAAATAAACAGCATTGGTAATTACCCTGTTTTTGTTTTTGTAAATGTCACTTTGTTTCAAGTGACATATAAATATATTGACAAAAAGACATAAATTGGGATCTACCCAATAAAATTCAGAAAAGTAGAAAGTTTGTAGCTGGGTAATGTTCCCACGTTTAACCCTTTGCATTCTACGTCTTGACTTCATTTCTCCCGGTTCTCTTATATTTCCACAAGAGGGGTTCAAATCCCCTTTTGCTTCTAATCCTGTTCGACTGAGACCACTTCAAATCCACGGGGGGACTTAACACCCTGTAATGCCTTCACAAGCAGTCAGCACAAAAGGATGACATTGCCATTTACATTTATTCTAGGTTGAATCCTTAGGCCGATTACTTGGCGAATTTCAAATTAATTATGTTGACGAGCTGGGAACACGAGGTTTGAGTTCACCATCCATACGTCCAATTTCCATAGCGCATATCTTCGTTATATGGTTGCGAGTGGGCTGATGCCTATTCCAGTTGACTTTGGGTGAGAAGTACCGAACGCCTAAAGCCGGTTCGACATCAATCGCACGACGCTTACAGGAGCCAACCAATCATTTACACTTATGTTCACATCTATGGACAATTTAGAGCAGGGGTCCCCATTAGGTCGATCCTGATCTACCGGTAGATCTAAGACAAGTCCCAAGTAGATCTGAGGAGTGTTGAGAAGAAAAAAAACAAACAACCATTTGTGTGTCTTTGTACATGTTAGTAATATATTTTTTGTGTTAATGTACACTGCACCCTAATCATCTTATCAGTCTCATTTTCACCCAAAAAAATATTGAAAAAATAAAATAAAGCAGGTAAATCTTGAATTTACGAGGGCGCGTGATTACGTCACCGGAAGTTGTTAGCTCTCAGCAGTCTGCAATTGCAGCTTGTGATCAGAACTGTTGCGCTCTATCTTTTATCGTCATTATTCTCATTCAGAGTTTGCTTCGTGTACAATTCACCGAGGGGGCACGGGCAAAGAATAGGAATCTAGGAGGGCCCAGGGAAGCACTTTAAAACGGTACGTGTGAGCTACGATAGATAACAGGCTGCAAAAGTGCGTCGCATGCCTCAGCTTCAGGCTGTTTCTCATCATGGCGTGCGTGTGCGCGCGCGCGTGTGTGTGTGTGTGTGTGCGTGTGTGTGTGTGTGTGTGTGTGTGTGTGTGTGTGTGTGTGTGTGTGTGTGTGTGTGTGTGCGCGCGCTCGCCGGTAAGGGTAGATCCCGGGAGCTTAGTTGATCGAAAAGTAGATCTTCGATCCAAAAAATTTGGGCACCCCTGATTTAGAGTCTTAACCAAACCAAATACCGGACATGCACTCGGCACGCAAGCATGTGGAGAACATGCAAACTCATCAACGGACCCCCAACCTCAAAAATGTGAGGCAACCGTTCTAACCACTGCCAAAACTTTCACACTTTTCAATGGTAATTTGTGTCACAAGTGCCAAAAGAAATTAGCCACTAAAATGTAAACCCAATAAGCATCTACCTTAGTGTTTCTAACAAGCAACGTATGGTGTAGCTCGAGTCTTATCGCTGTGAATTGGGAGCCCACTCAGTCACCTTGGTAACAACTTGGAGCCGCTGACGTAAGCGGCAATCTCGCAAAGTCCTGTGACAGTAAGCTGCGCCAGTGGCATTAATTAGCTGTTTCCATAATGCATACAAGCGTACAGAAACTTTTCCACTGACATTTGGTGACAAGCTATTCGTGCTTTGCTGAGCTCCGCTGACCTTTCAGCGGGCGAGTGTGACGGTTGTCGTCTCGCTTGCCTGCTCGGACTCATCGTGACGACCTGATATGCAAATGAGGAAGGCAGGTTGACTGATGGCCTCCTGGTGTTTCACATGAGACAGAAAGGTAGATGGAGCAATACAGTTCTCGTCACCTAATGTCACAGAATATAAAATATTTTGTTACTGTACTTTGGTTTTCCTCTATCTATACTATACTTCATTGTTGATATTTTGTGAAATGTTTACTTTGTCTCCAATACATTTCCTCAATAAAAAGTGCGGGCTATTTTTAATCCATGATACTTTCATTCATCCATCCATCCGTTTTTGCTTATCGGCTTTAGGGTACAACCCTGAACCGGTTGCCAGCCAATCGCAGGGCACACATCACCGAACAAACATTTGCGCTCATATTCACACGTCAGGACCATTTAGAATGTTCCATTAACCTGCCACGCATGTTTTTGGAATGTGGGAGGAAACCGAAGTATCCAGAGAAAACCCACACAGCCACATGACTGTGGCATCATTGAAATGGTCCCTCAGCTCCTGGAGAACCTCACCGACGAGGAGCTTAAGAAAGAGGCCAAGAATGAAGCAAAAAATGACGCACTGTCCATGATAATAAAGTTTCTAAAGAGTCTTGCATCCCGTGTACCAGGACAAGAGGAGACTGTGAAGAATTTTGAGATTTTCAGGTTAAAAATTATTCTTAGGTTATTGCAAATTTCTTCTTTTAATGGCAAAATGAATGCACTAAATGAAGTCATGTAAACTTCACACAGGAAGGCCAGCGCCGGAATCGAATCTTGCACCTCTGCACTGTGAGGCAGACGTGCTAACCAGTCGATCCCTCTGCCACCCAGTTACACTTCCCTTAATTTTATCAAGAAATTGCCTAAATGCCTGAACCGGGGGCAGCCCGGTAGTCCAGTGGCGAAAAAGTGGTCGAAAAAAAACCGACCATTTATAGTAGGGCGTTTTAACCCGAATAAAAAGAGCATGTATAGTCAGGCGTTTTTAGACGAGAAAAACGACCATGTATAGTAAGGCGTATTAACCCGAAAATAACGACCACGTATAGTAAGCCGTTTTAACCTGAAAAGAACGACCATGTACTGTATAGTAAAGCGTTTTTAGCTAAAAAAAAAAAAAAGACCATGTATAGTAAGGCGGATTAACCCGAAAAAAACGACCATGTATAGTAAGGCGTTTTAACCCAAAATAGTAAGGCGTTTTTAGCCGGAAAAAAAACGACCCTGTATAGTAAGGCGTATGAACCCGAAAATAACGACCATGTATATAGTAAGGCGTTTTAACCCGAAAAAATGACCATGTATAGTAAGGCGTTTTAACCCGAAAATAACGACCATGTATAATCAGGCGTTTTTAGCCGAAAAAAAACCCCCGACCATGTATAGTAAGGCGTTTTAAACCGAAAATAACGACCACATATAGTCAGGCGTTTTCAGACGAAAATAATCGTTTTTTTCGTCTAAAAATGCTACATGGTCTTTTTTTTTCGGCTAAAAATGCCTTACTATACATGGTCATTTTTTCGGCTCAAAACGCCTGCCTATACGTTGTCGATTTTTTCGTCTAAAAACGCTTTACTATTCATGGTCGTTTTTTTCGGCTAAAAATGCCTTCCTGTACATGGTTGTTTTTTTTCTCATGAAAACGCTTTACGAAATATGGTCGTTTTTTTCGGCTAAAAATGCCTGACTATACATGGTCGTTTTTTCGTCTAAAAACGCCCTACTATACATGGTCTTTTTTTTTTCAGGCTAAAAACGCCTGACGATGCGTGGTCCTTTTTTTTCGGCTAAAAACACCTTACTATACGTGGCCTTTTTTCGGCTAAAAACGCCTTCCTATACATGGTCGTTTTATTTTATTTTAGTTAAAACGCCTTACTCTACATGGTCATTTTATTAGGCTCAGAACACCAAAACACAGTCGTTTTTTTCTACGAAAAACGCCTTACCATGGATGGTCGTTTTTTTCGTCTAAAAACGCTGTACTATACATGGTCGGTTTTTTTTCAGCTAAAAACGCCTGACTATACATGACCGTTTTTTTTTTCGGCTAAAAACGCCTTACTATTTATGGTCGTTTTTTTCCTCTAAAAACGGCGTATTATACATGGTCGGGGGGGGGGGTTTCGGCTAAAAACGCCTTACTATACATGGTCGGCTTTCCCCCCCCCCCCGAGTTAAAATGTCTTACTAAACATGGTCCTTTTTTTCGGCTAAAAACGCCTTACTATTCATGGTCGGGGTTTTTTTCGGCTAAAAAACGCCTTACTTCACACAATTGTTTTTTTTTTTCATCTAAAAACGCCTTACTATACATGGTCGTTTTTTTTTTGTTTCGGCTAAAAACGCTTTACTACACATGGTCGTTTTTTTCGGCTCAAAACGCCTTTCTGTGCATCGCTCGTGTCAAACTCATTTCACAGGGTGGGCCACATACGGCCTCGGTAGATGTCAAGGGGGCCAGACCATTAAAATGATACCATACTTTGCTATAAACAACCAAAAAAATGTCTTTCCTTTGGTTTGGTATAAAGAAACACAAGAACATTTGGAAAATGTTGAAATTTAACGAACATATCTTTTACAAAACATTTCATGAAGCACCTTACATTTCTTTCAACAAATGTGCAATTTACTTTTATCATTCACATATATGCATTGCAACTCATCCCATTGATTGTACAAACTTTAACAAGTTATTGGTATTGAAAAATATAGTAATGCACTTTATGATTAAACAAGATTTATAAAGAAAGGAAGTTTTAAACCATTTACACGTGCATATAATATCTAAATGTAATCCCTGCCTACACCTTCCAAACTAAGGAGATTGCTATTAAATGTGTAAATGTGAGAGGGCTATTGATAGCGTCTGCTGACATGGGTCTGTCTCAGTGATGGACGAGGCTGCTGTTGGACGAGGCTGCTGTTGTCTTCTTCTCTGGTCAAAACAGTGAATAGCACCTTCTTCTGTGTCTTTAATGCTTTTTTTCATTTTTAAATTATCCTGCGGGCCTGATTTAACCTTGCGCACGTGTGTGTGAGTGAGTGTGTGTGTGTGTGTGTGTGTGTGTGTGTGTGTGTGTGTGTGTGTGTGTGTGTGTGTGTGTGTGTGTGTGTGTGTGTGTGTGTGTGCTTGTGCTTGTGTGCGTGTGTACGTGTGTGTGTGTGTGTGCGTGTGTGTGTGTGTGTGTGTGTGATTGGAATTCCGCATCGGTGTGCAATTGTAAAACAAGGCTGTGTGTTGAAAAAATACATCTGAAACGGCATTTAAGAGTGGCTCAATACTGGTTGGCCATATACGGGCCAGAGTTGTGAATTGATTTCTGGCCCAAATACTTCACTCCACAACTGGCCCTCATCTGGTTTGCCAGAGTCAAGCCAGTGCCTCCTTTGCCACTCCTGGGCCGTGTTCGGCCCACATGCATTATGCCAGTGCCGACTCAATGCCAGCTGTGCCAGCTTCATGCCGAAACATGGCCAGATGCCTTTGCTGACTGGGCACCTAAACTCATCAATTTAACTGCTGCTTTCGGGGCTCAGGAGAGAAATCCTGGCATATTTCCCAAACGGAATCACTCCTTTGCATATGCAGATGTTAATTACCGGCAGGCCAATCAGCAGGATGCCATGACAGCTTGAGCATCACACGCCTCCCTTCCAAGAACCCCTGATGCCCACCCTCGCAAGTCGTCATTTGCACACTTACTCCCCCGGCTGACAATAAAAGATAATCACCTCCCATTTCCTTCATGGCTCATTCCCTCCTGCTCGCCGTTGTCTGATTCTCCATGCTAAGCTCTTATCTGCTGGGGCAGGGCGGGACAGGGCGGGCCTGTCATGTCGACACACCACCTGCCAAAAAAACTCACCAGAGACAGCAAAGTCATTCATTGTCACATCCACAGGGGTGAAAGTATGACATCGTCAATGATTTATCCGTCATTGCGTTTGGATTCTTCCAGTTAAGAAAGAGAAAAGGAAATAAGAAAGGTATCAATGATGAAAAGCTCTGGAAACAGAGATGGAGGGCACCGGGATTGAGTGGTTAGCAAGTGTGCCACATAATGCTAGGTTGTGGGTTTGAATCCCGTCTCAGGAAATAAGAAAGAAACAAGAACAACTGGAAGGACCAAAGGGGAAATGAACAAAGGATAGGTAAATTTGATTCAAAGTGGAAAAGGAGCAATTGAAAAAAAAGAAGCAAAAAGTTTTTCGAGTAAATTATATTTTTGCAAATTATATTAAAGCAAAAAGTACTACTTTGGATGGGGATGAAATCAAACATTTGAACTAGATCATCAAAATAATTTGATACAAACAAATACATTTAGCTGTGACATGTTAAGGATGTATGTATTAAGTTGGTCCTGACTTTTCCAGTTTGCCTCTTAAAAATGGAAACATTAAAGTCTGATGCTACCTCTAGCATTGTTGTAGTGAACTTTTTCATATTGACAGCGTTGTGAGTACAAACTAATTTGGTAGTAAAACTGCACATTATAGTTCTTCACACATACACGTACACAAATACTACCCCCCAAAAAACCTGTGAAAAACTATGAAAAAAATATCATCAATGACGGCCCGGTAGTCCAGTGGTTAGCGTGTCGACTTCACGAGTGCTGAGGTACCGGGTTCAATTCCAGCTATGGCCTCCCTGTGTGGAGTTTGCATGTTCTCCCCGGGCCCGCGTGGGTTTTCACCGGGTACTCTGGTTTCCTCCAACATTCCAAAAACATGCATGGCAGTCTGATTGAACACTCTCAATTGTCTCTGGGTGTGAGTGTGGGTGTGCAGGTTGTTTGTCTCTGTGTGCCCTGCGATGGGCTGGCAACCGATTCAGGGTGTCCCCCGCCTACTGCCCGAAGACGGCTGGGATAGGATCCCACCACCCGCAACCCGAGTGAAGATAAAGCGGTTCAGAAGGAAGATATCATCAATGACCACTGGATGGCAGAGGTGTCTTTATGGCGCTTCACACGTCATGCACTTCATGTTTATTCTTGTTCAGAAGTTTTGTGCCGTCCTTAAATTGCATTTTTAATGGAAGAGAGACCTTGCCACTGCTTTGAGCCACACTGTGTTTTTTCTCTCCAGTTTCCATGGATTTCGTTTGCCAGCAAGCTCATGAAGAATGTGCTGGGGTATTTTTTAATGTTCGTCTACCCACAGTAACACCCCGCCTCCCCTCCACTTCTTGACGCTCTCTTGCTTCCATTGTCCAGGTATGCTGTTTGCCTGGGATGAAAGGGGATCTCTCTGAGCACACTTCTTTCAGAATTATTGAAGGCTTGAGTTTGTAGGGGATGAATATTTGATGTGGCAACGTCTCCAGACGAGCCCACAGCAACACTTCAGACAGCGGCGGCTTCGCTCGGCTTCAACCACGGACCATAGTAAATAATGGTGGATTTATTTTACCATAATATTCGTTGTATATAATTATCGATCAATCCAAAAGTCAGATATGAATGTATGTGAGTTTGTACTGCAAGAAATTAGGCCCCTGATGGGCGGAATAATACAAGTGGGCTTATGCCGCCCTCTACTGGCCATATATGTACATAACATAATTTGTTTTTGTAATCAAGTGTCATCACGTGCGTCTTAATTCGTGTGCATACCATAACAAAGTCAATTTAAAACGTGTAAATCATTATTTTATAGGAATAGGAAAACATTTCAGAAGGGCAATTTCTACATAATTTTTCCTAAAACGATGAATATGGGGATTAGCTGCAAGTTTTAATCGTGTTATATATATATATATATATATATATATATATATATATATATATATATATATATATATATATATATATATATATATATATATATATATATACATACACACTGTATGCATGTGTGTGTTAAAAAACACACTCACATTCTCTAATTAGTTGAGATGCACCTGCATTATATACAACGTTTATTGATGTTTTTAGTTTGCAGTGATGTATAATTGTAAGTCTTTTTTTGCCATCAATTTTGCTATATGAGGTACTGTACTGAGCAACAGCTCAGTATGATGTATTTCAAACGACAATATTTGCTCCATATTGGTCAGTTAACACCTCTGGAACAGTGTCAATCAAGCTTTGCATCATTATTATTATTTTCATTTTCAAGTCAGATTTGACTGGATCTCATCGTCCTCTTGTGCAATGAAGCGTCACATGTGGAAAAAGAAAATACGATATACTTTTTTTTGTGGGGCAAGTTTGGGCAATGTTGCCAAACTTGTTTGGCAACATTTTAACTAGGGTTTAAAAAAAAAAGACTATTATTGTAAAACGTGTTCCTTTCAATAACACATTATGAAACATGATCGTCAGGACATAAGTCCAATACTCCACATTATGCTTTCTGTGTAAAGGGTTATGATTTGTGAACATATCAGGTTAATGACTACCGTAATTAATAACTAAGGTCCTCAAGAAAACACTCATTTAAAAATTGTCATTTTATTCCCAATTTTTTTTGATTTGGTTCTGAATGTAAACAGTTCCTCTGGGATGTGGGTCTTGACACCTTTAACAGGTGTTAAAATAACTAAACAAAAGCAAACAACAACAACAACAAACACGCTAAAATAACTATAATACACAATCGTTTCATTCATTGTATTAATGGTTTAATATTTTACGACAATATCAAAATGACTCCTACCACTTTCGATTTTTTCCTAATAGCTTCGGAGGCCGAAGCAAAAAATTTGGATGCCCCTGCTTCAAACTATTCTGTTGAATGAATGGCAACATGTGGATCCGCAGGTTAATTCTATTCTCTGCCATCTAGAGGAAGCGCATGTAATTGCTCTGTCTGTCGCAAAATGCTAATGACACACACAGCTAGCGGAACACTGACACATTATTTGGAATGTGTGAATACTTTTCAGACCAATTGAGTGAAAAGTGGATCTTTTTTTTTTAAAGTGTGACGCTCTTTCACCGCGGTGCAGCGGCTGGGAATCACTAGTTTAAAGTGTCAAGCTATTGTTGAGCTCTTATTGAATGCTCAACCGAGCGCGTGGTAGATCCACTTCAAAAACAGGCGCACCATTTGCGTCATATTTATCTTTGGGTTTACTTCTGTTGTGACCGTTTGTATTGACCGCGTAGCAATGTTCCCCTGTGTAGTGTCTATTGAGAGTAGTTTTCCCTTTTATTTCTCTGCAGTTTTTTTTTTTTTAAATACGGGTGGATTTAGTTCACATCTTTGCTGCAGCTCGAGGACAGAGGCAGTTCTGGATTTCCGCAATATTGTTCGTCCAAGTGGTGTTGCCGTAGCACTTCTGATGCAGATTGAGTACTGGTGCAGACTGGTTCACCATGCCCAGATTGGTCCATGCCAAAAAAGGAGGAGGGAAGTTTGTGCACATCCCTTTCTCTCTTCACAAAGGCAGTAAACGATGAGACGCAGTTCCCAATAAAGTGGTCCGCTTGGCCTAAAATGTATAGATCCACTTGGGGAGAGTCAGGCCGCAGACTCACCACTTTGACCTGCAAAGAGATGACAACATTTTTATTGAATCCCTCAAGAAGAAATTCAAAGCAACAGTTTGAAATTGTGGAACATGTACATGATCAACTACTATGTACACATTTTACAATCATTCCAGAAAGCGGTGTGACAGACATACTGTAAGCCAGTTGGAATGAGAAAGTGGAAGTTTCATCACCTTTCCCTTGAAGAGCTTCTCAATATCGCTGCGGTGGGATTCCGAGTCGGTGGCGATGTAGACCGAGCGAGCCGAAGTCCTTTCCACCCACAGCTTTACGGCCCTGCGGATCTCGGCCAAGTCAGGCAGGCACATGGTCATGGTGAGGGGCAGCGCCGTCTGCCGCTTGTAGCCCACACACTGAGGGGAGGCCATGAAATGGGGCCCCGCATCGCCGCTCTTCAGCAATTTGCAGGCGTTTTGCTTTAGGCAGCACAAAGAAGACATGGTGATACATTTTCAGATACAAAATTATCCGTGTTTATAGCAACCTTCCAAAATACTGCCGTACACCCTTGCGTAACCGTATGCATGCATAGTTTCAATGATGAAGGCTCATATAAACATAAAATAAAAAGTGGAAAACAGTCGCCACTTTTGCATCTTCTGTTCAGATGATCATCATGTAAACGTAGCCTCAGTGTTTTTTTTTTTTTTTTTTTTTAAAGAACATTGTACAATGTAGTCAAATGCTCGTGGGAGCCGAACCTCAAACGGCATCTCACCCAGTCACTGCCAATCCTCAAGTGAATGCCAACATAGGGCCGAGTCAGGAGGGCAGCGATGTGTTCCTGTCCCTCTGCCACCATCTTGTCAGACCAAACTACGTAACGCTGCAGGCTAACGTGCTCCTCCACCACTGGGAACTGGGCAGGAGCTCCAGGCAGGGCCAAGACTGGGTGCTTGTTGGGTGGGAACCTACAGACCATGGAAGGGAAGGGTGATATTGGAACCGTGACTAATTTAATTGAGAACAACACTTGAGGAGCATTTATCAAAGAAATGAAAGCACGGGATGAACATTTCACTAGTCGTCATGCTTGACTATGAGGAAAATAAAAATCAATAGATGGTTTGACAGGTACTACACACTTTGAAAAGAGGTTTGTTAAAATCTCTACCGGCGTGGCTGTCTACTCATCAACTTTTAACCTAAACAACATACCTAAGCTAAACATATCAATCTTTGTTTTTGTTTTTTTTATCTGTCTGAAAATGTGTCTGTTGGAGAGCCATTTGTAATTATGCAGTTACACAATATCACCCGCACCCAAGTTTCTTGTCTAAAATAAATCAACAGCACCTTTGCTAGTTGCAGCCAAGTCAACCACTCACCAGATTGAAGACACAATTAATCACAAAGAATTCTAAACAAGTGATAAGAGTTCTCATTGAACAATTCATCAATTCCTATCACGGCTCACAACATTGATGAAAGTCAAATAAAAGGCATACTCACTTCTCCATCCACTGCTGCTGGTGGTATGCACTGAAGGAAATACCACCAAATAACACAGACTCGTCAAATTCCACGCGAACATAGTCCCAGAACGGACCGAATGGATTACCATCCTGAAAAGAGCAGAACCATCCACACACATTGGAGCAGTTAACAACTATGCTTTGGCACGTTATCCAAATTCTCTTCAATGGTTCAAAAACTATTATTTATGCATGACTCTTTTTTTGTAGCTATGACTGCCCGCAAAATGAAATAAAAAGCTCAACAATTAAATGTTCTTCCACTAGACGGCAGAAGGTAGATAATTGTGTTTCCACATGTTAACATCGACACAATTAAATAAGTCACGCGGTCATACGGGCAGTAAAATTGAAAGAAGCACGCGGATGAGCTGAGTGATATGTGAGGTGATGGACGGACCACTAGAGGGCAGCGTTGGAGTCCATTTCACAAAATGCCAAAGCAAATGACTCACTCAGAAACCACGTACAGTAAACATGAAGAGAACTTGGACCATTAATAGCCCTGTTCTGTCCCCACCTTTGAAACGAGGTCCTTAAAACATGACTGGGATCATTCCATTATTAGTCACTATGCAGGAGAATTATTTGAAGTTTTCACTTCTCCGACTGCTTACTCTTATATTTGCCCATAGGACCATGTAGTCTCTCACAGGTCAGTGCAAAATCTGTTTTACTTCTGGTTGGGGAACGAGAGTCTTAATTCAGGTTTTAATGAATTAGCGTTCAAAATATCCTCATAGGAAGTAATTTGACTTGATAGTTGGTGGAGATATTAAGTATGTGCTGTTCTCTTTTAGTCATATTGATTGAACATTATTGTCATGTGACATTTTAAGCCTCTTTTAAAGGTTCAGGGTTATTCATCTTTATGTGTTTATGTTTTGGGATCCCTCCTCATCCACACCTAAACACACAAGCTTGCCGTTCCACTGTACCCTCACCTTCATGGGACAGGATCGTCCATCTGCACTCCGTTGAGCTGCTGCATCAAAGCAGTATGCTTTCCTCTGTCCTACAGGCCAGTGTTTGTCAGCAAGCTCCATCATGAAGACTTCCAAAGCTACCACGCGATGGTAGGCCGACAAGGCCTCAAGTTTGAAGAACTCGCTGTATGGAACATGGACCTAGATGAATAGTCATTGAAAAAAAAATCATAGTTCATAAAACTCACAACATTATGCACTAAAGTGATTTGTAGACATTCTTTAAACTGGAATGACCCAAGTAAAGTAAAGTAAAGGTAAAAGGTAGAGCCTACGTGGCTTGTTACAAAGGTATCCCATAAGTCATCCTCCAACTGTTCATGAATGTATATGTATTGTAAAGGTTACTAAACAAAGCAAGCAAAAATAATAATTGTGGACATGGCAAGATCATTTCTCCCAACTTCATATTTCATTGTCTCTTCATGTTGTCTTTTACACTCAAGTGCTTTTTCCGTGGATCAGACACGACAGCAAATTGAGAACAGAATTACATTAGTGGCAGGCGAGCTGTGATGCCGGTAAACAATCCACGGAGGGACTGCCAGTGTTCGGTTTAACATCTTCGCAAAAGCCAGAGAACCCAGGAAATGGTCTGCCTGGTTCCCAAAGCGACCTGAACACAGAAACACGTTCCAATGTTCGCGGAATATTTTGTTTTATCGAATGTAAAATGTATAGTGGAACTAAAATGTAACTTTCGGCCTCGATGTATTGTTACAAAAAATGTTTTATTCCCCCCAAAAGTTCTGTCATTACAATAGGTTTTAACTATGATGGGTAATGGTGTAAAGTTAAAAAAACTGCCTTAAATTAAAACCGTTTATTACCCATGCACGGACAGTACAAGACATATCCGTTATCATCCCACTGCAGTTCTTGGGTAGCCGCCAGACAAGTTTGTTGAAAGAATGAACAAAGAAAACCGGCCAGCGTGAGAGGGTGAGTCTGTCGCTTCCACGCCGCCATTGTAGTCCAAAACATATCCCAGAATGCAATGCGTACACTTTTACTTCTTTGTTTGGTTGATGGTGTGGAGACGGTTCAGACTGTTAAGGTATGTGCTGCCATCTGCAGGTCAGAAAGCATACTATTGGTTCCGTTGTAAACGGAGAAAAAAAGTATACAATACTCTACGTTTTGATTCAATTTTACAGACTCTCTCATTAAAACAAGTGTGGTTGAACAAAACATTCATCAATTACAAGTACAACTAGTGAGAAAACAGGCAGAAACAAACAACCTCAGTCGGATTCTTTTGTGACTTTAACTCACTGAAATAATATTGTATTCAATCTATTATTTCTAGTTAAACTCATATCTTAGTTTCTTCTGTCAAAATACAGTATATTTATTAAATACTGAAATGAGAGTGTGGTCATTTTACTAAGTCCACGGTTTTCCTGTAATGTACTTTCTCATATTCAATATACAGCAGCTGTGATGGCCCGGCGACCAGTCCAGGGTGTGCCACGCCTCTTCGCCAAAGTCAGCTGAGAGACGCTGCAGCTCACAAGGACTATAGGAAATGGATGCATGGATGGACATTGCTCCTGTAAATAACAGGAATTGTTGACTAATCTACTGTTAAGGTCAGAAGGTTGAGCAAAACAACTTTTCAACATTTCCTTTTTGATATTTTGGGAATACATGTGTCAGTGTGTTGGAAAATAATACAAACTTTACCCCCAAGAAATTCCCCCTCCCCCCAAAAAATCAAGTATTTTTTCCAGTGACCATTCAATGATAATGACGACAACCTGTTGTCCATTTGTTCCTTTGATTTCATCGTTTTTAATGCGCTGTCCTGCACTGTACTTTTTGCTCGTCCACCCCAAAACTTTAATATACAGTGCTCGTTTCCACATTACAATAGGAATGAAATCAAAATGCAATAAACAACAACAACACATTTCTGTTTTGCATTGCACTGCCTTAAGTATACGACTATGGTGGTTCGTTCCCAGCTACTCTTGCCTCACATCTGCGTATGAGTCCTCAAAATGCCCAAACTCACTATGCTGGATAACCATGGCAACACATGGCCGGAATGTTAAATGGGAGCAGCCTAACAGATAGATGAGGCTCCCTAAAAAAAAAATATATATATATATATATATATAGATAGATGGATGGATGGATGGATGGATGGATGGATGGATAGATAGATAGATAGATAGATAGATAGATAGATAGATAGATAGATAGATAGATAGATAGATAGATAGATAGATAGATAGATAGATAGATAGATAGATAGATAGATAGATAGATAGATAGATAGATAGATAGATAGATAGATAGATAGATAGATAGATAGATAGATAGATAGATAGATAGATAGATAGATAGATAGATAGATAGATAGATAGATAGATAGATAGATAGATAGATAGATAGATAGATAGATAGATAGATAGATTTGCTTTTTATGTAGAGTGACTCAATTTAGACTTGAGTGTGATACCATCAAATAGGTTTTATGATTGACATTCCTTATTGATTGGTTGACTTGAAAGCAGTTGAATGCAATCCATGATGAGCCAGTGTCAAACTTTCTCTTTCTTTGCATTCAATGACTCTTGTTTTTCCTCCTCTGTGATGCTCGGCAGCTGGCTGTTTTTTCCCTCCTTTCCTGTGCATACTCCTCCCCCACCCCTGCAACACACAGTTTTTCATTGTTTGAGATGACAGTAGTGATAACAATGCAGAGAGACGTAACTCTCAGTCTTCTTGAAAGGAGTTTAGGGGGCAGCAGCGGGCAATTTTCTTGAGGTGAATTAACGACACAAAAAAAACTAATGCAAATAAATGACCATTGTAGTCTATACGCTGAATGCCTTAAACTGGATATCTAACAAACAATGCTATTTGGCAGACGATTTCTCTGCTATACCAAGGCTTTTTTTCTTAACCAATAAATTTTTCCACCACTAAAGGATGCCTCATTTGACAGGATGAGCAACATGTACAAAGTAAAATGTGCTAAATCGTCACTGCTAGTGATTTTGAATTGTATCAAAACTTCAACAATTAGATGTGATGAGAGTATCCTGTACGCATTCAAGCATACAGTTTGTTAAATAGCATTTCAGATTTGCAACTTGTAAAGGTGATTGTTAATTTTTTTCACAATAATAATAATAATAGTTGTTTGAAACCCAAAGAAAAACAACAGCACATCTTAGAAAGCTAAATGAATACTTCCAAAAATGAATGGCCTCATACAGCTTTCAAGATTAAATATGTTTTCCAAAATTTCACCAGTCCATCAATCCATTATCCAAGCCGCTTATCCACACGAGGGTCGCGAGCGTGCTGCAGCAGATCCCAGCTGTCCTTAAGTAGTAGGCGCGGAACACCCTGAACTGGATGCCAGATCATCACAGGCCAGATATAGACAAATAACCATTCGCCCTCACAATCACACCAAGGGACAGTTGCATTAACCTGCCATGCATGTTTTCTGAATGTGGGAGGAAACCGGATTACCCATAGAAAACCCACAAAGGCGCAAGGAGAACCCTTGACCTTGTGAAGTGGATGTGCTAACTAGTTAGCCATGGTGTCACCCTCAAATTTCACTCTAACGGAAATGTTAATGTTTCACATCTTTAATCCTTTAAGTGAAAAACAAAAGAAACAAAGTGCAGGAAGTTTCCAGCATGTTGGCTCCGATGCAGTGCCAAAAGAATCCAGTTTTTAATTGATCTCTGACCATCTGTTAGAATTTCCCAAAAGTCTGATCATACCGACATGCTGCAAAAATGCCGAATATCAGCTGATACTTGTCTATCAGTGCAAACAACCATATTGACAATGTTAGTGGCAACCGGAAAGCAACTGGGAACCATTTACAGCCCACTTACTTGGCCTAAAGTAGCCGAATGACAGAGCAGCCAGGATGCCCCTCGTGTTGTTTAAGCATGAGTATCGGTGCTAACGTCAACGTGTTCAGTGAGTCTTTTTGAAGGCAAGACATCACAACACACCAGTTTTGTTCTTTTTGCCTCGATCCTTCATCTCTTAGACAACAGTGGGTTAAGCGACATTTGGCAACAATTGGTGGAGCTCAGGAGTGAAAAAAAAATGTTCCAAATAAATGAGTTATAAGCTAGCTCGACAGGTGGATTTAGAGGCTAACACGACACTATGATGTATCCTTTGTCCGTGGTATTCACTCCATGTGTTCTTCAAGGATGAAAAGGCTATTGTTAGCTTTAATGGTGATCCAGTCTAGTCATCTACCACCCAGCAGGTGGCGTTTTAGTGACTCCGCTGGACTAGACCCATAAAAACGTTCCACCCATCCTTATCAACATGCTGCAGAGCCCCCGATGAAACCTGATGGTCCACCTCATGACGGAAAAGACGGTGCTGGGCTAAGATAGACTTCAGATGCTCACGCGTCAGCAGACATTAGACTACTGTATGATTTTACCTGTTTTGTAACGCTTGCGTACGGGCTAGTTCTACTATTTGAAAGGACAAGAGGTAAACTTTAAAGGAGCTGAACTTGAAGCAAGATTTGAACCCAGGACCTCTCAACAATGACACAGACGTGTTCACCATTATTCTGCCTTGCTGCACAAACAAACCAAAATTAAATGAATAAAAATATAATAAAAAAATAACTATCAAAAATGCGCAAGCCCGTGACTGTGTTTTGCACAGCGTGCAAATAATACTGTACATTTTTAACTGAACCACTGTATATACTGTATGCCATGTGTCATTTCTTTGTTTGGGTCCTCTATTTGGATGTTTTATTTTTGATGAAGTTAGTTTTATTTGGCTTAGTTTATCCACCCATCCGTAATCTCTAACGCTTATCCTCATTTGGGTCATGGATACGTTGGGGTTTATACCAGCTGACTTTCGTAGCGAGATGGGGTACCCGCTGGGCTGGTCGCCATCCAATCACAGTAAATTAAATTTCATCAATGAATTACAATTATGGGCTGCAACAGTCAGTTGTCCTTGGGTCTTAATTCTTGATCTTAGCAAGCAACTTTGGACTATTGTGTGCTTCCGACATTGTCCCTGATAGTGTATTGGTTCATCTGTGAAAACTACGCAGGCTGCATTGCAACTTTGCAATTGTGTGAAATTGAAAGACTGTCTATTTGTGATACTGAAAAAGCAAACGTTATATAAAATCGATGGATTGGTGTGTCCAATTTAATGGGAACAGTTTGGAAAAGGCCTTTAGTTTTCTCCGTGTACAAAGTTTCTCTCATGTTCAACATCTGTACCACTGACCACACGAATGGACAAAAATTCCCAAAGAAACACTCCAAGATCTTAGAGAAAGACTTTCCAGAAGAGTGGAAGCTGTTGAAAATGCATACAGAGAACAACACAAAAGTTTTTTTTCACTTTTCATTTCCAATAGATGGCATGTGTTCCAATAGTTTTGTCCATAGAGTATACGTGTAACAGTGACATCCAATCCCTCCTCGTGTAACCGCAGCATTTGACCAACATTTAGTGGCTGTTCATCACCCAGTCTCCATTAAAGCAAGCCACCCAACTGTTTTACAAAACAAAACTCATAAAAAAACAAAAACACACACGCACATACACGTCCTCATTTTGAGGGCATTGCGGGTTATTTTGCTGGCGAGCAAACAAACTCCAGATGTGACCTAATTGTAGCAAAGGAGGGGCTGAGTGCGGCGACGTGCACCTGTGTGTGTTTATGAGGACGGTTAGACGCGTGCAGAAAGACGGTACGAGGACAAAGGTGAGATGGAATGACACAGGAGGAAGAGTCACCTTAAACAGACACAGATGTGAGGGCTTTATTTTTCGGGAGCTCACCACGCTTTCCTATCAGGAGACTTGCTTGGAAGACATCACGACTGATGAGGACCTGCTCAGTAGAGAGGTGAGGGACGGAAGGAGCTTCTGTGGAAGCTGCAGCGAAGAAGAACAGAAATTCAATGCCATCATTATGTTGCCGGTTGCATAGCCGAAAGTTGTCAGACAAGGAGAAGAATTGTCTTTGTCATCATCACACACAAAAATATTCATGTAATGAAGGATTAAATACATTAATACCTGTGACGAGTGACGACAGCACTGGAGCAGGGTGTGTCTCGCTTTTCCTCAGTTCAGCACTGACATCAGTGCCGTTAGACTACATAAAGACACATAAGTGATGTGACAAGAATATGACAAAGTAAAAAAACAAAAAGAGCAATCGAGGACAGTCCTTTTGCCAAGTTTGAACTCTTCAGAAAAAGCAGACTAAAATTCATTTAATGTGTTTGATTGTGTGATTGGAACGACACTGCAGTCAGCAACATGCGATCTGAAAAGAACGAGGCAATAGAGGTCAGACGCTGAGAGAACCAAAAAAAACAATTTGTATTTTTGGGGCAAAACAGTACTTTTCGTTAGCACAACAAAGCTGAGTTCTTGTTGTTGTTGTTTTTTTACTTATATCTTTGAGTTCAGGGACCAGAGAAGGAATAATTAGGCCTGTAAACCCTTATTTGTTGTTTGAAAATGCCAGAAAGCCAATTTTCCCATTATCCATCCATCCATCCACTTATCCTCATGATGGTCGCTAGCGTCTTTTTGGATTCATATACTGTACTTTTATTTCGCACAGCTACTTTATGAAATAATGTCGAATAAATTCTACATGTTTTCTTTCTCTGTCGCTCACAGGAGGGGCAGCACTCTTTGGACTTCACCGCACTCTGACATCCCTCCTCTCATGCCTACGTGTTTGTGATCTTTATGTGCAAGACAAACAAAATAGACTGTTTCAGCAGAATGGAAGTTTCACCTTGCAGATATCAGCATTGTAATTAAAAACAAATACATGTATTCTTTTACTTCCCTGCCAATTATTTTTTTCCACAATAATTGTTTGTTACCTCCACCATAGGAGGATATTTAAACACATACACACACACACACACACACACACACACACATACACACACACACAGGTAGAAACTACTTGAAACAATTGGAAACTTTGTGCCAATCAAAGGGGGAAATTAGAAATTTATATTTTCCGTTATTTCTCAATCATTAATGCAGAATTATTTGTAATCAAAGTCCGATATATGAGGAGGTGTTCATTTTTTATGGCGTAAGAATAATTTAGTCGTGGAGGATTGCTTGGACAAAAATGTCCATGTGCAACTGGACTAGAAGCAGAAATTAGAGCCAGGATTTAACTGTATAATGTCATTGACATTCCAAAATCTTAGCAAGTTTTGGATTATATGTTTGAGTTTTCAAAAGCCAAATGAATTAGTCATGATATTGTTTTCAAAACTTTGTTGGTTTCCTTTCATATCAGAAAAAATCCTCTTTGTATATTTTGTGTTAAAAAATTGTCATGCATTTAATGTCTTCCTTTTCATCTATTGTTTTTTAAAATTATTTCCTTAAAAATAACTTTTTGCAAAAATGTATTTAAGGTTGAACGTCAAATGGTGATGTCATTATATTGAATTCCGGGAATGAGTAAAATGATTGTATTTGTCATTTGAAGATTTCAACATTTATTTCCTACACTTTACATTTTGTATGAACAATCACTTAAATATATGTTTTTGTTAATAATCCATTTTCTGAAAAGGTAAAAACAATATGGTTTGATAAAAATATTATTTTAAATTGAGTGCGAATTATTCTCACAATCGAACAAAGATTCCATCCTGTGTTCAACTTTAAATTGTTCTTAATTTCCATTTAATCAAAATCAGTTTATTAAAAATCTGATTTTTTAAAAACAGCAAAACAATCGAACTACCATTCTCAAAATTTCTAAAATGTCTTTACTCCATCACTGTGGTAATTGAAGATGCCTTTCATTTGATTTTTCTTCTATTGTATATTAAATAGGAACGGAACGAAAACTTTGAACCACTTTACACGACTTCCGATTTTTTTTTAAAAACAACAGAAAACAACCCCTCCATAAGTAGAAATACAGAATAAATCAATTAAAACAATACCTGAATATTTTAAGTCCCAAATACTGACTACGGTCACTATTTTCTATCAGCAGGATTTAGTTGCCAAGCACCAGGTACGGCTGTCGCGCTTTGGGGGCGTGTCCACTAGAGAAAGAGGCCTACGGTGCCTTCAACAGCAGTCGTAAATATGAAATTTTCATATGATTTTTTGAAACGAAAAAAGACATGAATCTGACAAACATGAAACGAATATATTTATTGTTCGTATGCTAAAGAAATATGAAGGTGTCTAACTGCGGCAGAAATCTGGGTCTGACGTATAATTCTGAAATAAAAAAGAGAGAAATGTTTGCTCATCAAATAAGATTCTAAACTCAGAGTATAGACTCGGTGATTTGCGCTTAATGTGTGAAAAATATACGTGAACATATAAAACGCAAGTGGGTGGAATTGTTTTCAAAAAATCTTTTAATTAATGGATTTTAATTTTGCGTAAACTGGAGGAGCCTGAAGGCATCACAGTAGATTCCCCCACCCCCACGCTCCCTGGCTGCACAAACATGTTCCCCTTGCGGGCTCCATCAGCTTGTGGTGGGCTTCGAAGAGGAGGGGGTGACGAGGAAACGAGTTGATGTGCCCTGGAAGTAATTCTTTCACCCCCCACCCCCCCTCTACAACACAGTCACACGACATATACACTGACGTACACTGAAGAACTACAAGAATTATGCAGGCAAAGTGGGACAAAATGTGGGCTCAACACGTTAATTGATTTTAATTCATGCAGTATTACTCATTACTATCAATTAAAATTTAAACACAAGAGCTTTGAAATGTGAAAGTATTTAAAATAGTAATGCAATTAAATCGGATCATTATTACAACGTCTGATTGCTTACGTTAATGCTTTCATTCAATAATCTCGGACATTTCAGTGCAATCCACTCAAAGACCAATTCGAGCTGTTGTGAGGGTGACATTTTATATAATTTCAGACACAATGCAAAGACAATGAGCAGGTGAAAGATTTGCATGTTAATATTGGTTTTAGTTTAAACTAAATTGAAGCTTCCATGGTGTCCTATCAGCTATTATTTACATATTTTATTTTAAATTCTGAAACATGCATTTAAAAAATGGTACTCCAATAAATCCGTAATTATGCTTAATTTGGTCGGCGATTAATTCACATGTGTATACAGTATACAATATAATATTAAAGTGTGGGTAGTAAAGGTCATTGTTATTACAAAGCATGCTTATGTAATTGTGAACTGTTATTTTTATCTGACGCACATGGTGATAATTTGTTAATAACTTGAGATACTGGGCATGCTTGTCATTGGCCGGTGATGATTGTATCATGGCTAAAGGATCGGAATATTTGGAATATTTCAAAACACGTTCGTGTGGATTGGCTGAGGTCTGAAGTCAAGTGATTTCTCAAATGAATTTTAATTTTGTGTTGAGTTTTAACGCTGCCGATTTATTACAAATATATTGTTTGAAATAGAATACGGTGACGATGTGCAGGTGTTTTAGCTAACAAGATCGTACGCGAGCGTGTCTGCCGGTGGGTGTTAAAAAAGCAACACAGTAATCTATCCCCGAGTGTAAAAAAAGTTTGTGAAAGTGGCCTGACGTCACACTCCCACAATGCTTACCGCCCCCTAACTCGGTTGCAGCCTGAGGAGAGCCACACACACTCACTCCCAGGCCCCGAATATCTATATTATTGGTAGGGGGCGAAGTCGTTTAAAATTATTTTATAAACAAGTAAAGAAGACATCGAAGAGAGAGAGCGTGGAGTTGGCAGCGTGGGTCTCTCCCATGGTGGCTTTCTACTCGGGATGGACGTTAACCCGGGCTCCAAGTGAAAGTTGACTAATGCAGTGCTGGAAACTTTTTGGTGGGTAAACTGCCTCTTTTTTCCCCCTTTACCCCTCCTTCGCGTATTGTGTTTGCACGTTGTTGTCCTTGTGCGTGTTTGGGAAACCTTTTACGCAACCTTTGACGGCGTCCAGCTGACGTGCACTTCGACTTGCGCGACGATTGCCTTGTTATGAATGTGTTGGTATTACCAAATAAGCGCCATTGGCCTTTGCGTCATTTGTGGCGTATTTGTGTGTGTGCGTGTAAGTGTGTGTGTGTGTGTGTGTGTGTGTGTGACTAGACATTTAACAACAGCGCTAAAGTTGCTAAAAAGTGATCGCGACAAGTTTGGGGCACGTTGGTAGAGCCCTTTTATTATTGTTATTTTACGTCAAGTTGTTGAGTTTCAGGCCATTTTGGGAATATAAGGTCCCTCCGTGTATTTTCGAGATTTTGGGAGGGTGTAAAAGTATGTTAAAAGTGGATTTTAATTGAGGCTCGTTGGTAGCAGTTTATTAAAGTGTGGGATTTATTTTGTGGTGATGGTGCGTTCACTTGTCACGTTGCTCATTAAGCTTGGAAAGATATGTGGACCACACGTATGTAGCTGTCCTCCTCGTGGCTTGTGTCATGTTTGTGGCTCCTCGGATGTTTTTGTTCCCTTGGCCTGCGCGTGCACGAGCGTGTGCGCGACTGTGTTTTTTTCCCCCCTTGGAAGTAGAACAAGTGGAGGGTGTCTTAACAGTGCAGTAGTCATTTGCAGTATTATTGTATCAGTTCTACATGTATATTTTTGTAGCTGCAACTACATATTTACATACATACTGAGATGTTGCTTATAATATGGGTAGTTACACGTTTATGCAACCACTTAAATCAATGTTAGCTTTTCATTTTACTTTATTTATTTATTTTTAACAAAGTATTCCCAAAGGTTGAACACAGTCTGTTCCAGGGCATTGGTTGACCACAATTTGATCATATTTGGAAATGTTTTTTATATTTTGTATTCATGTCTAATCTATCACTGTGGATATGGAGATATTCTGTCCATTCATATGACAATTATTGATGCGATAAAATAAAATTTGTTTATGTTACTTGGGATTTTAGGAGTAATGACAATATATTTAAGTTATGCAACATGTAATTATGTATTTCACAACTGTACAGTAAATCCCAGCTTGTTCGCGATTACTCATAAATTCCCCTATTTGAAATTTTATTTCTGTGGAACCTATCCCAACTCTTTGCTGAAAAACTCACTTATTCGTAGTTTTTGTGCTCTTTCTGAAACGCCAAAGAGGTCACGAGATGGCGTCATCGTCCCTGGTGAAAGCAAAGTAGGAATTGGTTTCAAAGAAGTAGAAGACAGTAAATCCCCTCATCACAAAAGATAAGAATAAGAAAAAAAATATACCGTATTATAATATATTGAGAAAGTAAGATCAATGAATAACAAACCCACTAACACAACAACGTGTCCTCACGCCAGCGACGATGACGTTGATGAAGCTGCCGTAATTCAGTACATTGCCATTTCAATGATGAAATGCTCAGAGCTAAACAAACTTGATCATCATGTGTTGAAAATGTCTCTTAAGCATATAGTATGACATTGCCTTAACCATTAACATGTACTCGGGCCTTTTACATTGTTTTTTTGTTTTGTTTTGAACATGCCTGCTGGCTGTCTGCTTTTCTTCTTTTTTTATACCTGGGTGACTCAATTAATGCTGTTTTGGAACTTGGGTGCACAACAAATGTCTGGACACCACTCTGCTATCATTACATTATAGCACGGGAAACGCTGAAGTGACCAGGAAGGTGAGCAGCGCGCTGGTGGTCCACTGACAGAACACAACTGTCAATCGGGGGCTGGCAAAAAGACATTCTTATTGGTTGAAACAGTACATTTGGATATTCTTTTCATGACACATGTGATTTAAACTAAAAATGATGATGCAAAATGATGAAAATGCAAAATTAACACTTACAAAAAAAGAGGAGAAAAAAAGTGAAATACCGGGACCACATACCCTCAATATGAAGGGAGATTTACTGTCGAACAGATCATCTCATCTGTTAAGATCTTTGGGTGAGGAGCTCAGGTTAGTCTGGGTTGTTATTGGAAATTCCAGAGAGTCTTTGAATGTGCTCTCTCTTTTTGCTCTTGAAAAGTACACTCTGAACAAACGACAAAGGTCTCATTTTTGTTTGACAACTGTTTTTTTTTCAAGGTTGCAAAGGCAAATATATGTGCAATCCAGTGCCTCTTTTTTAATCAAATATTAAGCCTTTCATTTTTTAAGGGTAAGAATAATTTTGAAATGGAATTCAAGTGTTTTGGGATCATTTTAATGTGAGTAATGTTTTACATTGTAGTCAGGGGTTGGGGGTGATCAATTCCTCACATTTTCGTCACTGTTGGCAATATTGGGCCCCTTTTTCCCCCTAAAGAGAGGATATTTACCATTTTGCAAATGCAGTCATAGATGGCCATCATATGTATGCGCGTATGCGCGCACACTTGCTCTGGACTGTCGACAGAATGTGCAACTTGTAGTTCTTTCCATAAATATGCCCAATCTCCTGATGTCAAGGTTAAAACAGAGCCATCTAATCTGCGAGCAATTCAAAGCAAGCTGCATGACTGCGTAGATCATTAGTTGATGGCATCCAAAGGAAAACGATAAAACTTCCTAAAAATGTTAACATGGTATGCTTTAACAGTACGTGGAGGAGCACAAAGATGAGGGGCGTTAGAGTTGCTCTAACGCGCTCCTCTCACGTTGAGGCCTGCAATGACAAAATAAGGAAATGGAAGTGAGTTATTATTACAAGACAGTGCCTTGGTCGTTGTTACTCCACAAGGGTTGCTGCAGATTCTCAAAACGTCGTCACCGGCAGTGAAGCCATTAATCTAAAAACAAGGTCTTAATTGGCATGAAAAGGTCTTAAATTGAGATTTCAAAAGTCTCAAAGAATGTCAAGACATTATTGTACATAGTAGGACTGAACAAGTTTGAAGAATGACCAAATTGCAATTTTTATTCCACGTTTGTGATGTCATATTATTTATATGATATATTATATTTTTTAACAAGTGCAAGGAATAAATTAATCTGTATTACTATTAGGGCTGCGCACAAAGGGTTGGTGACTCAAATTGCGATGTAAATTGGCATTTAGAAATGAACGCCAAATGAGAATTTTCAGATCCGAGTCAGAACGGGTCATTGCATATTACGCCTTTATTGTCACAGAGGAATGTTTGACTGGCACCCAAGTCTCGATGTAATCTATGGACGCAGGGAAAGCACTGCGTTCAAACACAACCCCCTGAAGCGTTCGAATATGGAAATGGGAATAACTGGCAGGCAAATGAGCATAAAATCCAACTGTTAAGCAGTCAGTAAAGACCAGTTTGACAGTGTATCAACAACTTTGTTGTTCGAAAGGAAGCATTCTTTTTTTTTTCTGAAATTGCGGCCTTTTGCGATTACTCTACTACACTCTGATTTCAAGTTCAATTCTATTCGTTGTTTAGCCATAGCAAATAATTTCAAACTCTGAAGTAAATTAACATTCTTAAAAAAAGAAAGAAAAAAAAACCCGAATGACTCTTGTGGTAACATAACACAATCGCGACGGTGTCACAAATTAGTAATGTGATTTGAGTTGGGACTCAAGCGCAATTATATATCATTTATGGACTCCAGAAATTTGGGACAGCACAAGACAGTCAGTCTTAAATCGTATTTCAAATGGAATTAAAACGAACTAAATAAATAAATATTTAACGGAACTTTTAATTTGACGCGGTTTATCTATTCATTTTTACTGACGAGCTTCAAGCCGTCAATAGACTTACCCATAGTCTCATCACCTCTGACGAATGAAATTACCGAATATGTCACGCTTGGACCAAGTGTGCCCTCAAACTGAGTAATAATTTACCCTTTGCCGTTAGAAATAAACGCCAAATGAGAAATTTGGTTGGTACCCTCCCCTTTTTTCCATTTCCTTTTTTTCATATAATAAACACAAATTTGACTAGCTTAGCAACGAATGGTAACCTGTGTTTACTGTTTCGGACAAATATGAAAGCATCTATTGTAAGTTGCATTTAATTAAGTTGCATCCTGCGCTAGTCCGCCTCGTGTGGTCGGAGGCGGAACTTTGCAAACTCGTGACGCGGGCGTTTTTGAGATCTCACTCGTGTTTATGGATGGTGCGCGGCACATTTGCTAATGTGTTTGCGTGTTTGTGTGTGAGCTAAAGCTGCTTTTGAGATGGAGGGAGGTCTTTCGTCTTTGAAAAATCCCCCACAATTCCTTGCTGTCACTGGGGGCAGTGGTGGTGGCTGCTGGTGGAAGAGGCAACAGCAGGCTGATTTCCATGAGAAAAGAGCATCGGTTGGGTTAATGGAATGGACAGCCCTCTGTGGGGACAAATGGCAGTTAATAACAGCGAAGAATCGGAAAAGCTGCAATCCCTTTTCTTTGCACTGCTTCACCTTCTGTGAGCCGGGATGGGCTAGGAAAGAAGGGGTGGGGGTGGCGGGGGTGGGGTGTGGGGGGGAGCGGAGCAGAAGAGATGGCCAAGGGAAGAAAGGACAACGGGTTCATGTGAGAATCTGTTTTGTTTTTTTCTTCACTAAAAGGCTGCAAGAGGATTGTTGGTGTTTGTTGTCTTCTCACGACGGCGACACACACGGGAAGTTTATGAAGAAGTGAAATGGAATATGCAGCGAGAAGCAGCGATTGCATCCCAGAATGAGTTTGTCGACTCGTGCTGTGAACATATTTGGTTTAAGTGTTTACACGCGTGTATTCTGTGTCATGGGACAGTCAAGAATTGTAAGCCATGTTTGACCTTCTCTCGGGAGGTTATGTTTGTGGCTGCTTCTTTATTTTCTTAGCGGCATCGCAATAAAGCTACGTCCCTTATTTTTGTTGAACTATGTGCATTGCTGGAGGGCACTCTGGCCGTTTACAGTTTGTTTGCTGATCCAAATTAGGATTGTTCAATTTAGCCAGAGACTAATATTGAGTGGCTAATGTTCACTTTTTTTTCCCTTTGTTTTTTTTTTTCACACTTGTCATTGTGCTCTTTTCATTCCAGATTCCGTTTTTTAAAATCTCAACTCAACTGTACATGTATTTATAGAGCACTTTCAAACAGCCATCGCTGCATACCAAGTGCAGTACATGGAGCAACTAATCTAAACTAAAATCTATGTTCAGCCATTTGTTTCAGCTGCTTTTTTAAAAAGTGCTCTACAAATAAAATTGAATTATTTAGAGTTAAATATCCACCACTTTTTCACCTGCTAGCCTGAGGGATTTATGAAATTACTAAGTTTGAAATATGCGTTTGCTACATGTCTATTAAATACTGTGCAACTCCAATGATAGATGACAAGCTAAAGTGCCTTACAATTTTTGCCTTTGGAAGTGACATATTGTGTTACTTCTTGGCGTTTGA
The DNA here is from genome assembly GCF_025434085.1 of Hippocampus zosterae. Taxonomy (NCBI): domain Eukaryota; kingdom Metazoa; phylum Chordata; class Actinopteri; order Syngnathiformes; family Syngnathidae; genus Hippocampus; species Hippocampus zosterae. Next base: position 29,853,793 of record NC_067452.1, read on the forward strand.
TATATTTTGTTCAGCTCAAACTTCATCTATAAGATATCGCCACCCGATTAGATTCATGGCTTATACCATTTTAGCTCAGGGCCTAATGGAGGAAAATCTATTCCTAAATGGTCCGGATCGGTAAAATCATGATATATAAAACTAAATAACAATTGCCGTCAAAATGACACAGATTTTCGCTATTTGCGGGCTATGTTTGTGGCTGCTATTCCTAACGATTATCGGAGATCACCTGTAAGACATATTGTAATACATGTGTCCAAAGCTGTAAAAAAGTACATTTTAAAAAAAGAAATACAAGACTGAGCTGAACATCTTGTACAGGCCCAAAATGGGACGATCACAGGCTGCGCTGAGCAGCGATGAACCGAAATGCTTATGCTAACTGGAACACTAGCTACATCCTTAGTTAAACAGATCATTCAGTTCTGCCTACCCCTGAAATGAAATTATTCATTTATATATTGTAAGAAATATTTTGTTTAGTTTTTCTGAAAAAAAAAAAAAAAAAAACAGTGGTCATCATTTTAGGAAACTTATGGCTGATGGCTGCTAAACAATAGACCCCTATACACAACCATGTCAGGGTGGTCATTTTAGAATGCTGTTTGATTTTCATCCATTTGCACAGGAGGAAGAGGACATTTATGTCATTTTGTGCCGCTGTGGGACGTAACCTAGCTGATTCCCGATCAATCGAAGTTGCTCCCCTCATTCTGTTTAATATCAGCCCAGGTGAGGCGCACACAAACTTGAACATTGTGCTAGCAGATATTGACTCCGTGGGGTCTGTGCATGAGATTGGGGCGGGCAAAATGCATTTGTACAGGTAAACTGCAAGATCTTCCATTGCGGATGATGTAGTCGCATGTGGGCAACTTCTTGAGTGTGTCTATCCATCCGTGTCTTATCTTGCACCTCACAGAATTTTCATTGGATTGTTTAAAACTAATTTTTTAAAGTTTTACATTCTAGAAGTGGTCTAGAAGTATTTTTCATACAGACATTTGAGCAATTATTTGAAAAAGGGGGAAAACCCCATCTTGTGGCCAGTCCATAAGGGGCGAGTGTAATTTTCTCACTGCATTTTTTCTGCCACTTCTCTCTGTCCTTTCCTACACGCAGCAGAGCCCCTCTGTCTGAAGTTGCCAAGGAGACGGCATAGTGGGTGTTACTGGCATATTTGGACGCACAAATAATCAAATGCACATTGGCCACAAAAACTCTAGCAACAAGTACCGCTCGTTATGTCAATCAGTGTTGCGACTCTGATCAATTATGTAACAGTTAACGTTTGCCAGCTCAAATTGATTTCAGTTGTGAAGCTTGTAATTAATCGTGGTGACTATGTTGAGAAGTGGAGTCGTTTTCTCAAAGAAAGGCAACTATTTGGTTACTCAATAATACAAAATCCTTCACAACAACACAGATTTGTTTTTCTTTTTTTGGTGCAGCCTGCATTCTGCCGTACCCTGCAGTATGCCAGTCAGAAATAGTATGAGGATGTTAGATGCTTGAAGCGCATACTGCCACTTTTTCTTTGTGGCTCTATTTCTAGGAAGATCTTGGCAGCTGTGGCTTTTCAGAACGTACATCCATCCATCAAGCGCCACCTTTGCTTTACCCCAATCTACATATTCCGGATGTTCACTCATTGTCCGGGCCAATATGGCTGGCATTGAAGGGTTGGGGAGCAAACCACTCCCTCCAACATGCTTTCTTTTTAAGGAACTGACCTGCAGTATTTGAGAATCTGATGATGACTATCTCCCTTCTATTGTCACACAATCTAGTATGATAACCATAGTTCCATAGGACTACACACACACACGCACACACACTCGCACACTTAATCCCTTGATGACGGATTCCCTCTAAATTTCGTAGTGAGATAGCGATTGAGCCTGGGAGCAACCCATACATTTATTTCAAATTCAAATTTCGTCTTGCATAAAGGTGCAATTGATTGATTTTTCATTGAGGGTTTTTTGAGTCCCTGTGGGTTAAATGTAACAGCTCGCCTCAGAATTATCTTGTGTCTGTTTTCATGAACCAGATAGTGAGCAAGCCCAATTTTGTTATGACCAGTCATTCAAGCAGGCAGGATAAAAGTGTTTTTGCCGATGATTATTACATTTAAACAATGCGCTACTCTTGTTTGTCTATACCAGTAAATTAACCTGTCAAAGATGTACTTCTGAGTGACCCAATTTTGGAGTTTAAACAAAATGTTTTTAGGATTTATGAACTGGTACATGGCCATTTTTTTTGTTTTATGTTGCCAGCCAAAATTTCAGGAAGCGTATCTGAAGCTTTCAGGAAGCAAGCTTCAGATACGCCATCACTCAATTAAAGAACAAGGCACAATTAAGGTACTTTAATGCCCTCACATGTGGGCACTCACTTTGCCTGATGTCTGTTTATGACAAAACAAAATGTTTGAATTGATGCTTGAATTAGATATTTTCGAATGAAATTATCCTCAACTCTCGAGTCATTCTTGTATTTCCCATGGGAAACTTTCCATTTGGACCATTCCCACATTTCTAAGGTTTAAATTACAATGTAAATTGACCAACAAACAGGAAAATAACCACCCCCTTTGCCAGGGGCCATGTTGGGAAAAAAAAGCACCTTGACAAAAGTCATAGCTCCACTAATGACCCAAAGTCATCAACATCTTTTAGTCCATTTCCACATCGTTGAAGTCAATCCATCCAGTCCTTCTGTTTTTGGTCCTTCATGCATCCCTCTCTTCCGAGGCTAAGTTTACACCCCCGAGGCCACTTCCGCCAGGCTGTCTGCAGCACATTTATTAATAGGCCGCCTGCTCTAAGTGCAGCGCTACTTTAGGACCTAAAATTTAAAGAGGTTAGGACAGACTTAAACTCAGACTTAACGTAGGCAATGGAGAAAGATCTCTCAGTGTGAGTCACTTTCACTGTAGTGAAAGCCACCCAAAGTATGTCGATCATGGCATGAAATTCATCAAATAGGCCCTTCACACCTAACTGTCAAGGTCCTTTTAAAAATTATATTATTATATATTTTTTTAATTACCAATGACATTATTCTGTGAGAAAAGTACCAACACATAAATGGGCAATTTCCTGGTTTCTGAGGTAGCAGAGGCAGGACGGCCTGTATGAAAGGGAATAGCGTAAAGTCGGATTTCGATATGCAGCTCTTTATTTGCCTAAAATATCTGCAAGTATTTACTTGAAGCTATTTTCAGAGGAGGCACGTGGACTATTCATGTGGTCCTTTGAGCCTACCTGGCGCCCGTAAGCACCATGTTGGTGTTGGGTGTGAACCTTCACACCTTGGTTCAACCGCAGGAGCCTTTAACATAATTTACAAAATATGTATGAACTAACTGCGATTGGCTGGCAACCAGTTCAGGGTGTACCCAGCCTATTGCCCAAAGACAGCTGGGATAGGCCCCATGACGCCCCGAGACCCTTGTGAGGAGAAGCGGATCAGAAAATGGAGGGATGGATGGATGGATGGATTAAAGCAGTTTGGCAGAACAGTGACCTGGAAAAAAAAGATAAATTCAAGCAGATTTATGAAAAACACTCAAAAAAATCATACATCGATACAATTAGACATCGATCCATTCATATAGCGGCGGACCGGTAGTCCAGTGGATAGCACTTCGGCTTCATAGTGCAGAGGTAAAAAAGGTTTGATTCCAGCTCCGGCCTCCCTGTGTTCTCCCCGGGCCTGCGTGGGTTTTCTCCGGGTGCTCCGGTTTCCTCCCACATTCCAAAAACATGCATGGCAGGCTGATTGAAAACTCTAAATTGTCCCGAGGTGTGAGTGTGAGCGCGGATGGTTGTTCATCTCTGTGTGCCCTGTGATTGGCTGGCAACTGGTTCAGGATGTCCCCCGCCTACTGCCCGAAGATGGAAGGGATAGGGTCCGGCACCCCCCGCGGCCCTAGTGAGGATTAAGCGGTTCGGAAAATGAATGGATGGATGGATTATCTTGAACAGAGTCGCGTGGAGTTGCTGGAGCCTGTCGCCGCTAACTTTGGGCGGAAGGCAGACTACAACCTGAACTGGTCACCAGTCAGTCACAGGCCACATATAAGGGGTGTTCACACGGCACACATTTGCTCCGGCGCTGCGCCGATGTATTTTGTTGCGATATATTTTGCACCGCAGCAAATTGTGTGGAGCGTTCACACGTACAAAGCCGCTGAGCGTGACAGCATCGGCGCAGCGTCGGTGCAGCCCCACTTGCGTTCACACGGCAGTTTCTGCAGCGGAGCAAAACGACAGAAAACAAATGAGCTGTCGTGTTGAAAAATCAAGAGAGGAAATCACAAAATAAATTATATGGGGGGCGGGGGGTTGTGAACAAACAAAAAAGGAACAAACAACTCCGAGACAGCCCAGTCTCCTACAAAAAGAAAGATGTTACCAGCCAAGTCTTGTGTCGTTATTAAACAAACACATTACGGAAGTCTGACAGAGCACAAAAGCAACGCATTCTCGCCACACGTACTCTTCACAAACAGTTGCGTTCACACGTGCAAATTTACATCGGTGCTGCTTCGCAAACGAGCATTTGCTCCGGAGCAAATTTTTAAACCACCTCCCTGAGGTGGATCAAATTTGGTCCGGTGTAAGCCTTTTTCCGGGGCTACGCCGGAGCTAATTGGCACATGTGAACGCTCTACTGTGGCAGCCCCGGCGCAGCACACGACCAAATCTTGCCGTGTGAACACCCCTATAGAGACAAATCACCATTCACACCCACATGCACACCGTCACTAAGTGGAAACTGATCCGACGCTGCCCGCACACAAGTCCGGCGAGTCTCCCACTTCATCATCAACGACTACAATTACACAGTAATCCATAATCTTAACCATAGAAATACCCAATTTAAATGTGTATCTGTGTAGGCATTTATGACAATTCATGTGCTCAAAGGTCTTGAAAATAAAATAATTGTAATTCATTTTAATTTTTCATTTTTGTCATTCCAAATGTTGATATTATATTCCACGAAACATTTCCTCACTTGATCTGTGTTTTTTTTGTTGTTGCTTTTATAATTATAGATAATATGTCACGGTATGCGGCCCGGTAGTCCAGTGGTTAGCACGTCGGCTTCACAGTGCAGAGGTACCGGGTTCGATTCCACCTCCGGCCTCCCTGTGTGGAGTTTGCATGTTCTCCCCGGGCCTACGTGGGTTTTCCCCGGATGCTCCGGTTTCCTCCCACACTCCAAAAACATGCGTGGCAGGCTGATTGAACACTCTAAAATTGTCCCTAGGTGTGAGTGTGAGCGTGGATGTTTGTTCGTCTCTGTGTGCCCTGTGATTGGCTGGCAACCGATTCCCGGAGATAGCTGGGATAGGCTCCAGCACCCCCCGCGACCCTAGTGAGGATCAAGCGGTTCGGAAGATAAATACAATGAATGAATGAATGAATGTCACTTAGCTCCAAGTGCAAAAAAAAAAAAAGCACAAGAGACTAACTTCCAGACAGCACTTTGGCAAGTAAAAGCCATACTGAGCAATACTATCATACCATTGCATGCACCTTGTCCTGGTTACAGTGTACATGACTGAATTGGATCAATACATGGCTATAAATTGACTTTATTGGCCTCTTTCAATGAAGTTTATTGACTTAAGCTTTATTAGTACAACTATCAGGAGGGGAGGTTGTGTTTACAACTGCATTAGGAATTTTTACAACACGCAAATCATTACAAAGAAGTGTTTCGATTTTGAATGTGGTGTATTACTCAGTTTGAGAGCCAATGTTGATCCAAATTGGAACTGTTTAGCCTTGGTGGACATCTGAATATGCCCACCTTGGTCCTTCCTCATGTTGTGTTGCTGAAAAAACAGAATTAAAAAAAAAATTGTGTATTTGTCTTTGTCTAATTTATTAGAACACATCAGGATCAAGCGATACTTATTTTATGATTAACCATCTTATTTTATTAATTTACTTAAATCACCAAACATGTATGGATAGCATACAAAATCACTTTAAACATTTGAATTTATATATAGATTTGATAAATCCCAATAAAAACAACAACAACAAGGAAACAAACAACAATGACATGGCTCAGCAAAAAGTGACAAAATGGCTAAAAAAAAGGGGGTTTTGTTGCTCACTCATGTTCCACAAACACAATATTAATCAGATTGCCGCGTTTAGACTAGTGGAGGCGCATAGAAAATATTATTGCAAGTACTGTATTTTCACCCTGACAATCTGGGATTTTATATCTGTTTGCTTCCAACAGGCAATTTCACAGTTGAATGCTTAAAGTTTGCGAAAAGAAAATATGTACTCAAATTTGACATCCAAGGAACCTGTACCTAAAAGTATGTGAAAATCTGTGTTTGGCGGCCTAGTGAGTGCTTGATGTTGGTGCACGTGTAGGACTCAAACATCTGGACTTTGAAGATTCTTTTTTATGGTTTTAAGATGTGATTCAGCACCCAGTTATGTGGATGCCCGCTACTGTAGCGGAGATGCCGAGTTATGATTCAGCTAAATTGGAATGAAAGTTGATACATGAAAGTTGATACATAGATGGATTAACACATGACTCACACCCACCCACACACACACACACACACACACACACACACCCAAACATTCACGCACATAGTTGGGTCCATAAGAGCAAGAGCAAGCTGTGTAAAAATAGGCGGCCCGGTAGTCCAGTGGTTAGCACGTCGGCTTCACAGTGCAGAGGTACCGGGTTCGATTCCAGCTCCGGCCTCCCTGTGTGGAGTTTGCATGTTCTCCCCGGGCCTGCGTGGGTTTTCTCCGGGTGCTCCGGTTTCCTCCCACATTCCAAAAACATGCGTGGCAGGCTGATTGAACACTCTAAATTGTCCCTAGGTGTGAGTGTGAGTGCGAATGGTTGTTTGTTTCTGTGTGCCCTGCGATTGGCTGGCAACCGATTCAGGGTGTCCCCCGCCTACTGCCCGGAGACGGCTGGGATGGGCTCCGGCACCCCCGCGACCCTAGTGAGGATCAAGCGGTACGGAAGATGAATGAATGAATGAATGAATGTGTAAAAATATGAGGGGAGCGGAATGTTGCCTCCATGTCTGATACCACATCCCTTCTTCCTTCCTCGGAAGTGATTTTTTTATGAACGTCTTGGCCACCCCGCCCTGCTCACCATCCTGCACTTCATTAAAAAAAACGTCTTGTATATGTATTTGTAGGCTATTTCTAAACCCTATGGTGTCACAACATCCTGAGAGCCATTGGACATATTTCTTCATGAAGCAACTTAACAATTTAATAAATTTTACTTTTTACTTATCCTAGCCAAAATCAACTCAAAAGTGAAAAGAGCCAAAAATAGGAAGTGTTACGTTTCCATTAGCTAACAAGCAATTACATCCAACCGTTAAATGAGATCCTCATGGCACCATCTTTAGTGCTTCTGGCAAATTGTCATGCTATGTTATCACATGTGTGCTAATGTTACTGTTAACAGTTGTGCTCACTGCGTTGGTCAGATTTACTGTTCTAATACTTCAAATAGCGGCCGCGGCGCTGTTGTTGCTTGTGTCGCGATTGGCAACAGATGTAAAAGTGAAAATGAGGGCATTTAACCAAGCTCTGATGGATTCTCCTCCATGGACATTTAGGGGAGCCCAAAAAGTTCAAAATGAAGTTTGAAGTGATGGAATTGGAACTGGAAATGGAAGAGACAAACATATTACTGAGAAGAGAAATCTATCGTGCTGATCTTGTTTCACTGCACACTCGAGTGGATGGAAATTGGATGCATCATTGGATGCTTTTCCGCGAGAGGCCAGCACGGATTGTCACCATGCGCTTAAATCACACAGATGCTCGGATTTGTAAAGTTGAAAGAAGTTTTGTCACTGGTAATATGACATGACTCCTGATGAGTGGCTTCAAGTCAGTCCATAGATCAGTTTGAAACTCCATGACCGCATTTCCCGATCAACACAATGTCCTGGAGATTTCTGTTTCTGGGATTTCAGATATGTTTTCACAAATGGAAAAGATCAGTTGTACCTGTCACCTCTCATTTTGTTTGTGCCTCGTCCTGGCCGCAGTAAACCGCAGTCATGACGCACAGCGCTGACTTTCAGTCGCGGTATTCAGAAACGCAAAATCCGCTGCCATAATTCGTCTCGGGTTTGGTGAATCACATTGCGCGTGTTAAATTTAGCTTCTTCAATCTGCACGTCCCGTTATTCTGCATGTTTGGATTAAACCTGTTTCTTGGCATGCAAAAGATGATTTTAAGCATGATATAAAATATTTGCAATAGAGTAATTGTGTATCGCATGGCACATCGTCAAAAAACCATCCACACTCACATCAACACTCATGGAGAATACTCAACAGAAAACCTCCACGGGGGAGAACGAGCGACATTCAACCCAATAACCTCTTGACTATGTTGGGACAAATATAAAAATCAGTTTCAACTGTCAAATGATTGTGTTTGAGCAAGCGGGAGGTTTTATGATGGCGTTTTCTTTCAAGGCTATTGCCATGCATTTTCATTGGAACGCAAACTGGATGTATCAAGATTTATTCTAAGAAAGGCTAAGCTGCCGATGATTTTATGTGATGATAGTGGTTCAGTTAATGGATGGATGGACTAATTCAATTTAAAAAATGTAATGTATATATTTCAGAAAATCTTTTTTTGATGTGTGAAATCTGAATAAAAGATTACTTGATGAAAAACAGAACCACTTTATAGCTCTGGATATCCTATACAGTTGTTTTGCAGGATGATGTTGCATGAGGCTAGCGAGCCTGCATCACAGTCAAATATTGGCTCAGGCCTGTCTGTGTACATGTTCTTGTCATGCTTGCATGCGTTTTCTCCTTGTACTTCAGCTTCCTCCCACATTAAAAGTATTAGTTTCATTGACGTGTGAAATTATTGTGAATGGTTGCCTGTCCATGTGTGGCCTGAAATTGACTGGTAACCATCCCAGGCTGTACCCAGCTGCTTGCTCGCAAATCTGAAAAGGATAAAGAGCTTAAAAAAATATATTTATTTTTCTGGGAACAAATGTTTAAGCCTTGGTGGAGGTCAGCTCAGATATGTGAACACATTTGAACCGGTCTGGTTCAGATTCTCACAATCGACACCGTACTCAGTAGTACCGATTTAAATTTTCTGTACTTTTATTCTGTTATTGGTTGTAACATATGTTCAATATGTAAGATTTGAGGAGTAACGAAATTAATTTAAAACAAATGAGCCAGAGTATGGAGTAAAAATAAAGTTCTAACATTTTACTTTTCATAAAGTATAAACAAATTTGTCTTACAAAATGACATAAGTATTGTTCTTCCACCGTGATTCAATTTGGATGTCGTGATTACCGGTAATCATACAATTTCATTGGACCCCTGTGTACTACTCATTCATTTTATTGGTCGACTGTTGCCGGGTAACACATTTTTCCCCCGCTATGGCAAAAAGAGTGGAAGTTGTGATTAGTCATACAATCTCATTTTATTGGTGCATGTTTTTCCCGCGATGGAAATTGTATTTTATTTTTTTAAGCCGCTTCATATTACACGCCACAGTGTTGAAAGTGTGGGGAAAAAGTAGCGGCTTGTAATCCGGAATTTACGGTATATTGAATTGTATTGGTGTGTTTGCAGTGCTGCGTTCAAGTACGGCATGGAAAACCAAAAACTTTTTTGCCTCTTGCACATTCCTAACTTAGAAAGCTGCGCTTTGGAATCCAAACATGGCACTGTTTGATTTCGCGTGAATTAGAGCTCAGTAGTGCCGATCCAAATGGGTCCATACTAAAAGAAGTACCATTTTCGGTACGCATCCCGAGTTGTTCGTTATTTGTTTCTCTGAGGTGTCTGTGGACCTGGCTCATGTTGTGATCACTTTTGCCTCGTTTCTCAAGCATATTTCTGTATCTCATTACTTCCTTCGAGAGGGCTCCTCTGTGCCATTCTTCTTCCCCAGCTTTAATTTGTTCCCCCCAACCCTCCCCTTTCCCTTCCACTACCCCATAGCGATGACCAAATTTAACCCTTCACCCACACATTCCACTGGCTTCATAAACACACGTGGTACCAAACGTGTCCAGGACCTCCTCCTCCTCTCTCCCACTCATCCCTCACATCTCTGCATCCATTCTCTCCTCTTCTGCCTCCCTCACTCCATGCTCCGCCAACAACAAGTTGAAGAAGCGAAAGTGGGCCGACAACGGCGAGTCCCCTTCGCGGCGTCCCCTCCGAGGCCAGTGTAAAGTTTTCAGTTTGATTGAAGGCCTCTTTTCTGTGGTGTGCGTTGTGAAAGCTGTCCTAATTGAATGATAAAGTGGCCCGAGATGGAGTGCAGTGAATAGGCAACAATGGCCTGCCTGTGTGTGGTAGAGGGATTCTGGTTAACATGCAGCCTTTGCCTCTCAGCTCCGAGAGGGGGCCTATTATAACGCTCTCTGCTGGACTCGGTCACGTGACACCCTCTCCCTCAACATCCACTCTCTGAACCAGCCCTCCACCCCCACCCCAGCCCCACTCCCCTCTCCCAAAGCCCAATGCGAGCTGGGCCAATCCTGTCACATTACAGGCTCACTCGGCGCTCTGCTCGGGTTGGCTGGCTTGTTCCGTTCTGCCAGCAAGCATCTTTCGGCATCGGCTATTGGACCGTGCATTTGTTTGTGGGCCTGGACATGCCTATTAAAACAAAGTGTGTGTGTGAGATGACAGATACATGAGAGAAACAAATGTTGAGATCCATCACCTTTTCCATCAACTATTTTTGAAATACATTTTCCCCATATGAAAAAATGGAAATCATGTATTTACAAAATTAACCAGGCATGCTAGGTCAAAACAACACTTTTGTTGACATACAGAATGCTTCAATGGCTTGTGTGACGAACATTGCTGACAACCATCCACCCCCACACCCACACCTAGGGACAATTTAGAGCGTCCAATCAGCTTGGAATGCGGGAGGAAAACGGAGCACCCGGAGAAAACCCACGCAGGCCCGGGGAGAACATGCAGTAAAATGTTCATATTTTGTCTATAATTCATTTGTTAACATAATTACTTTTCATGTATATTTATCTCAGGCCATCATATTCATCCACCACATCACAAGGGAACTGTCAGGTATGCAAAGATTTGACTAGACTGCACAATGATATACACACAGCTACTATGAAATACAGATTTCCACTTTTAATGTGAAAGATGCAGCGCCGAATTGTCACAAAATACACTTTGAAGAAAGCATAGACCGGGAAGTGGGTCGGCCATGTCTTGGCTAAGTACACGTGGAGGAAGGTCAGAGTGCTGTTTTGGCTCGGTGTCTCAACAATTTACGGGCGCGGACTACGTTCGCACCGCCGTCTTTGCCCGCTGGGAATCACAAAGGGTTGAGACAAAGTACATCCTCACTCAGACAGTTAAGCTCATCTTCCACTTTTTGGTCATTAAAAATACTCGGCACGGCGTTTGTTTTTAATGTCACCTGCATGCTGGGTGCGACCACAATGGCGCAAATGGCCGTTTCTAACTGCCCGTCGTTTCCGAAGATACCAAAAGAAAGAAAACTGCGACCATGTGCTCAGTTAGACTGCACTTTGCTAACTAACTTGCGTTGGGATGGGCACGAATAGGGCCGAAAGTCCTGCCTTAATACCTATGACAACTCCGCATTTCTTTGTGTCTGGATCACTTCAGTTCACTGTGACCATGATAAACTGGTAGGTAGGTAAACTTTCGTTGTTGTCACTGCCCATCTGAAAAGGTTCCGCAAACTCAACTCAGCTCAACTCAACTGTATTTATAGAGCACTTTCACACAGCCAGCCATCGCTGCACACAAAGTGCTGTACATGGAGCAATTAACATATACAACAAACAGTAAAACAAATCACTAACAAAGACGGTAGAAAGCACCGAACAGCAAAACCAAGAACAAATCGAAGTCATGCTGAGTCAAATGCCAAAGAATACAAGTGAGTTTTGATGCGGGTTTTGAGTTTGCGGAACCTTTTCAACTGATCTTAGGGAGCTCATACTGTTTAGCGAAACGACAGCAGGAGACGTTGGATAAGAGTTGTCGGTCGTGTCAGTACTGGGTGAAATGAATCCGATTAATTGGGCCGCATCACAATTGTATGTCCCATCACCTATCAGTTGACATTTACGTACACAAATAACCATGTGTTTGACAACTGAACTTAAAAGCTGAGTGACTAAAAGCAAGGCTACAATCAGCCAATCAATGTATTTCATATATATATATATATGTATACATATATATATGATATGTACAACAAGAGGATATTGGCCGTCTAATTTTTGGTTGCATGGCTCGCAGCACACAGGAGGGCGTTGAGATTTTGAGGAAAACCGTGGACGGATGCTGGACAATCTGTAAGCCATTTGACTGTCCATCTTGAAACCTAAAGCTTTCCTGAGAGACTCGCACAGCGCCTTGCACCCCTACCCCCACTCACCCCCCACACTCACACATTGAAGTGTTGACGAGGGACTGAAGTGGAAGACCACCCTTTGGAATCCTCGTCATTCAATAAGTGATTTTTAATTTTTGGGAAGGGGTGGTGCTGGTAATGTTGTCTTATAGAATTGAGATGGAAAGTGCTATGTTAATGAGTAACTACGGCAGTTTCTTGTTTATTTGTTTTTTTGTTTGTTTTTTGTTTTATGTACTTCGGCATAATTTGACATGAAACATTTTTAATGTCTGCATCACGTCCATCCCAAAATAACATCATCATCCTTACGTCTCACTTTGATCATATCTGCCAACACGTTTAACACTTTGGGTTTCTGAAGTTTAAGTGTTGGATTTGCAGCATAATCAGTATTCTATATTTGGCGCTGGAAAAAGCCCAATAACTATAAATGTGTTAAGAGCGACGTGTGACAAATGTTTTTACTTTTTTTTTCTGTGATGCTCTTATGTCAGGCTTTACTGTTCTGGTTATATCAGAGAATACTGCATTACAATGGCATTCCTTTTCTGCAAGACAGACTTTTTGGGATCGATAAAACGCGTCTGGGCCGTGGTGTAAAAAATGGTTTGTGCATGTGTTGTTGAACTTTTTTTTGACTCCTGCCTTCTTGGTTTCAACATACCTTCAAGCGAGACTCTCAGTCCCTGTTTGCAATAATTGGGAAGTGGAGCGCCAATGATTGGTGACAAAGTTACTATTGTGTGTCCATGATAATTACCTCCTGAGTTCTTGTTTGCAGTGACCTTATTTTGTGTCAAATGTTGAATTGAATGAATTATGACTTGAGTCAAAGGTAATCTTCAATTCAATTGAATTAGTGGGAAAAAGTACAAATGGAAAATAAGCATATAAATAAAAATCTATCAATTGCAATCTATTGTGGCATTGATGTCATGGGAAAAGAGATCAATGTGCTCAAGTTTAGTGACGCTTAAGTTCGGTTGGGGTGACGATAGTAAAATTGGAACAGGCAGCACACTGGAGTAATTGTTAGCACGTCTGCTTGACACTTGAGAGGATCTGAGCTACAATCTTGGCTGAGATATTCTTGTCACATCCCTGCTTGCATGGGCTTTCTCCAAGTCTTGCGGCTTCCTCCCACAATATAAAAAAATATGCCTTTCGGGTTAATCGAAGACTCTAAATTGTCCACAGTTATGAATGTGAGTGCTCATGGTTGTTTGTTTCTATTGGTTTTTTTTTGTGTCCAAGGCGTACCTCTCCTCCCGCACAAAGTCAAAGATAGACTTGAGCTCACCCACAACATGAATGAGGACATGCGCTATAGAAAATTGATGGATGATATTATACTTCAATTGATTTCACATGGACGGCATGGTATGTTCTCCCCTTGCTTGCGTGAGTTTTTTCTCCGTGTACTCCGGTTTCCTCTCACATTCCACAAACATGCATGGCAGGTTAATGAAACACTTTAAATTGCCCCGAGGTGTGAGTGTGATTCCGAATGGTTGTTCATCTATATGTGTGCCTTTTTGACTGGCAACCAATTCAGGGTGCACCCCTCCTAGTGCCCGAAGACAGCTGCGATAGGGTCCAGCACGCCCGCGACTCTTGTGTGGATAAGCGGATTAAAAAATGAATGGATGATTTCAAATGACACTAACTAGTGATGTAAATGCATAACATTCGTAAATTTACCATCTTGGATTTGTACGGATAGACCTCAAGGGACTTTGCAGTATCCTTCTGTCTGTATCTCCAATATACCCTCAGTGTTCCTAATCTGCTGTTACCATTATGAGATCAACCACATTTATTGATTTATGTATGTATGTATGTATGTATGTATCCATAAATGCCAATGATACAATCTTTACTTGTTGATAATGTTTTTGTTCAGTGTATTGACAGTTGTAAGTTCCTTTTCAGGCACATGACGCTTGCCTGTACTGCCATGTTGAGATTCTTGCGCTCCAATTTTCTAGTCCAGTCTAACCTGCCGATTGCAATTTTGGTCTGTCGCGAACTGTAATTGAAAGCACATGCAAACAATTTTGGAGCTTTGATGGAAACCCCCCACTCCTTCAACTTGCAACAAAGTGCAGCATTTACAAAGGTACAGCTATGGATTCCTAACTTGCTGACTGTTTGATAAAAGACGACCCATATGTGAAAAGTCGAAACATTTCAATGACACTCGCTAGGGGCAGCCATCTCAAACAAATTGGAGCTAGCTACAAAATTAACTACACAAAACCATTTTGAACTCAACTTTGGTCCATTTTTTACATCGCATTTTGGAGCACTTGTCAGTAGGTCTCAAAGTAGAAGTTTTTGAAAAAGAGGATGTCAGCGCCAACAGCGGCAAAGAACGTTGCAAATCGATGTGAAGCGTGGAGTGAAAGCAACAACTCATCAGAATTGTAGATAATACATTTGATAGACCTTCTCCATCAAAGTACAAATATCCTATTGCAATCAGTGGAGACACTTAAGCAACATACCTCAACGTGTGCTCAGTGTTTCTTTTCAATGCACCGTTGCCAACGACTAACCTTCTGTCAAGTCTGCATGAATACCGGTAACTTTTGACGGCCTTTGTAGGCCTTGAAAAAATATCACACAAAATCAATCAAAGGAATGTTTTGGCCACAATTGTAAGTGAAATTAATTGTCCCTACACTATCACAAAAAAAAGGTGCAAAATTTGTACCTTTAAAGTGGCTCCAGTGGCTTGCAATGAGGCAGTACCCTCAAGAGTACACTTGCTGTACCCTTTAACCAGTGTGCATATTCGGACTGTTACGATTTGTACCCTTTGTGGGCAAATATCTACCATGGAAGGAATATATATATTAAATCTCTTTGAAAGACAACTCTGCCAGCACACCCAAGAAGGCGAAGGATCAACTTTGTATGTACTGAGACGTGCACAGGAAGTAGCAGGAAGGCTTTTTCCAACCCAACCGTTGGTATATTATTGTTCGTGCTCAATCTTCGAGCCACTTTCCCGTAGGCTGGGCCTTACATTACATTACCAAATACAACTTTTTTCTATTCGAGGCATTCTGTTCTCGTGCCCTGGTATCATATGCACGTTAAATTGGTTCGTCGACGGCATGCTGCACCTTGTTTGGCGTGAGAAGGCCTTTAGAAGGCCGCGATGACAAAATCATTTGAATGTATGATTGCTCTGTTATATTATCACATGTTTTAAAATGCTTACTGGTAATCATTTTGAAATCCGAGGTTGAGGAAACAAATTGTTGAACCACTGTTTTCATTCATTTGTTTTTAAAAGTGGTTTGGTTAAAAAAAAATGTTTGCAATATGAACATTGGAGGACCTGGTTATTTTTTAGGAGAGGTCATAAAAATGTAATGTCTGTTGTGCTCCTTATCATGAGACAATGACTAAATATTGATTTTTATGCCATTCAATAATGCATTTTATAAGTTTGCAATAAAACCCTGCCAACAAATTTAGAACACGGTTTATGACTTACAATATGCTGATAGTTCAAGTGATCATATTCCTTTTAGGACACGCGCATTGTGGATTTCTTGTCTGACTGTTCCGTATATAATGCAAGGTGGTCAAGTGCCTGCTCGTCTTCCTCCTTCGTTACAAACCTCCAATTCACAGTACGTGATTACGCCCCAATGAAAGAACAAGGAATGCAGCCTTCCTATTGCCCAATTTTTTTAAAGGCCCGTTTTATAGCCAACAACATTGTTTCACGAGTGGTTTGTGTTTTAGACAGGTGAGCAGGCAATTAGTTAAATGTTTGGGGTTTTTTTGGGGGGTGTGGTTATGATTGACAGAAACTCTTCAATGTCTTAACAAAGAGGTTGTTGATCAACCACAGCTTGTCTTTTCATGGTTTGAGAATACGCTTCGGTACATTATTTAAAAAAAAGTATGAATGCCGTTATCATCGACCTGTTAATGTCGACTCAAATTTTTAAAAAACAAAAATTGAAATCATGCGTCCCTTAGCACACACACGTGGATACTCTTTGAAAAGACCCAATGAATGATTTCGTACCTGAGTTAGTAGGAAAGTAAATTTTGAATAAGAGAGCAAAAGAATATGAAAGAGGGCTGCGCGAATGTATTGCAACCTGTTCATTTGTGTCAAGCAAAGCGACTTGAACAATGCCTGTTGTTTTAAGCGACGCTGACGTTGCCAAACTTGGAGATTGTTTGTTGCTGACCCCATGTGAAACACACACACACACACACACACACACACAGCAAGCAGCTCGCCAAAACAAAAGTCAGTTGCAGCCGCTCGATGCAACATGTCACATGCCCACACACTCAATTTTTACACATGTGATCAGGCACTACAGTACATTTTTAAAATGCTGGCTACCGCACCCATTTTTTTTCAGGCTGAACTATTATGGGAAATGATGTCATTGAGATTATTTTCCTCAAAATTACGATTGTGATTTGATGGACATTTTTTCCTTTTCTCAAGTATTTTTTAATAATTAATAAAACATAAACAATATCAGATATATGATGCATGACAGAATATTGAGGTAAAGGCAAATGAAGCATTCATTAATATGAGTGAGTAAGATCACACATGTTCACAGGTAGGAAAAGTAGGATAACGCCGATTCATATCTTTGTATTTCAAAAATGAATAAGCGGCAGACCTACACCTCAGTGTCTCATCATTAAAAAAAAAAATCTGTCTCATGATTGGAAGCACGGGGTCAAATTTATCCTCTCTTCATGTTTGACCGCCTGACAACTTTGCACGGATTTGTTTTGATTTGTCATGGCTCAAGTAGCCGCACGCTCTCGTCTTCGTGTGTGCGCTTTAACTTTGCAGACCCATAAATCAAAGTCAATCCTTATAACTTCGGCAGCGGCACACATCCGACAGACATCAGACACCTTCACACACACACACACGCGCGCGCAGTTTGACACACGACGGCAGCCGAAAGATCACAAAATACACAACACACGTCCACGGTGAGGGTGTCTCGCAAGACAGAAAGCTTACTGAAAGCTGGCGCGACAGCGTAAACTTTGCCTTCTGTGAACCCCATTTTCCTCTCTTCCCTCCGTTTCGCTCTCAATAAAGGACTGACTATTTAAACCTTTACATAATTCAACTGCAGTTAATTTTTCTCCTCTCTGTATTTATTCAAAGATATTTCCTGGCACACAGTGTAATGTGACTTTTTTGTGTGCATGAATATTGCCAGAGCTTGGAGTGGATGTTTCACTTCAATCCCATGCCTGTTATTGTAATTTGAATGGTCAAAGTCACCTAATGCAATAGCTGGTTGACCACTGAACAAACCCGATGACATTTTTAAAGCATAAAATGAATTGTTTGATTAATTCTAGGACTAGCTGGATGTATTATGTGATTATATATTCGTATGCTGTATGTTTTGCTAGTTGCATAAAAAGGTTTTACAAAGGATTATATTGTGTACTAAGATGTGGTTTTAAATTCTTAAAAATGCCGTGCTTTTGATTGGCACTCAGAGCGGTGGTTCCTAACCAATCACTCAAAGGAGTGCGTATCCAACTCTGTACGAACAGCTGAGTCATATGCAGTAGTTCTGTCATTGTGGAAAATCTTAGAAGTATGTTACACAAGCATTGATGAAGTATTGGCAACAGAATGGGAGAGAATCGGAGCAACGCGCTAAATTGATTCAAGTTTTTGTTATTACTGATTATTACTGAACTCACACATTAAAAAAAAACATGTTATTCCATCCATCCATTTTCTTATCCGTTTATCCTCACGAGGGTCGCTGGCATGCTGGAGCCAATCCCAGCTGTCTTCGAGCAGTAGTTGGGGGACACCCAAACTGGTTGCCAGCCACTCGCAGGGTACACAGAGACAAACAACCATTCGCGCTCACAATCACACTTTGGGACAATTTAGAGTCTTTCATTAACCGTTCACGCATGTTTTTGGAATGTGGGAGGAAACCGGAGTACCTGGAGAAAACTCACACAGGCACGGGGAGTACATGCAAACGCCACACAGGAAGTGCCGGAGCCAGAATCGAACCCTGCACCTCTGCACTGTGAGGTAGACGTGTTAACCAGTCAACCACCGTGCCACCCCGCCATGTTTTTTATTTGATTGACTGTGCGTAATAACCAGAAAATGGACATAACTCAAAATTATGTTTTCACATTTTACATCCAAAATAATGTTTTCTCAAATGACACAAAAAATAGTTGGATTTGTTACCATTGCTGTCCGCGTAGCAGCATGCGACATGCCACTAAAAATAATTCTTTTCAATTGAACGACTGCGTTTGCCAGAATTCAATTTAACACTGAATGATGTTTACTTTCATTGACAATGAATTCATATATTGAATTTGAATCTGTAAATTGTAAGCAAAACAAGAATCACATCAGACAGTTGGAGTGCCCTGTATTTTTACCGACGGCTATTCGTTTGTAAAAAGGTGACTCCACACACTGCGTGTGATTTAAATATTAAAGGGCCAGTAAGACGGGCAGCAGCGGTGAAAGTGTGCATGTTTGCACTTTTTTGCTCTTCACATGACAAGAAGGGGTTGGGGGGGCGGTGGTGCTGGAGGGTCGTGCGACTGGCGTGACGCCCGCTGGCACAGTGCCCACATCTCCGGCTGCTGCCGCGCTCCATGTCATGACCGGGACTCCCTGTCAGGGCTATCCCCAGAATTCCCGCACACATGCACACACGCGTGCATAGACAGACACATAAAGACACAAAAACGAACCTTACTTCCCATGTGTCTATATTTTGCTCATATGATGTGCCTCGTGCACATGGTTCGTTCTTACTTTAAAAAAAATATAGATATACTGTATATCATGTCATATAAACATATAACTAATTATGTATAACAAAGGGGCAAAAATATTGTGGTGCATTTGTCCCCTTGCCATATTTTTTGGTTTGCTTACTTTATAACTTTATAACTAATGTGACGTAGAGTGGATGTAAAAAAAAAAACCAACAACACTGCCTTGCTCAAATGCCAAGCAAAACCTAAAACCAATGTCTGATATATTTGTCTGAGGCCGTTTTTTAATTTTAATTTTAATTTAATTTAATTTATTTAATCTTTTCTTTCCTTGCTGAACTTTCACAAGAAAAAGCTGAAATTCATTTTGATGTTTTTGGAACAGATGTGCACTGTTGACGCCGTGGGTTAAATCCATTTGAAGTTGAGTAAATTCTTATCGTTAGAAACAATATAAGTTGAAGGTCATTTTGGGTCACATCAGCGGGCTGACGTCAGGAAGCGCGAGGCGGGCTTGTGGCGGAAGTGTCCCACTGTGACAGTTTGCCACACCCCCTTCTCGGTCAGACCACAGCGTGGTGGACTAGCTTAAGCCAGAACGGTTTTAGTAGCCACATCTCATGGCGAACGGTAGGAAGGCTATTCAGAGTTTGGCAAGGAACAACCGCACACTCTTCCTCTTGGCTGCCATCCCTCCATGTGCAGTGCGCCATCCGGGGTCAGAGGATGTAAGTGGGAGAGGAAGTGAAACCTGGCTGAGGAGGGGGCTACATTGTTGGCTAGAATACAGAGACCTCTGTGCACTGCTGACTTCCTACTTTTAACAACACGACTCACTGCATTCAACAATCACCAAAATAGTAACGTTGCCCTCGAGTTTATAATTAGCGACGGTCTTTTTAAAATTTAATGTCATGATTATGTACACATTGTCCTTTAATAATGAATCAACGTCATATTTATGAAAGAAAATCTGAATGGTTCACCTTTCAATGCATTGACGCTGTTTGAGAGACAGAGCCACTTCTGTCTCGGAAATCAAAATGAGAATTAAGCAGGATTTCCTGCAAAAAGGAAAATCAAAAAAAAATTGAGCATATTGATATGATTTTGGCCACACAGTTTGCACGTCCACCTCACAGCGCGGAGGTCGTGGGTTCGAATCTGACCCCGGCCTTCCTGTGTGGAATTTTGCATGTTCTCCGTTTTCTCCGGGTACTCCGGTTTCCTCCCACATTCCAAAAACATGCATGGCAGGTTCATGGAACATTCTAAATGTGTGAGTGGGAGCGCGAATGGTTATTCATCCCTGCGAGTGGCTGGCAACCGGTTCAGCGTGTCCCCCCGCCTACTGCTCGAAGACGGCTGGAATAGGCTCCATCACGTCCCCGTGAAGATGAGAATTTGAATTAGAAATTGGATAAGTGGATGGATGACATCATTTTCAAGTAACAGTGGAATGGTTAAGTTTTGAAACATGTGTTCCCGTTGGAAATAACGGAACTAGTTCCTACCGACTGCTGTCAGGCTGCTGAATAAAAAAATAATAATTAAATGATGTGAAAAACAATTGTAAATAGCACTGCGACCTTATCCATATTTGTATTTATATTGCACTTAATTGAACAGTGGGTTTTTTCTTCTTTCTACCCACAATCTTGCTGCTGTAGACTGTAAATTTGGGACAAATAAAGGATATCTTAATCTTTATCTTTTAGAGGGCAAAAGTGTTCTTTTGGGATAATTGAGCAAAATTGCAGTTCCCCTGTGGATAAAAGGGCAAAATATATTGCAAATATGCATTTGTATTCTTGTGTTGTTATGTGTGTGGGGTGCAATGTGCAGTTGTAAAAAGAAAGCCTTCCTGTAGGTCAAAGGATCACTGCCAATGGCGGATCTCCTTCCCCCTCCGAGGTGGCTGCTCCTTTTCAATGGGTTCACCAAAGCTTGACCTCTCGCCTGTCACACTAGACTTATTTGAGTGCTGCAAAGACCCTTGACTCCACCGCTGCGCACAACTCCTGTTTTCCCTCCATTTTATGCGTTTCTAAGTTTCCCCCATTTCCACTGTTGTTTGCATGCTTCGGCTCCAAACTAAGCCCTTTTAGTCCGTGTGCTGACTATATATTTTGAATTTAATCCAAACCCAATAAGGCAAAAATTGCAAACCAATATTTGTGTAGCTGCAAAAAAATGTCCCGAAACATCTAATATGTATGCCAAACCTGCAGGTGGCAATGTCCTCTCGTAAAGAAACGCTATCCAATGTACACAGTTGTACCAACAGCTGAAGCTGTCTTCGAAATACTCTTTTTTTTTTGTATATCAATGGGTTGAAAATGTGACTCTGTTGTATACATTTGGTTTGTAGTAAATGGACAATTTGATGAGAAAATAATAATGTGTCCCTATTATGTGAATGGCCGCTACTTTCTGGTTCATGGACACCGATGAATCACTTTTGATACTGATGCGGGGCAGGATTCCACAATCCCGGGATGACTGGACCGAGGGCAAACTACATGGGAGTTGGTTTGAGTGTAGAAAAGGAGGAGGGGCTGTGTGTGTGTGTGTGTGTTTACATCTGAGATCAAATTTGCGACAGTGACAACTGCCCTGTTGTGAAAAATTTCTTGCTGCGAACATGATTTCGTTGTAGAGGAATTTCACTGTAGTTCAATAGCTGTAAAGAAGTCAGTCCCATCACCAGGTATGCTAACTGTGTCGCTCCTTTTTTGGCTCAGTCTCTGCTGGTTTTGGGAGCTGGCTGTGCTGGATACAGTGCTTCTCGGTCCCACAGACCGCAATGATATTGTCCCACATTGCTTTTCTTTCACTACACTGTGCGTCTGTTTACTTTTATTTTTTATTTTTTTTACACTGTGTGTCTACTTGTGCCTGCACGGGCACTAGTATATTCGCGATGCCACCAAAAGTTAACATCAGCAAACACGGCGAAATGGGCGGAGAAGCAAAAATGTTCCCCTCGAATGCACCGCCCGGCAAGCAACCATGCCTGACCGTGCAAACCGCATTGGCTATATGCGGAAACGCACTGCTAGAAACGCTCAGCTCGTGTTGGGTCTGACCGCGGGCATAAAAATATATGGTGAGCAAATGGTGCACTGCCAAGTTTATTTGCTTTTCTGTACATTAATAAGCAAGTACTTACTGGCTCAGAGGGCAACTAATAATGTTCCTAATTAACAAACGGGACCATACTATTTATGATTCTGGGGTGGGGGTTTGGAGGTGATCCATTGAGAAAATATAATGATTTGAACAAAGAATGAAAGATGTGAGTTTTCAACAGGACTTCCATGTGGATTTGAGCGTGAAAGGGGGCAGATTTGTTTCATACAGAATACGAGAATGGGTTTTCCTGTATTCAGTTATATCTCACCAAAGTGTGGCTGTTCAATGAAAAGCTTCTCTGCAAGTTTTTCGCCTATTTTTCTCATTCAATCTCCAAGTTGAAAGTGTCTTTATAATTCGTGATGGTGATTTCTGTTAAGAAAACAGGACCAAAATGCTGCTTTGCTGCCTAAGGTAAAAAAACGTGGCTCATCAACATTGTTAAACTTTAAAAGTGAAACATTTCTGAATGTAAGTAAAAGGATGGTGAATTTGACATCTGAATTTAATGTGAAAACAGTTATCAGTGTTGTCCAGTGAACCCCTGTATCTCCAAATTTTGTGAATTTGTGAACTACTAAAAATGGACTCATCAAAATATAATTTTAAAGTTATGATCCCACACACGCTATTTAAATCATTGCTAATTGCAAATGTGCCTGATCAAAAGATGACATGCGTTACTGATGCTTTTGCCGGCTAGTTATTAGCGGCTAATCTGCTAATGCCTACTCGGGCAAGCTGCGCTAACTCTGCCGGCATTTTCATGCTTTCCACTTCAACACTTTGGTGCCACTTGTTCAAATAATTCAAAAGGTTTATTGTATTGCTTTGTTTTTGTTGACCTACTAGCATGACGGCTTCCTCCTCCGCGTTGCTCTGGACATACAGCCGCAAAAACGATGGGAAGAACTTCTCTTGTCAAACTAGCTCCATCTTCCAAAGATTATGCCAAGTTTTTCCTTTGGGGTGCTGATCACTCTGCAAGAAAAAACCCCCCACTGATTTAGACTGCCAGATAATAAAAAGAAGTGTAGTAGTAGATGAAGAAATAGAAGAAATTACTGTAACCTGAACAATGAAAGAATCGCTTTTTCAAAAACAATGAAACAAATGAAGTAGTAACACAGTTCAACCAAAGTCAATTTCCTGAGAATGTTAATTGTTGTAAAAAATGCCCTTTAAACACGTGATGTACTTTGTATAAACATTTATTGTTACTAAATAAACGCACGCAAATTGGAACTTTTTTGTAACTGATTGGACAGCGACGTTAATGTCGAATCGAATGACTGTGTTTAATTGCATGTTTGTGTAGCACGTTCACCTCCTCAGAGAACGACAAAGCCCCCACCCCCTGCGCTCTGCGACTCCACCACCACCAACCACCCCCCCACCCCCCTTTGCCTGACTACCCCCTCCTCATAAGAGCGGCTGTTGTCACCTAAACTCCACATGGTGAACTCAGCCTCTATATTTAGGCTGTTCGTAAAGTTCGGTCGAGCAGCGTCTCTCGCCTCACTGTGACGCCATTCTTGGTCCACGCCGCTTTGCCCGCACCAACCCGGCCTCGTCCGCTACGTTTGTCGACGTCGCCGACATTACAAAGCCTCCGACAAACATTTCGTTCCTCTTCTCACATGCATATGGATGGGGCCGGCATCGGTGGGGTTAACAGCAGTCACTCAGCATGCGGGAGCTGTGGCGGGCGGGCAGGCGGTGCAGTGCAGAGGATGACCTCTGACCCTGCTGGAAAGGAATGTGGAAGCTCTTTCATCCAGGACAGAAACCAAAGACACCCAGGCGGAAAGTGGCGGTTCAATGCTGCTTTCAGCCTTCCTGATTAGGGGAAGTGAGCGGCGCTTCCAGCAAACGTACGTACGTGGGCATCGAAGCCATTTTGGAAGCAAAGTTCCTGCTCCGGCTTTTATGATTTGTGCAGTGAGGCTTGTGCGATTGGACGGTGAGAACGGTCGCAGTTGTATTGTTTGTGCTGAAGCTCTTCAACTGCCTGTGCTTCCACACTCCTCTTACTTCAATGCCAACACAATGTCAAGATGCCAACAATTCTAAAAGTCAAGCAAAAATAAAGTCTACTTCAACCAAGATTACTTGGTGTTAGAATTTCAGCAGTGTCATTAGTTTAGTGCAGGGATGGGCAACTTCAACAGCGGAAGGGGGCACAGTTTTTCATCAGCCCTAATTAGGGGCCACATAGGAAGGTACACTTCGAAACCCGATGCATGACAAAATGTCATATTCACCACTCAAAGATGTTAATATACTACCATATTTTTGTACATGCATGTCAATCACATGCTCAAATTGATAAGTTGCCTCACTCACCTGTGTGAATGGAGTACAGTGTAGGGCAGTCAAGTTGTTCCCCGATGGGTGTCCTTGGTAAGGAGAGTCCACCACAACAGCCGCTCTTCCAATTAATTGACCATGTGCGTTTGTCACACTATTCAGCGTTGAATCCATCTCTGTTTTTGGAGGACACAAATCGATTAACTCCTTTTGCACTCCCAACCAACACTCAGTGATGTGGAAAAACAAAATCATTGTTGTCTGTGTATTTTTGAGACCGCGTTACGGTGGCCATGACACTATCCTCTTCTTCTCTGATGCGTTTCACAGCACCTGGTGAGTGATGTCTGCCATTCTGTGGTTAACATTGGTCTTCTTTCCATGGCTCGGCAACAGCAAACCCCCAAACACAACTTTTACCCAGATCTGCCATTTTAAACCAACTAATTATCTTAAGGTGGCCCAACGATCGAGTGGTTAGCGCGTTGACCTCACAGTACAGAAGTCGTAGGTTCGATCGCGGCTCTGGCCTCCCTGTGTGGAGTTTGCATGTTCTCCCAAGCATGTGTGGGTTTTCTCCGGGTCCTCCGGTTTCCTCCCACATTCCAAAAAAATGCATGGCAGGCTGATTGAACACTCTAAATTGTCCCTCGGTGAGAGTGTGAGCGCGAATGCGCTTGCAGAAGGCAAGGAAAATACAAACGGAAATTGCTCGTCTCAAAAGGACAGAAGAAATAAATCATGCCAAATACCAAACCGAGAATAACATAACAAACTATTTACAAGAAAATGGATAGCAATTAACAAGGAATGAGAAAAGCTGAGCAAAGCCTGGAACGTCTCGAAAGTTGTACATGAATAATAGCTTGAGCAAGGCGAATTATCCGACAGTCGGTTGTCGGCTTGGAAGTCCTGAAATAGTTGTTGAGCATGATGCGTAACAGGTGAGCAGCTGGATAGACCGGAACACCTCGATCACCTGCTGGAGCCAAACAGTAACTAAATCATGACAAACAGATACTTTGGTACCTCCTTGTGTCAAGTTTTGCCTTTTTTTTCCTGTGAATGGCACATGGAACTTACAGGCCATGACAATACTGTCAATATCTATGAAGGTGTACTATCTGAAGATGATCTACATTTGGATTGTTGTGTTGGAGAGTATTGTTTATTATATGAGGAAATAAGTGGCGGCCTGTAATTCAGTATCGAATAGGGATGTGCGTGTATGCTGTTCATCACCTTGAATCTATGAGGTGAAAACCTTCATTGCAAATTCAGGAGATAAATGCCGTTACCCGAATACAATTTTCTTTTCTTTTTTTGATGACAGCCTAATGTTATCATTACAGATTGCGGCCAACGGAAGTCTTACTTGGGGTGTGGGTGGAGTGTACGTATATACGTGTGTGTGTGTGTGTGTGTGTGTGTGTGTGTGTGTGTGTGTGTGTGTGTGTGTGTGTGTGTGTGTGTGTGTGTGTGTGTGTGTGTGTGATGCTACACAAGCCTATGGCTAAATACGTTGCACGTTGCTGTTGTGCGGCGGTACGACACGGCATGGTTCAATCCAGGAATGTGCGACGTGGGTAGGCTGCAACAATGGAGCCGGGCTCCCTGAGGGTGGTCAATGGGATGGGTGTCACCCCCGCTGCACCCACCCTGCTGGGTGATGATCACTGCACAATGCTACAGCTGTCAGGTCCTCTTATCCACCACTGTAAACACACACACACACACACACACATACACAGGAGAGCACACACGTGACCTTCACTATATGACATAACATTTGAAATTCACAAAATTGCTTCACAGTCTTTTTTTTTTAATATCGCACTGGAGTTAGTGTGTAAGTGTGTGTGCGTATGTGTGTGTTATGTACAATGGAGCCTAGAGATAAGAGGTTAATATATTGCCTCTAGACTGACTGTGAGTAAATAATATATTATATAGACCATATTTTCCGCACTATACAACACTTTGGAGTATTAGGTGCACCTTCAATGAATGTCCTATTTTAAAACCGTTTTTATATATAGGGCGCGCTGCATTTATAAGGCGCATAGAATAGAAGTTACAATAGTGGCTGCGGTTGCCTTATGCATCCACTAGATGGAGCTACGCTAAAGGAATGCAATACAATACGAACTTAATATTCAATCAGGAAAACGTTGTTTTCTAAGTATAATTTGACATCTGAATCAAGAAATAATATTTTTTGCCTTTTTTGGTAATTATTTTGTAATTAATGCGTAACTAATATTTCTATTTTATATTATATATTTTAAAGAGCTTCTCTATACATGTATATAAACAATTACAGAAAAAAACCTCTCTCTCTCTCTCTCTCTCACACACACACACATTTGTTTTACATTTTTTTTAACCAGCATATATAAATAATACACCATTTACAGGTATGTGTGTTATGTGTAATGTACCATAACAGTCAAAATGGGAGTGGTGACCCTCTCAAAGAAGTTATTTCATGAGGTCCTCATGGAGCTTTAAAGACGCATTTTCTTGTGTGTATTCGTACACTTGTATGTGCACACGCGTGCATGTTTTGTGCTGTGCACGCCAAAACACGATGCCTGCAGAGACACGAAGACGTGTTTGTGTACACGTAAACAACATCCGAAGCATCTGTCAAAACACTTGCAGCAAATTCCATCATATTATCTGTCATTCTCAACTCGGTGACCTCTTACACAGATAAAGCATGCGAGTGTGTAAGTGTGCCAGTTAGTGTGTGTTTTGCTCAACACGTGTTTACACGGTTTAGTATACGCTCTGGACTCACGTGGTACCTGGCACTGCCGTTGTTGTGTCCGTTCAACCTTGGACTTAACTGCCGTGTTAGTCGGTGGCAAAGGGCGCAGAGGTCAGCCGAGCTGCATAAAGGAATGTGTAATGGCCGAGGAGTGATGGGGTTAAGGATGGACTGCTCAACTTTGAGGCGGGTTGTTGTTTTCGTTGACCTCAAAGTGTGCATCCGTTTTGGTGTTGAATTTCGGGTTGTCGTTGTCAACCTTTGGGCCATGTGTGTGCTTCCCTAAGCGTCCTCGCCCCCTTTCATGATAAGTACATACCTGTACATTTACACACACGCAAATGTACACACACACACACACACACAGACGCACACACGTATGTAATGGAGTGCCATGGCCATAAAAACACTCTAGGTAATCTTGTGACACTTGTCATTCAGCGCCCTCTAGTGAGCGGGATGTAGCTTAGGCTGGAAATTACTTGCAGTTTTTAAACCAGAGGGTCACAGTCCAAGTTCCACTGTAGATTAAGTCAAATGACAATTTGTCATTGGAGAAATGCAAGACTGGATCTTGACTCGAGCAGAATTGTCATCAAAAATAATACAACTAAAAAGCAAGACCATCTAACAGATATATTTGTTATCCAAACTTGATCAAGTTTTGATGATTTTATTGCAGCATGAATTGTTTCATTGAAGAACAAAAATAAATAAATAAATGTGGAGTTAAATACTACTCAACCCCAACAAAACAATGAAAAAAAGCACTTTCCTTTCCAAAAATCCCAACAAATTTCATATGAACTTGTTTGATGAAAAGAGCCCCTCTCCAAAGAAATCTACAGAGTCTTTTATTCTTCTATTATCTGTGCATATGATCGAAGAATTCCATGTGTTTTGTTTGCTTACTTGCATGGAATCTGGTTGTTTTAATCAGATTCAAGAAAATAATTACACTGGTCAACACCAGTTGTAATCAGAGACTTTATGTGCCCCTCAACGTAATTTTAACACTGATTATAAAAATGCATTACATCAGGTATTTGAGATATTTCCTTTTGCTCTTGTTATTGTTGTTTTGAAGTTTAACCTTTACAAGCGTGCACAATGTGCATTTAGCCATGTGATGTAATTTACAGCTATTGCATTTCAGGGGGAAAAAATATAGATTATTTACTATATTACACATCATATTATTGTTATTGTAGTATTTTGTTATTATGATGAAATGGTTTTTTCAACATTTTTCCCAACTCTACCTAAATACCCTAAAAGCCAACCTTCAGTTTGATCAAATCTTGGTTTATTAATTTCCATGGAAAATTTCCAAATTTGATTTTTTTTTCTCTTTACTTTTTTTTTTTCTTACTGTCGAGATGCTCTTGACCGAGCACGGACCCGCCAACCTGCACTGCATCACACTGAGAACTTTTTTTAATGGCAGGCTACATGCAACAGTTGCTCTGGTTTAAAGTAATATATCGCAGCAACGCAAAACAAGTTCATTTGTATTGCACAAAGAGAAACCAAGTCATCAAGACGATAATCGTAATAAAATCATCTAAAATATCTATCGAGCCACGTTGACAACTTTGTCATGTTCGACTTTCTGTTTGTTTTCCTCCCAGAGTCAAGATGCAGAAGAGTATTTGGCACTCGCCGCCAAGCATGGCTCTTGGAACTGGGTGAGGAGGAGACGTGAGAGGAGGAAAAGTGCAACACATGTCAAGGAAATAAAGACAGACAGCAGGATTAGTAAGTAGGACACTTTGTATTAGACCAAATACAGTGGTACCTCTATTTACGAACGTCTCTCCATACAAAATGTTCAAGTTCCAAAACGCCTCAACGGGAAAATATTGCCTCTCATTACGAAACAAATGTCAAGATACGAAAGGTGAAAATACAGTTTGGCCCACTACTCGCAGCTCCGGGTTTCCTGAACGCAACATACTCATAGCTGCTCTGCCATTGGCTGTTACCCAGCATCATCCTGGCAGCCCATTGGCTAAGAGGGACTTCTCGCGCATGTCTCTGTGTGTGTAGGTAGATCGTTAGGTGTCGATGCAGCGTCCTTGTCATTCACCCAGGAGGTGTTTTGATGGTTTTATGTAAATGCGAATCACCCAGAAAAAGTGTTCATCAGTCAGGCAATCAATCGCTCACTATGCTGATATTTGCCTTGGACATTATCGAAGGATTGTTAAAAGCCAACAAAAACAAACGTCCTTGGATCAGTCTTTTGCAAAATGCCAGGCCAAAGCCACTTGTGAGAGAGAATATGGATGGACGAAAGAGGGCAAAAAACGAGAACTCGGTTCAAAGTTAAATGACCATTTTTATTCTTTACTCTATTCTTTGTTTTTTACATCATGCACAACACTCATTTTTTCTGCAACGATCTAATTGAAACATGTATTTGTTACATATTTTGATGTATTTTTATGCCTTAGAAAACATTTTTGTCTTAATTTTTGGGGGGGGGGCTTGGAACGAATTAGGGCATTTACATGGAAAATGCGTCTCTACTTACAAACTTGTCAAGTAAAATTTCTTCCAGAACCAATTAATTTCGTAAGAAGAGGTACCACTGGGCACCTCGACAGTGGTCCGAATGCAGACTAACATCCGTCCTTGTGTTTCACTGCAGATTCTCGCTCATCTCCATGTTTCACTCAAGCTTCTACTGAGCCGCCACTTTGCCACCCAAACCACCAACTTTCGACATTGAGCCCGCGAGGCAGGGGAACCCCGAGTGGACTTTCATGGCAGCGGCTCTCTAGGGCTGC
Organism: Hippocampus zosterae; assembly: GCF_025434085.1. NCBI lineage: Eukaryota > Metazoa > Chordata > Actinopteri > Syngnathiformes > Syngnathidae > Hippocampus > Hippocampus zosterae. The sequence goes on from NC_067452.1 coordinate 29,884,081, forward strand.
CATGGCAGCTGCTGCCGCCGATGCCTCACACCGTATTACCGCACTGACGCCGGAGGAAGAGGGACGACGGACTGCCGTCAAGTTGTTTGGGAGCGCCGGCTCGCTGCCACGCACAGAGAAAGAGAGGGGGAAAGAGAGAGAAGACGAGGAAGAAGAGGCGGGAAGAGGGAACGAGTGTTTGGTGTGCGGGGCTCTGTTCGCCTCTCAGGAGAAGCTTCGGCTGCACGCCGTGAGTCACACGGGAGAGAAACCTTTCCACTGCTCACAGCCGCACTGCCCCAAGGCCTTCAGCTCCAAATACAAACTCTTCAGGTACTCAGAGCGTTTATCACATGCTTGATAGGTCACTGTCATAATATACACACAGAATAGCAGAAGTGAGTGGTCAAATGACAGACGGCAACTTAAGATTCCTGACAAATCATACCGTTTTTGTTTACAAATCTGAATTTTCAGCGTGCCTTTTGCTTTTGAAAGAAAAACATTTTTTTCGAGTGCAACTGGGCCATCGCGTTGCCGTGGCCAACCCAGAGTGCGTCACGGCTAAAGGTGTTTTCCTGTTCACATTAAGGAGAACAGCGACCCAATCGAAGGGAAGCTTTTTTTACATAATAAATGTTCATGACTAAAATGACTGTCTTACATGCTGGGGGAGTAAAGCCCAACAAAAAAAAGCTTGAAAAATGGCATCATGGGCATTTCCAACCCAAATTATCTTGCAAAGCAAAATGGAGATGAAACTTTTTTTAAAAATTGAGGCCGCTGTCTGTCTGTTGGCAGTTGTCACTCGGTGAGCAGACTGCGCAAGTATTTTTTCATCGGGTAACTAAAAAAGCCATCGAACCGCTCCCATTAAGGCTTTGAATTCATGAATTTCACTGGTACCAAAAACTCCCTTTGCTATGTTATATTTATTCCTTACTTGGGCTGTATAGAGCATGTTCATTCTCTTCTCTTAGTTTCATTTTTGAAAAATGGTAATGATATGCGGTGTTGCCATCGTTTCCTTGAAAAAAAAACAAACTTTGGTATACAGCCATATCTCGGTTTTCGACCATAATCCGTTCCAGAAGGCTGTTCGAAAACCGAAACCACGCTCCTTTAAAAAAAAAATAAAAAAAAATATATATATATATATATATATATATTTTTTTTTTTTAAATTTATTGAACACGTCTGTTCACCATGGAGCGCTACACGAGGAGGCGTCACTTCCTCATCTACCCAAGGAAGCATCTCTTTCTCGTGTAAGGAAGGCGAGAGGAGTCAAGTGGCGCATTCAAGTGCGCTCAGTTTGGTCAAGAAGCGATTTTCAGTCGTCATCGGAGGCATTAAAAAAACTCGAAAACCGATTTGGTCGAGTAGAGAGATATTTGAAAACAGAGGTTTGACTGTACTGACGTCATACACGAATGCGGTTGGTGCAATCAATCTCCTCTGACCCGCTCATCAAATCTGGTCCCCCGCAGGCATATGGCCACACATTCTCCACAGAAGACCCACCAGTGTTCGTTCTGTGAGAAAATGTTCCACCGGAAGGACCACCTGAAGAACCACCTGCAGACCCATGACCCCAACAAGGAGGCCTTCAAGTGCGAGGAGTGCGGCAAGCCCTACAACACCAAACTGGGCTACAAGCGCCACGTGGCCATGCACTCAGCCACAGCGGGAGACCTCACCTGTAAAGTTTGCATGCAGAGGTACGAGAGCACGCCCGTCCTCCTGGAGCACCTCAAGAGCCACTCGGGGAAATCATCCGGCGGGGCCAAGGAGAAGAAACACCCGTGCGACCACTGCGATCGCCGTTTCTACACGCGGAAGGACGTGCGGCGGCACATGGTGGTGCACACTGGCCGAAAGGACTTCCTGTGCCAGTACTGCGCCCAGCGCTTCGGCAGGAAGGACCACCTGACGCGTCACGTGAAGAAGAGCCACTCGCAGGAGCTGCTGAAGATCAAGACCGAGCCCCCGGATATGCTGGGCCTCCTGGCCTCCGGCTCGCCTCCTTGCGCCGTGAAGGAGGAGCTCAGCCCCATGATGTGCAGCGTGGCTCCGAATAAGGACCCCATGATGGGCAAGCCTTTCCCAAGCGGGGCCCCCTTCCCCATGGGCGTGTACAACCCCCACCACCTGCAGGCCATGTCCAACTCCGGAGTGACCCACCCCCACCCGCCCCTGATGTCCGCGCCCCTATCCGTGGGCATGGGCTGCCACATGGAGTCCACTGGATCCCTGCACCCCCACTCCCATCACCACCACCACCATCACCACCACCACCATCACCACCATTCCCCACCGGCGCCCCCGCCCCACCACCAGCCCTCGGTCCCCCAGCAGCAGCACCATTCCCAGCAAGCCCCCAAATACCAGCTGGGATCTACCTCATACCTGCTGGACAAACCCTTGAAGGTGGAGATGGAGAGCTTCCTCATGGATCTGCAGAGTGGCTTGCCGGGCCCGCTTCCCTCCGCGGAGCCTCACGCTGCTGTTTCGCCCCCCAAGGATGGACTGGAGCCTCCTGCCGGCCTAGCAGAAGAACTGTGCGGAGATCCCCTGCTGTCCAAGAGCCCCGCGGTGATCGCCGAGTCTCTCTCTGCTGCTAACATGGACTTCTCCCACTTGCTGGGCTTCCTTCCGCTCAACCTCCCTGCCTACAGCGCCCCCATGAGCACGGGAGGACTGGTGATGGGTTATACTTCGTCTGCCACCTCCTCGTCTTCCTCCTCCTCCTCCTCTTCATCTCTGCACGCTGCCGAGCCTCACGCCGCAGCAGTTGCCGCCATGGCGCCTCTTACCTCTTTGCAACCACAACCTCAGGAGCATCAGAGCTCCGGCGGGGGTCTGGGACTTGGACCTCTGCACCCTCTTCCACCAGTATTCAGCTCCAGCCTTAGTACCACCACACTGCCTCGCTTCCACCAGGCTTTTCAGTGAGCGTTTTCAAAGCTAGATTAAAACATACAGTGAGTAGATTTTGAATTTAAAAAAAAAAAAGAAGAAAAAAAAAGCGAGAAAACTTAGATGCCTTAAATGAAAGCACACACAAGATTGGAATTTATCCCTAAAAGTATACAAAAGGCCCTTTTGGAAAAATGGGGTGAAAAAGAAAAGGAAGCTGCTTTTATTTGGGATTTTATTTTCCTTTTTCCTCTTGTTTTAATGATGTATTAACGCTTTTTTTTTCCCATTGCCATTTATGTCCCCTTATATTTGCATCCCCATTTAGTAGCGTAGCAGGCAGAGTCACGGTACTGCTTTCTTTCTCAAGCGATAGGACACATATATCAAAGTTTAGTGACGATCTTTATTGTTGTGACCCAGAAAAAAAATATATATCGTTTGAAATGGATATTTTTGTTTGACTTAATTTTTCTTTTCCCTGAACCACAGTAGAACGTCTCATCTTGAGAGGGAAAAGAAGAGCTCCGGAATTCACAATTTACCTCAAACGTTCTCCCATTTGATCGCACAAATGGGATCCTTCTGGGGGAGTGCTCTTTTCGCAATCTGTAAATTTGGCGGATGGCCCCTTCTTATTGCTTGGCGTCCGTTACAGTCACGTTTGAATGGAAAACGGAAAAAGCATCTGGCATTTTAAAGGGGAAAAAAAGAAAGAAATGTGAAAAATGTTGGTGGAAACACGATGCAGATTTAAAAAAAAAAAATCATCAAGTGAAGCACTTTTTTATTTTTCCCGAAGGCACTTCCATCTTTAGGAATCGGCTTTGTTTCATCTCTCATGATCGTACTTTTGAGGTCGCAACGCCCAGAATCGACCTTCCTTCCAACAGTTATGCTAAAAAGTATTCTTGTGGAGGATTCTTCACTAGCCCATAAAAAAAAGAGCCTGTACTTGCGAGAATTTAGTCGGGATTTGCAAGGAGCGTCAAAAACAGATATTTCGCCTTGTAAAAGCTTTGGCATTTTTCTTTTCAACTCTGAATGTTATCAAAATATATGCCATAACCCCCCTCATGCAAATTCCAAAATATAACACTTGTTATTGGCAAACAATCCTTTTTTTGCGCAGCGGCATGTCTCGTCTGTCGCAGTGGACGACAGGCTACTTGTTTTTTGTCTGGAGTACATCACTGCGATCCATTTCCAAAATTAAAAAAATCCTGCTTTCTGACTAAATTCTCGGATGTCACGGCGCATAAAATCGGCCGCTTTAGGTTGGGCCGTCTCTTTCGAAAAGATGTCATGAGGATCCCTGACATATGTGAATGCTTAAAACAAAACAAAAAAAAAAAAGAGTTACAGATGCAGATGAGGAAAAATGTGTTCAAGAATGTTATTGCAGTGTACGAAAGATCTCAAAAATGATTAGCGTAAACACTTTTATCTCAGTAACTGCGTATTTTATTTAGTTTAACAAAGTGATAATGTTTCTTATTGGTTGTCCGGCAGGTTTACATTTGTGTTGATCTTGCCTCTCGTTCTCTCTCTCTCGTTCTCTCTCTGAAACAATGGATGAAGTATTAGCTTCTTTTTTTCCCTTAAGCTTTCTCTCATATCCAGTCATTATCTTCACATGTACTTGAGTTAGGAGAGCGGAATCAGAACTGTGGATGCTACGATATTTATAGCAGGCTCACTAAGGCATCACTTAGGATTTGATCTAGCTAGAAAGTGTCAATAAGAATGCTGACATGGACGAACCGACTACGCGCGATCAGAGGTCATTGTTCCGGATATTTTCAATCCTGTTCACCGCCAGCCTATAGGAAACTGAGCCCAAAGTTAACCCTACGCCACAAAAGGTCACATATAGTGGATATAGAAAATGTGGTTTTAGGCCATGAGAACTCACACACAAAAAAAAATCAAACGAAACTAAGGAAAAATACAATTCACTTTAGTTTAGTAGAGAGGGAAAAAAAAAAGGTTTGTTTTAGTACCTTTTGCTTTAATGGGGTCGTTCAGCATGAGACATCTTAACTAGGCAATTTTTGCTCGCTCTTGTGTCAAAATTGATTTCTGTTTGGACCCGCTCGTAAGTGCTTCCACCTTGACTTATAAGGCTGCTGCTAAATGGGAAGAAAAACAGCCTTGAAGCCTCATGATGCTGCACTGTGGGCATACGCTTCCACTGCTTTTGTTTTAGACCAAACGCCATGTCTGCGCCTCGAGAGCCCCTATTTCAGTCTGTTTTTGATGTCTCCCTCTTCCAACACGCCTGAGTCAAACAATCGGGTCCTCATTTAGTTTGGCCAAGGCACTTTTTTTTTTAGTTCAAAAAAATCGCACGTCACACCAACAAACAAAATGGCCACAAAAAGAGAATACATATGTCAATCAGATACAAGAAGATCATTTATTTGTTCTTTGTGTCACTACAAGTTGCTGGCATAGATAACCGGGCAAAGATGCATTTTGCAAAAATATGTTTCTTACCAGTTAAGTGAAGTTTTATTCGTTTCCGCACACCGTTAGAGCTCTCGCGGCACACTGGTTGGGAATCACTGATCTAAAACAGGCTTGATAGGGCCTCTTGAGGACTGGATTTGCGCACCTTTGATTTAGAAAAAAGCATCCTTTTTTGCAATAGAGTCACACTTTATTTAACAAATAACCCATTTTCCCACATGCTTGGAGAGACATAACTTGGAAAAAATGTCGGAAGAAATTTTGTTTCTTTGGGGGGGGGGGGTCTTGCATCAAACAATCGAGAGTTTTCATCATGACAACAAGCCAAAACTTACGTCCAAATCAAAACAAGCGAGCGGCGAAGATGTAGCATGCTGCAAGGCTCCCGTCAACCCGTCATTAAAGCAAAAGGAGGCCCCATAATGTCAACGTTTTAGGGTATTGATCAACTCACAATTCCTTTATCCACTATATGAACTCTCATTTAAAGTTATGGCCAACCTCATGCAATGAGTTATGAGAAGGCCACGCCCAGTTCAGGCTGTTGAGCTCTTGATGAATAACAAACATACACAAAAAAAAACATAGCACATAAAAAGTCAAATACTTCATGCTGCTCGTATCTACGGTTGCAGACAACTGTAGACCACTAGATTATTATTTTTTTGGGTTTATTTGTTTGTTTGTTTTGTTGTTGCAAAATGAACAGAAGGATGCACAACCAACCCGAACTGACTGACATCAGCTCCTCAAACCTCTGCCCCCCCCCCGCCCCCCCCCCACAACCCATCCTCCCTCTCTCTAGCTCTCTCAAACTCTCTCTCTCTCTCGGCTGCTTAGTAGAGTAAAAAAGAAAAAGGAGTCTAAAACAATGGCGGGGTATTGCTTTTTTTTGGTTGTTTATTTGTTTTGTCTGTTTGTTGATATTATTGTTGTCTGTTTGTACAAAGGACCTCGAGAGAAAAAAAAACACAACACATCCACCTCATTTTTATTTTTTTTTTACCAAAACCTGGGGAGAAGAAACTACACTTTTGCACAATCGCTTGTCATGAGATGCTACGTGCTGTCCGACATTTTTACCGGAGGAAATGAAAGCACCAGGCTGCTCAACACAGAATAATTGTCCAACAGTTGTCACTAGTTCATCCTTTCATGATTTCATCGTTCGACTTCGGAATTTGATTTGAAGTGGGTTGTTTTTTTTTTGTTTGTTTTTTTTTTTTACCCCCTACATTGTACTTATTGTCAAACTGGCTCTTGTAAATGAGTCATGACGTGATTTATTAATCCTAAATGAATTAGCTGACGGCACCTTTTTGAGTATTTAAGACAATATGTCTTAAGGAACAAAACAAAAACAAAACAATAAAGCAAGATTCTAAATTGAGCTGTGTGATGATTCAAATAAAAAGGTTGTTTCTAAGAAAAAAACCCTTGGCTTAAGCCAAATGTTGTAGCAATCAAATTAAACATATTCTAGTTTTGTAACAAATATTCCTAAAGATTAAAAAAAACTCAAAACACCTTCTATAGATTAAAAAAAGAAATGAAAAGCTTTTGGCATGTATTAAGTTTGTCCTCCCTGGGTTTCTGTGAGCTAATCTGAGTTCTAGCACTTTCAACCTTTTTTTTTTTAAATAAGAGTATTTTTTTTCCTTTTAAAGTTTCAGCTTATATGTTCATATGTTTTTTAAATTTTGTATTGAACCTGTATATGTATGTGTCATTAGCTTAACGTGTAGACTTTTATCAGCATTTGTGTATTTCTCTTCTGGGAGAAAAAAAAACAAAAAAGAAAAGAGTAACAGTATTTTTGATAGACTTTTCACTAATAACCTTGAATACATGGAACCCCCTTTTTTTTCCTACAAACTCGCTCCCTGACGATAAGCCTTCGATCATTAATGTACTCGATCTAATTCTCCATGCAAGTGCTACAAGAACACAACAGCATACTGTTTACGCCGAAGGGCTCAAAAATACAATTGAGAAAAAAAAGGAGGCAAAAAACAAAAAAAAAAGCACTACAAGCTCATTTATTCTTATGCCACGTATTCGAGTCGTGCTGTATTGACAAAAATGCCCTTTAACTCACAATTCGTCTGTCAGCACTTACAAACGTACAAAGGGGAGTGGAACCTATTCACTCAAAATGGGACCCCCGTGAAAAAACTGTTTGATTAAAGATTCAGTGGAGTCAACTTAAACCCTTTGGCGGAAGAAGGTACTTTGTCAGAAATTAAGGAACCATTTTGGCTCATCTCATTTGGAGGTGTGGCTCTACTGACACTGCCCGCTCATTAGGACACGATTGTGAACGCTAGTACAATAGAAATGTATTATTGCCACTTAAAAAGGACTTTGAGACCCTCCCCAGAATGATAAGCATCGAAAAGAGATGGGAATGATGATGACATCACAATTACGTGAGGCACTCCTCAACTTAATAGTCAATGAAGGTACACGTTCCACTGAATGGAATCGCTCCAAGTACTTGTTTTGGGGACGGTCCTAATAAGCGTCTCACTGACGGGGACATTCTGACATGGCTCTTTGCGTTTCAGCGATGCTGTTGTATTCTTCGACTTCACGTTTGGCTCTTTGACCTCAAGCTACACCTGCTAGGGATGCACTTATCCTCACACTTCCTTTTAACTAGCAGGTGTATGCAAAAAAATGTTGTTGCTGGTTTTTTTTTTCACACTTTCTGTCCCATCTCTTTGCTTCCGATTAAGAAACTGGGTACTGTCTGATAGACAACATCCAAATGTAGTTTTCTATATTTTGAGTTCAATGTTAAAGTTGTGCATTCCAGCCTTTGGTCTTTTGTTTGTTTGTTGGCATAGATCATTTTATTTGTATAACTTGCTATGACAGCCACCTCTGGAAGAAAAAAAAAGGTGAAAACAGGTGTATTTGCTTACAGGATGTCATACAGCTACACAAATGACTATTTCAATGATGTGCTTGGGAGAAAGGAAGTAATATCAACAAGCAATAAATCTTGCTTTTTTTTCTTTTTTGTGTGGAACATAGCTCACATGCAATCAGTTGCTGCAATGTAAAAGTGACAGAGTTGTATATTGGTTGATCCAAAGACATGATGATCACAACAACAAAACTATTGACTTATTGTACAGTACATTGTATGACTTTTGAGTTGTAATGTGTTACGTTGACATGATTAAAAATACAAACCAGGGCATTCATACCTTCTTTGCACCCTTTTTTTCGTTTGGATTCTTTTTTTTTTTTTAGGACTTGCGCCGAGGTCGTAACTTGACGCGCCACATGGCCCATTTCACAAAATCCATATGGACAACTCATGTGAAACGAAAAGCACAGATCGCCAAATGATTGCACACAGAGACCCATCTACTAGTAGAAAAATAAAAAGCCCATACATGTGCCCTTTAATCAAAATTCAAGGACATTTGTCACTTGTTTTAGTTTCATCAACAATAAATTTGAAGCCCCAAAACATAATCGGCAAGTTTTCAAGTGTTATCCAGACGTCTGAGTTGAAATAAAACTGCCCTCGGTTATGCTTGCAGAGGGTGATTGCATAGAGTGGACAGGAGAGGTTGGATGAGGTGTCTAAACTGGCAAATGCAACGTCTTGGCTGGGGAGTTCAACTCATTATTGATTTAATCCACTTCTGCAAGCTCGTGTCATCGCACATCATTTGTGTCGCCATTTTCTTTTCATTTCCACCATTGAATGGTCCCTCCCCTCTCCGACTGCAACTAGGATTAAAATTGGCCCGTTGAGGGTATTGTTATATGTTCTCCAGAACATTGCCAAACAATCATCACTGACACCACCCCTCATTTAAATAATATAATTAAAGAGCACTTTTGTCTGGTGCTATGTTTATTAGTTTATCTTCTCCAAGGGAGCAACAACAGAATGCAAAGCAGGGGGTCATCAACCCTTTTCAAATGAGGAGCTACTTCTTGGACACAAACTAATGCAGTTTGATACGCACTTGTGAAATAACAAATTTTATCAAACGACATTTGATTATATATTATTGACACAGCTCGGAAGGAACTGAATGGTGATCGGATCCCACAAACGTAGACACAAATATAATCCTTACGAAAAATATTTATTTAATAACAAAAACACAAAAACGTAGCGACAATGTAGAAACAGAAATCGTTGGTTAACGAGAATCAGGAAAAAACACACTTAAAGAAAGAACACTTGCAGAGGCAGGGAAATTGTTCATTCGAGGATATAAACAAAATGGCTAGAGTGCAATTGCACGAAACAAAAACAGAGCAAGATCAAACAACAAAAAATATGAATACCAGACGAGAGACTACAGAGCAAAAAACGTCAATGACTAGTTCGAGACGTCTAGAAAATAACATTTGAGCCAGAGCAGCAAACAAGGTCAATAGTCCGACAGACAAGGGATCTTGGCAGTCCTTCTCTACTTTGCTAACTTGATGACCAAATTGGCAGCAGGTGTGCACACTGAAGGGAAGGCCCTCTTCTGCCACCTGCTGGAGACACACAAGAACAGGATTATGACAATTAATGATAACATGGATCATGTTTATTATAATGCACACTAATAATCAAAAATAACTTAAGACTGGAAACGGGTAAGGATCAACAGAAAAATAATCTGGGGCAGAAACAGTGACGTGCCATAGGAGGATGCATCAGAAACAACCTAGAATTAAGGGGATATACAGGGAACAATCTGGAGACTAGCCAAAGAGATTATGGGTCAAAAATCTATTTCCCTGAACACTCGAGAGCAATTATGAAAGCACTGGAAAAGATGTTTCAGGGAAAGAAAGAGAATAGAAGGCGGTCTTACGGAACGGAAGGCTTGATAAATGGCAGACAAGGTGAATTGCAGGTAGCTTGAGGGCGGCAAGTGCTTGCTGCTGGATGCATCTTTTATCGCTTCCTTCTTTCATGACTCGTGGGAGTAGGCGGCCCCAAAGGCTACAGAAAAGCACCCACATGAAATCAGGAATAACTCAAAGTAGTTTATTTGGGAATTTTGGGGGAATTGAAGACATGTCAAGCAAGCACGCGGAGGCAGATAAGATGAGCGATTATGGGAAGAGCACGACTATGTCACATGACACACATTGATACAATCATCCATCCATTCAAGCCAGCCAATCGCAGGCTTTGCGTTTGATATTTATATTGTTTATCATTTTTTAATAAGTGTTGCTCCTACATGGTGTTGACGCTTTAGGAGTTAAGTGTAATTTGTGTCTGCACATGAGTTGTTTCATGTGTCCAGTAAATGTAAACAAAGTCGCATTGCCTCACTTGATATATGAATTTAAATGGCCGCTTAAAAAAACAACAACAAAAATCAGATGAAAGCATCGAATCATAAGTGGAATCCGGACCGCTGTTGTAAATTCAACCTGAATAAAATCCTCAACAAAATTACAAAACAAAGAGGTTTCATTTCTACTTAATGATTGTTCAGAGTACATGCTCGTCGCTGTTCCCATTCAATACTGCCTATCCCAGCTGACTTTGAGCAAAAGGTGTACAAGGTGGACTGATTGCCACTCAGTCCAAGGGTTTGAATATTCACACCATCACTAAGTGTAGAAAAAAAAATCAGTGACTTCATTAGCATTTTGATGGACGCAATCGGGCAGCACGTTATAGCAGAAACATAAACATAAAGCACCCATGACATTTGTGTAATTACATGGCCACTATCAATTAAACATGAGCCTGAGCACAAGCTCGTAAAGACAGTAACTCTCATCATGCCAGAAAAAAGGGCTGACAAATTTAAGCGATGAGCTAAGACTTGAGACACAAAGCTCATTAACACACACAATGGAAGGTGTGTGACGGACGGTGGAGCGTCTCAACGGAGAGCTTCCACGAAACACTCCAGATGCAATCGGTGACATCCATCAACAGTGTAGGAGTCATTATGTTGCGCAGCAGTTTAACCTCAAGGATCAACAATGACACTCCGGATGCCAGATGAACACACGCAGCTAGCTCGCTATTGGGCAACTGCAGATTGATATTTGAATACTTGGTAGATCCAAAACACGGTGCAAACATTAAAATTAAAATAAATAAATAAAAACAAAAACATTTAAGTGTTTGTGGCCACACCTGCTCTATGTACGGATCTTGCTTCCATAAGGAGAAGCAAGCAGCACCGGTGAAAGAGACACAATTCCACCAGTGGGTCAGAGGTGACAATGGCCACCCGCTAAGATGCACACACCCCTCAATTTAAGGCTCGGATCTCTGAAAATAAATTATCGTAGGCCATTATGTGATTGTTAGTGGTGTTTTTGTGTGTGTGTGTGTGTGTGTGTGTGTGTGTGTGTGTGTGTGTGCGTGTGTCTGTGTGTGTGCGTGTGTGCCATTGTGTAATGTGGCAAAGCACGTCTGTAAAATATGTATGCATTTGGTAATAACGAGCGCAAAGGACACTGCCATAGTTAGCACATTCTAAAACTCAACGCAGGCCAATAAAAAAAAATCCAATTTTGGTTAATATGTCAGGGAACTGTCCTAGATGAGAAAGTTTATATGACTTCAGTCTACCGTCTACCCTGGTCCAAATGCCACACTGAGCTGTCAAAAGTTTGCAATGGTGATGGTGACGAATCAGACAAACCAACTGGAGAGGGTTGAATATTTGCTGAATTGGCAGTTTGGGATTTTATAGTGTACTGTCTGGCAGTATAATTTTTTTTTTCTGACAGATGAAGGCTCTGTAAGTAAATATTGTGTGAGAAAATTACTATACAGTACTACATTTTTTTTCGAGATAAAATTCTCTCACCGTGTTTTTCAAACATATTATTCAGGCTATGAAACAATAAAAGAACATGCCTGTGGCTAGTGGTAAAAACAGATTGTTATTTGTTGGCCTGGTTGTTGCTGTCGAGTGGTGATTCAGCTGTTGCATTGGGCCTCTTATTTTATTCTGCAGTCCAGTCGGTCTCTGAAATGAAATGATTAGTCAACACAGCCTCCTTTTTTAAGCCGAAAAGAGACATAAAATCGAACAACGCTTTAATACCATTAAAAAATGAACACACAAACTAATTTTGTGTGTATGTCTGCGCAGTTACTTCAGCTTCTTACTTTTTGAAACACTGAAGTCAGCCAGAAGGGTCTTATAGAACAGTGGCGATGTTATGCATCAGTTTCACATAAGCAGCCAGTTGGCATTGAGTTATGAGTGCGGCTGCCAGTCGTTTCTTGACATGCCTCGTAATTTCCAATAACTTATCAATAATTGAGAGTGGTGTAAATGTGATGCGGGAGAGCAAATATGAGAAGTGATGTGCAGCATGTACTCAAAAGAGAACGTGTTCCAGTAGCTAAACTGCTTTGAGCATGTACAGCATGAGTACAGGTGACATTTGACCTTTTTCAGCTCTTTTTTGGGGGGGAAGACCACTGTGGTCCTCGTTTGGTTTCAAACTTTGATTAATCTGCTGACAAAAGATCACATGAGCATTGATAGGCAGTCTGTAAAGAGCTTGTCTCTCTTAAAGGACAATGATTACTCTTTTGTTCTCGATATAAAAGCGTCCCAAGCTAAAATCTAATAAAATGTGATTGGAATTCTTCAGTCAACAGGGTAAAGAATTATCAAGCACTATCGATGAACCCTTTCACCGATGCCACCTGTACAATACCTAGTACAGTTTTTCTTACCAGGGCCAGCCCAGAGTTTGTCGAGTTTGTACTCTTCATTTTGGCAGAAAATATTTTTCTGAAATTGAAGCTTTCAAATTTAGCAGACATTACAAACATTTTTTGTGTTGAATCCCTTTTTAGTATAAATTGAAAAATAGCGCTATGCTTTTATATTTGCATAGTACCAAATTTCCATGACTAGTGATTTCAAATTCAGTTTGTGATGATACAATGACAATTTCATGTTATTCGCAGTTATAACAGCCCTTTGAGGGAAACCAAATTTACAAGGTGGCAAATGTTAGTGTGACACTCCTGATACAGGTGACGTCGAAGCATTAGCTGCATTTTGGAGACAGCAGTTGATTACTAAGATGCTGAAGATCCATTGGCAATTAGCGTAGCAGAAGCTAATGCTGACAACGCGGTTAGCTTCTGCTAATTTATACGTAGCATTGCTACTTTTTTGCCTCTATCATGGTTTTTCTTCTGTGGAGTCTGACCGTCGCTTGGAAAAGGTAGTGAGCCTAGTTGCAAAGTAATGGGACGCGATAATTTGGGTGAGGGTGGTTGTATGTAAATTAGCCATCCATCCATCCATCCATCCATTTTCCGAACCGCTTGATTCTCACTAGGGTCGCAGGTGGTGCTGGAGCCTATCCCAGCCGTCTTCGGGCAGTAGACGGGGTACACTCTGAATCAGTTGCCAGCCAATCGCAGGGCACACTGAGACGAACAACCATCCACGCCCACACTCACACCGAGGGACAATTTAGAGCGCCCAATCAGCTTGCCATGCATGTTTTTTTTTTTTGAATGTGGGAGGAACGTGCTAAGCACTGGACTACCAGGCCGCCCTGTGTAAATTAGCCTTATTTCAAAAGAATCAAGGATAAAATTAAGTGGAAATGTCGTCAAAGTCAATAGAAACGCAACACACATCGTTCAGCAATTTAAAATAATGGGACTTATACTGTATTGACATTGGATTCTTTGGAGCTAAATATATGGCCATGCGTCAAGAATCTGAATGCATCAGGATGTGGTACAAGGAACCCATGAGAGGCAGCTGCGATTAATCTCTGCCTGCACATTAAAAATATATATATATGTACATATATGTAATGTATACAGCACAGGTGGCATTTCACATTTCCAATTCTCTCCCTCATTGCCAGTGAGCTGATGAGTCCATATGGTGTTTGACACACACACACGCACACACACACACACACACACACACTCACACCCAACACCGAAGCAATCAATCTAATGCATGTACAATGGAGTCTTTTCACCAACATCTGCTTTTCTGCGCTGATCTTTGTCACAATTAACCAATTCAAGTGGAACATCTAAAGTCAAATGCCACTGAAGAGGTGTAATTGGGAAGCCTGACAAACAAAGCTCTGGGGAAAAATATGATTCTAAAGAACATTACTCCAGAAAGCACATCATAGGAGACCTCAAGAGGTTTTTGGCCAATCAAATGACTGATAGGGTATCAGTGGCCAAGGAGAACAAGTGTGATGATAATCATGAACTTTAACCTTTTGTGAAGTAGGAAAGCAGTGTGGAATGAACACGAGTACAAGTGTACCGCGCCACAACTTCGACGAACTTTCCCCTGGCCTAACATCTAGTCTACTTTGTTACCAAATTTTCAGATGCACTGTTATAAAAAATGCCCTCAGTGTGCCGGAACACTCAGCGAGGGGCTGCTAAACTGTCAAACACAGTAACTTAACCTGGCACAAAAATGAAGATGCGCCAGTTTTTATTGCGAGCACATGTGCACAGTCTATGAAAATAGGGCCCTAGATAACCACTGAAAGTTGGTGCAGGTCAAATTTACCTTTTAGAAAACCTGTGAGGTGAATTCTAAGTGAAATTAAAAGCCACAATACTGTTGTACTCTACAGCATCACTCATGGAATTGACTTCGGTCCAATCAAATTGCTTGGTTGGAACCAACTTGTAATGTTTCGGTTTGTGACCAACAGGTGGCACTGTGGGGCTTTTCCCTGCAGCTGCACACCTGTTGGTCGTTAGGTCATGAGGTCTTTAAAAGGAGTCCTGCCTGACCACTCATTGTCGGGTCATTGTGTTTGCTCTCGGCTACTGTCATGTTTGTTTGTTACTGTTTCTTTGGTGCTGTCGTTTTTGTTTGTTCAGTCATGTTTCGGCCATGTTTTTGTTATTGAGCGTTTTTAGTTTCTGCCATGGTTTTGTTTGTTACTTTGGATTTGTTTTGTTCTTAGAACTTTGTTTTGGATTTCGTTTTCTCTGTTTTAATACAATTCTTCAAGTACAACCTGCTCCTCTCTCGTGCCTGCTTTTTGGGGTCCACCACCAACACCTCGCGACGTGACACAACTGTTTGATCAAATGTGATGTAATTCTTGAATGTTGGGGAATTTTGATAAAATCATGTCTTAGACATGTTAAGACTGTTCTAAATTATCGAATGTCCTGATGAAAGTAATAGCCTTACTTTATTTTGTTGCTATTTTAGATGTGGTGATGTGGTTATTTTATGCGGCAAATGACATTATATTGTTTGGATTCATCATCAAGATTTCCTGCCGGGGTATATAGGAATCTCCAGTTTGAAACAAAAATAGATTAAAAAAAATATATATATATATATATATATATATATGTACCTCTACTATTTATCCTGATATTCTCATACACAAGCGCATCCAGACTAATGCACCTCCATAACAAATGTGTAACGCTGCTTCACAGCAGCAGTGTTAAGTGCAGGCAAGACATCCATTTTGTTCTAATCGTTTTTCACAGTGAGAGATGCTCATTTGTATGAAAGACACAATCATTTTTGCAGCCTCTTACACAATAGCAAACAGTGAGAAAAGTATTGAGATGTGAAAAAAAGGATCTCTGTATAAATGTAGTTATGCCTTTAAATCATCAAAGAAATGTAGTAAGGCTGTCCTCGAAGAAGTCATGCAAACCCAAGCAATGATACGTAATGGAAAAACTAAAAAAGTCAACCGTTTTTGACTTATAAATTTTAAGTACGTTTACATGTTCAGTTTTTGAGTAAATTTTACACCTCCATTTGCTAAACCTATAGATGATGCATCTATAAAGTTCATTGCAAGCTGTAATTGCCACTTTTTTGGGTATAAAAGTACATTCCAAAGAGTAAGAGTAGACTCAGGAAAGTTGATCTAACAAAAATATTTCTTGACAAAAAATAGGTGCAAGGCCGACAAAGTACAAATAACGACGCTGGACAACAAGCCAGGAATAATGTGAAGCAAACAAGGCAAGGAAAAAAAAACCACCAACGAAAATAGCTTGGAACAAAAGTATAAGATAGATCAAACCGCGTGGAGAACAAACTGCGGATGCACTGAAACACACCAATAACTACTTATTTGAATAACGAAGAACATAAGCAAAGGCAGGAGACAAAAAAACATGGGGGGGGGGGGGGGGAAACTGGTGTGCCGCAGGAAAACTGGGAACGCCTCTGTCAACTGCTGGACAGGAACAGAACGTGATCATGACAAAGAATAAGTTAGCCGTCCATAACCAAGCTTCTGACTAAGATAATTGCAAAAATAAGCATCTCAGCAGGAGGTTAATTTCAAATATAATAAGTGGTCCTAAAGGAGAATACATTCAAGTTGACGTGTGTTTGAAAAATGTAATACATTTCCGGATACCCTCTCGCAAGAAAAAAAACATGATTAGCCGTTTGCTAGCATGCTTGTTCAAATAAAATTCATCCATGCATCCATTTTCTGATCCGTTTATCCTCACAAGGGATGCTGGACCCTAACAAAGCCATCTTCGGGCAATAGGCGCCGTACATCTGAACTGGTTGGCAGTCGATCGCAGGGCACACGTAGACAAACAGCCATTTGTGCTCACAGTCACATCTCGGGACAATTTAGAGTGTTCCGTTAACCTGCCACGCATGTTTTTGGAATGAGGGAGGAAACCGGAGTCCATGGAGAAAATCAAACCATGCACCCCTGCACTGTGAAGCAGATATGCTAACCAGTCGAACACCCTGCCGCCCTCAAATAAAATATATATTTGTGTTTTGGTTGAAATGAAAGTTGTGCTTAGATGACAAATAATGTTGGTATCCATTTTCCTATATATTGATATTATCCCTGTATTGATAGTTGAGCTCGTAACATCTAACATCTACATATTAATTGACATATTCAGTCCAAGCATGTTTCCTATCAAACTGATGTTGTATTTGGAAGCAAGATCAGATCACTCAAATATATGGGCAGAAATTTCCGCCGCTGAAGATGTTGCACAGCCATGTACCACCTCCGCTCACATGTTTATTATTGCAATGAGCTTCCCTTTTCTGCATTCGTGTAATGCAGAGTTTTACTACTTAAATACCCCCCCCCCACACACACACACACACTGAATTCTAAATAACCGTTGTCATTGCTGTAGGCTGTTCGTGATTCAATATATTTAAAAAAAATAGAGATCAATTTACATTGGGTGCGGGGTAAAACAAATAACATGTTTTTTTAATGATTATTATTCGTTTTGCACTGTGAATGAAGTTTGTCCTGAATGGGAAAGAAGTGCAAATAATCAACTCTTGCGTCATCACAGCAGCGCCCAATTGCATGGTGCACGCCTCCTGGGTGCAAAATATAAACGCTGCTCTCTACTCTGTCCTCCCTACACCGGACCGCGTCCTCTGATATGCGAGGCAACTGTTCTCAGTTATCGACTAGTTTCAAGAACAAGCTCATTTGGAGATTCTTGCATGCGCAAAAGGGGCGAGACATGGATTTCAACTTAACGCACCGCGGTGGCCTGGCGCAGATCTTTTTCTGGAATCATTCCGTCTTCTACAATAGCACCGCCGACCTTGATCCGGAGGAGAGGGAGGACTTGGAAGTGAACACGGACGTTTATTCCAAAGTGATCGTGACCATCATCTACCTGCTTCTGTTCGCCGTGGGCTCGTTGGGCAACTCCATCACTTTGTACACCCTCCTGAGCAAAAAGAGTCTGCAGAACTTGCAGAGCACCGTCCACTACCACCTGGCCAGCCTGGCCGTGTCCGACCTGCTCATCCTCGTGCTCTCCATGCCCATCGAGCTGTACAACTTCATCTGGTTCCACCACCCGTGGGTGTTCGGGGACGCGGTGTGCCGAGGCTACTACTACCTGCGCGACAGCTGCTCGTACGCCACGGCGTTCAACATCGCCTCGCTGAGCGTGGAGCGCTACATGGCCATCTGCCACCCGTTCAAAGCCAAGAGCATCATGTCCCGTAGCCGCACCAAGAAGCTGATCAGCGGCATGTGGATCGCCTCCTTCGCGCTGTCCACGCCGATGCTTTTCATCATGGGCCAGGAGACGCGCCAGGACGAGAACATCTGCACCGCCACCGTGGCCCCCGTCACCATGAAGACGGTGCTCCAGGTGGGTCATGCCGCGTGCCGATTTGAATTCGCTGCCTACGCGTGTTTTGTTATGGGTTGACTTGACGTGGCTTTGGCATGTTGGTTAACGGCAAGATTTTCATTTGCTCATACCTGTTGATTCCCTTTCGCATTTTGTTTTGATGTTTTGTTTTACTTATAAGACTTGACATGGCAATCGTTTATTACAAGTTAATAAATCAAGGAAACTGTATTTGGCAGCCCGGTGGTGCATGGTGAGCGCATCGACCTCACAGTGCAGGGGTTGTTGGTTCAATTCCAGCTCTGGCTAAACTCCACACACTTCCTGTGTGGAGTTTACATGTTCTTCCTTTCTCCGGGTACTCCGCTTTCCTCCCACATTCTAAAAACACGCATCGGCAGGCTGATTGAACACTCCAAATTGTCCCTACGTGTGAGCAGGAGCGCAGATGGTTGTTCGTCTCTGTGCCCTGCGACTGGCTGGCGACCGGTTCAGGGTGCCCCCCGCCCACTGCCAGAAGACAGCTGGGATAGGCTCCAGCACCCCTGTGACTCTTGTGAGGATCAAGCGGATCGGAAAACGGATGGATGGAACCTATATTTTGCGTTCAGAGTAGTTGGTATGAATTGAATAGGCACTGTCTAACCTTTATTTAAAAAATGCGCTTAAAAACATTTGAGAGTTATGCTTTAATATTTTTACATAAGTAAATGAGTTGAATCAGTCTTCTACTTTTACCAGAGTAACATTTTTGTACAGTGTGTGAGTACTTTTGCCGCCTGGCATTTTTGCTAAATTTACACATTACAATTATATCACTCTAAAGCCCGGAACACACATAAGGATTTTTCAAATCTTTTTTTTTTTTTTTTAAATCTGTGACAAACACCACACATCAATATCCGGTATATGGGGGCGGGGGGGGGGGGGGGGGGGGTATTTCATCATTTTCATCGGCTTGTGTGTGGTATTCTGCAATAAACTCGACACAGAACACCATTTTTATGAAGACTCTGTTCCACAAGTGGTCAAGAATCTCAAACTCCGAGGGAGGGCTCTTGCTAGATCTCACAAACACGAAACAAGTAGACATTTCAGGGTATGTGTTGATAATTCCTTCCTAAGTTGACCGAAGGCAAGACCGTTGTAAGATAGCGATATTGGCAACAAAAGACTTGCTTTGGAAAATACGTCTTGCCGTTTATGGAACTTATCCCCCCACCCCTCAACCACCACCACAAAAAAAAAAACCAAAACGATCAGGTAGGGCCAATTTTGTTTCATTTCGTTCACGTCACACTTAATGGCATCGAATGATTTGAGAGTCGTCAGCTTTCCCAGCACAAATAGATTTTTGGTTATACATATTGAACAGATTCAACATTTAAGAGAGTGCTCGCCCTGACTACTTTCGGACCCTATTATTGGGGCAAATTCACTCTCAACACACCTGAGTCCAAAAGATAATCTTATAGGACATCTAACATCCATTTTCTGAACTGCTTATCCTCACGAGGGTTGCGTACGGGACAAAAACAGCCTGACTGTCTTTATGTGTGTACCAGGCCTTAAGCAATGTGCAAGTAAACATGTTAACATTCGTAACTTGAATTGAGATGTGAAAAATAAAATACAGAACCAATGACACGTCAATCAGAAAAATCTTTCACCCGCACAACCGGGCCGTGTCTGAGATGCGAGTGTCACCACAGAAAGACGGCTCACTGTGGAGCAGCTCCTTTTTCTCGTTCCGTTAGTGACACTTTATACATCGCCGCCTTCATTCCGAGTCCTCACTCAGCTGGCGCCTCACATGACATCGCATGTCAAAAGTCAGACCTCCAACCAAAATTTTGCTGCGACTTCGGAGGCATGTTTTGAACTCCAAATTGTCCAAGCTTGAAGTGACAATACAATTAAGCACCAATGGATACATAGCTATCCATTTTCAAAATCTATACTTCACATACTGTGTTGTTAGCCCACGATAATAACAATCGGACACTTTGACTTTGTTCCTTCCCAGTCCCTCCTTAACATTTTAGGGAAATCAGTAACTAACAGAAATAACTCCCAGTGGAGCACAGACCCCTGCCAAGGCCTAACTTGGATCATCAATGTGCTGGACACTTTCACATTGCAGCTATGCTCAAATGTGTCCAGCAAGATTGTTGAATCAATCATTGAGACATTAATTATAAAAATAAAAATAAAAAATGCTGCGCAATGGACATGAGCTCATGTCAGCCAACATTTGTCACGTAGCAAGGTGGTGGTGGACCCCAAAAAACTAAATCCTAAACAAAGTCCAAAGTAACAAACAAACAAAAAACCACGGCAGAAACTAAAAACTCTCAATAACAAAAACATGACCAAAACAGGACTGAAGCTAAAACATAACAATGAACTAAACATAACTGAAACTCACATGACAGTAGCAAGAAGCAACAATGATGAGTCTTCGGGCTGGGAGTCCTTTTAAAGGCCTGATTACCTAATGACCAACAGGTGTGCAGCTGCCAGGGGAGCCCTACACTGCCACCTGTTGGTCCTTAAACCGAATCATGACAACATTACACTTGATCCTTTATTCGATAAAAGCTTTAACGTCGTTGCGTCTTCCGAGGGCTTCAGGGAATGAACCAGAGGCTTACTACCAATAACATGCTGCATATTTTTACGTGCTATGTAAATGCATTTTATTTACAGTAGATACCATTCTCTGGCTCACATCGCATTCTGCAATCGTTCGAGTAAAATAAACAAGGCCCTTCTCAAGGCCATTGTGTACCCTTGGTACACGTTGAAGCTGTGTCGAAATGATTGCTCCAATTTCCCTGATATTGTTTCCAGTGCACACCCTTGACATCGACTCAGGAGCCCAACTAGATTTGTGATAAGTGAGGAAGTAACGATGAGGTGACTTGTTCTGTGGGGCTTTGTCACCCAGCTGGAGCCTTGGGATGAGGCGAGAGGGCAAGAGACATTAACTCGCAGGATCGCTGCCAAATGGTTCGTCGAGGGGGCTTTCCATCACTGTCATCTGTCTGGGGTTTGCTACTCCAGTGGGGGTTTTTTTCTTCAAGTGTCATTTTTATCTGTGATTGCTGTTGTTTTCCTCCCATACAACTGGCAGGCAGGACAATGAGCACAGAAATGGAAAAGGTGAATAGCTACTCCTGAATGTTGGTATACCAAACCATACACAGAGGCACAATTAAAAGCCTAAAGTCAAATGTCAATGTATGATTTGGAATTCAACAAACATTTGTCGGAATAATATGCCTCGTCGCACAAAATGTTCTGGCTAGGCAAGATGGATGAAAAAAGTATTTCATATGAGCTAATATTGACAATTATCGATATTTTAAAACCTATTTAAAATTACTCCACCCAAAAAAACAAAAACTGTTTTTGTATACATTGTAATTTAGTTAAATGGGCAAAGTTTCTGCTTATGCAGAGCACTGCAAAAAAATATTATTTGCCAGAGTACCCCAAAGCAGTATGATCGTACCCTTGATAGTTCAATGAAAGCACAAAACAGTAAAACTAAGATCCACTCGGAGCGCCTAGTGCTAGTACCGGGCACTTTGTTTTTGGGGACACTCTGAACAACCGAAAGGCAATTTTGAGCATTGCAACCGAGTTTCTAAAAGGTCGCAGTTACCATGCACGCTCGGAGAGTAATTACGAACGTGCTTGCCGGGGGCCCAACTGGACGTTTTTTTGTTTTTTTTTGATGTTGTGACTTGTTGTGTCAATGTGACTTGTTGTGTCAATGTCGATGTTGTGTCTTGAAAATTTTATCGCAGGTATTTTCTATTGATATCGATCGCGATACATATTGATGTTGAATCATCGCATGGCTCTACTCAGCACTTTATTCCACAAAACACACCAAAATTGTGCTGACACATTTTGTGACATACATAATTTTACAAAAACATCCATACACTTAGAAAAGCTACAAGCTTCCCCCCCCCCCCCCCCCCCCCCCCACACACAACCTCAATGTGAACTTGCTACGGCTCATCACTCCGCTGACCTAATATAGTGGGTAACCATTTTTTATCCTCCGATGCTTTTTACGAAGGCCACTGGGTTCAGCAAATTGCCATTACCCGAAGGGAGTCATTTTTGACCACACAATACTGTTTCATGCAATGGAAATGAACATTGATGTTATGTCCAACAGCTCTATATAAAATCTCTCGGGCTTCATTCCAGGCTGAGGACATTCGGCTATTGGACTGTGGTCTCGAGCAGAAAGTCATCAAATCGCTGCAATAACATTTTATAAATGAGTAAGAGAGGATGCTGTGTAAGCTGGTGTACGATCCCACCCCCAAAGCATGTTTCGTCAACCTCGATTGACACTGGGGTCAGAGAAGCATTGTGTGTGGGGAAAATTCAACTATGGGCAGGTGAAAAGGCAGCAGGCAACATAAATAATTGAAAAAAGCTCTTCAAAAGATCATTAACCTTTGCTGCCTTAACACAATAGATGTGCTCAGACAATCTTTGATCGTCAACCATTTCGAAGTCTTCCGCATCTTTAAACATTTTCCCCACTTTAAAGAAATTATGGTGTGAGTGTTGGGCTCACATTGAGGAGGCAAAATCAATTGCAGTTTGGGTTTAAAATACAGTCTTTTGCCACGATTCCTGGAATTTTTCTGACACATCTCCCACTCTCTCTCTCTCTCTCTCTCTCTCTCTCTCTCTCTGTCTAGCTAGCTTTCCATCTATCAGCGAGCTAGCTAGGTAGCTAGGTGTCTGTCTATCTATCTCACAAAGCAGACACAGTACGGTGTAAAAGTCTGAATTATGATTTTATTTATCTTTGTCCACAGCATTTGAGCACTTGAAAATAAAACAGTATAGAGAAGGGCAAACCCAGCGGAGTTTTAGAAAGGTCGTTTCCAGAAGCGTTAAAATGTTATGCTACTGAACAAAAGCAATAAATCAAAAATAAATAACACTTGTTTTAAGCCCTAATTGTGTTGTCCAAAACAATCCATTTTGGAACACAGGTTGACCGCTAAAGAATTTTACCAATTGGCAATCATGATAATGATGTTGTTTTAATATGTTCAGGGCAAACTTCAGAAAACTTTAGGCTACAGGTAAAAGCAAAAATGCAACATTCTTGACTGTCATACAAGCAAAACAAGAAAACTTAGGTCTACTCTAATTAATGCAAATATGATTTTGGTCAGACTTCACGCAGCTCACTTTTTAGCTGTCACACAAATGGAAAAAGACAAGCAAAACATAAAAGCAATTAAACACAACAGGTTAAGAGGTGTATGTCGTCACTGGAGTCTTCCAGCTATAAAAGGTGAGTCTCCTTATGTCATTCAACCCCTGGTGTATTTTCAGCTCTTCACACCCCTCGCCGAGGCTGCTCCTTCGTCTCGGAAAAGGTGATGCAAAAAAAGTCAATCCAAAGCAAAAATGTTTATCCATTGCTGCTTGCTCTCCCTGTGCTCTCGTGAAGTATTCTGGGACCTGCAAGGTCTTTTGTCATTTAAAAGTAAAAGTATTCTTTTGAATAGAATGAGCAATAATTACAGCATAATATCAATTTGAGAAACTAAAATGGATTCAACTCAGTGTTGTCGACTCAGCTAAGTTATTTCAAATGTATTTTGACAGTGATGGTGTCGTGGCGTTTCCCTCGCCCAACTTCGCTGCAGGCGGTGTGGGTTCATTTCCCAGTCAAGGAAAGTGTGACTGTGTGTGTGTGGTTGTCTGTCTCTGTACCGTATGTGCCTTGTGATTGACTGGCGACCGGACTTGGGTGTTGACCACATTTCACTTGAAGTCAGCTGGCCTAAGCTCCAGCTTCTCGCGCCGCTGAGCAGGATATGCGCTCTCGAAAATGGTCAGATGATGTTTCCATTTAACGTGCAGTGCGTTTCGAGGACCGCCGTGTGCACTTAAAGGCTTGCAGGTTTGTTGTTATTGCACAGAGTGACTCCTGCTGTGTACACACTTCACTTCACTTTGTGCAAAACTATGAATTTCAATTGCAAAACACATTTAGGTATTGCTTTTATGGCTTGCTAAAATGTCTGTTTTGTTTTGTCACATGGTTGTACATGTCAAGTGTTGACAAAATCCAATACCGCGATATTTACTGTATGCCCTCATGTATTCACCCTTGACTTTAAATTTTAAGTGTCCAGTACCAATTCAAAACATAAGGAGCTGTAAGCGCATTAAGCATAAGGACCATATAGATTCAAAAGTGCATACTCTATTCTCTGCAGATTTTGGCACTTTCTGTCCTATTGGATCTAATTTCTGGTGGCAAGCAGTGTATTATATTATGTGCTGCAATGACTGTTTTATCACAATCCTGAAAACAGTCATCTTTCTTTACCTTTCTTATCAGAATTACCACTGTGGACTTTGGCACAGTTAATGTGAACATCCGTTTCTATTTGAGTAGAAATTATCTAATTTATTAGTATTTTGTATGCCAATGTAGCCGTACTTAACTTCGTAGTTATTTTTAGGTCACAGAATAGTTATACAATTTTATATTGATATGCACAATCACTGGTGACAACATGAACTCAACCAGCATAATTTATTGATGTTTAATATAAGAAATATTTTGTCAATAATGTTCAGTTTTGATTGACACCAGAGATATCAATTTTACAATTTGGATGTTATTGTAACTTGCATTGGTGTACAACTGTATGGCATCAGACTGAGAGCTGTTTTAAAACCGTTTTCAAATATAAGGCGCACCTTATTGTTAGGTGCATAGAAAAGACGCTCCAATAGTGACTGCGGTTGCATTTTGCATCCGCTAAATGGAGCTGTGCGAAAGGGAATACAATTTTATTTATTTAGATGTATTTCCATAGAGCTTTCCCAAACACTGCAGCTGTAACAAAGTGCTTTGCAGAACATTTCAAATACTACGTCCAAGTAATCAGAATATACAGTGGATCCATACCTTTATAAGGCGCATCATTTATAACGCGCACAGTCGATTTTTGAGAAAATTGAATGCTTCTCGGTGCGCCTTATAGTGCGGAAAATACGGTACATGACAAGGGGACACAATATGCGAACATCAGGAGCATGCAAATGAGTGTAAACCACTGATAGCTACGAGTACCATACTCTGCTACTTTAACGTGTGCCCACGTTCCTGGAAAGCTTCCATGACTTGTCATCTGTCACTGACAGGAAGCAACACTCTCTCTTTTGCACCCAAGACACCTCCTCAGATACTCAATCCATAGTTGCAATATTCCTGAGTCAACAGTCCAATTGGCCTAGTTGCACTCACTGATGATTTGCTCTCAGCTCACGTTGGCGACACATGGTGACACGACCAGAGGTGTCAAATTTGTGACTCAGCTCACAGGTGGAATAATGGTTTGAGATACCAAGACACCTCCTCAGCTACTCAATCCATAGTTGCAATCTTTCTGAATCAGGTCAACAGTCCAATTGGCCAAGTTGCACTGACTGATGATTTGCAGCTCACGTTGGCGACACATGGTGACACGACCAGAGGTTGTGACCCAGCTCACAGGTGGAATAACAGCTTGAGATACAGTAATCAGTGCTTTCACCTGCTGAATACTACCTACACACTTAGAAAGACATTCAAAAAGAACACACGTTTAGAATTGTTTACCGCAACACACAACAGACGTTTCAATAAAAATTAAAAAAATTGAATTCAAATTATCAACACAATCACAGATACTTCCCTTCACATGTGTGCCTGTTGAGTGGATAAACATCACATTCACCGAAACTAATAGTCTCTAGTAACACTTCATCTCCTTCTTTGTTGCGAGTGCATAATGTGGGTGTTAACATCATTCCTGACTGCATGACGTCCGGTCGCCTCGTGTGTGGTTAACCTAAACAGGAACCCGACTAGACCTTGTTGGATCACAAACAAAACAGATGAATCCCCTCAAATTCGTTTTAATTGTTGCCAGAAGGAACCGTTTCATAACCGTGGTGGATGCTATCCTGGCTTGTAAGGAGGAGAATAACATCAATGTCATTGCCACGTTAACCCAAGAGGCAGAGCGATTAGAAGCTGTGTGGAGGATGTCATCGTATTTCATGGCATGTGACAACAGCAAGCATGCATTCTTTGAATCATTGCAAAAATCAGTTTGGTGAATTAAATATCGGTAGTATTGTTATCATTACCATCTTTATGATATATCTTTTGAAATTTGCAACACAGCTATGTGGGGCGTGGCGGTTGGTTTGGGGACAAATCTGATCAAGGTGGAATGAATCTCCCAAGTGCAAAAATCAACTTTATCTCACCCACCCATGGAGATGTGCTTGCAGTTCCGTTGTGTATGTTTTCAATACGGTGAGCTTCGTATGCAGAGAGTGAAAGGAGCTGCTTTGATTGGCAGCGAAAGAAGTCTGCTGTGTTCACATGGACTGCGGCTTAAAACGGCCTGTTTAAAATGTGTCATGCTGCACCACAGATCTACAGAAATAACAAAAATGAATCCTTTGCAGGATGGCACGCTGGTTGGCTGGTTAGCATGTCAGACACACAGTGCAGAGATGCAGGGTTTGATTCCGGCTCCGGCCTCTCTTTGTGGAGTTTGTATTTCCTCTCTGTGGCTCCGTGGGTTTTCTCCGGGTTTCCTCCCACATTCCAAAAACATGCGTGGCAGGTTAATAGAACACTCTAGATCACTGGTGTCAAACTCATGGCCCGGGGGCCAGATCTGGCCCGCCACGTCTTTTTATGTGGCCCGCAAAAGCAAATCAAACATGCCAACTTCCATAATGCTTGCTAAAATCTCCACCAAAATTTAAAATTCTGAAATGTAATAAATAAGAGGGCGGCCCGGTAGTCCAGTGGTTAGCACTTCGGCTTCACAGTGCAGAGGTACCGGGTTCGATTCCAGCTCCGGCCTCCCTGTGTGGAGTTTGCATGTTCTCCCCGGGCCTGCGTGGGTTTTCTCCGGGTGCTCCGGTTTCCTCCCACGTTCCAAAAACATGCATGGCAGGCTGATTGAACACTCTAAATTGTCCCTAGGTGTGAATGTGAGTGCGAATGGTTGTTCGTCTCTGTGTGCCCTGTGATTGGCTGGCAACCGATTCGGGGTGTCCCCCACCTGCTGCCCGAAGACAGCTGGGATAGGCTCCAGCACCCCCCGCGACCCTAGTGAGGATCAAGCGGCTCGGAAGATGAATGAATGAATGAATGAATAAATAAGAGACATTTTAAAAAGCATTTTTCTTGTAACCAAATCCCTCTAAAACAATGGTTGAATAACCCGTTATTGACTTTTTTTTAATTTGGTTTCAGTTATAACAGCCCTCCAAACGAAACGAGAACTAAAATGTGGCCCACCACAAAAATGAGTTTGACACCCTTGCTCTAGATTGTCCCTTGGTGTGATTGTGTTGTGATTATGAACGGTTGTTCGTCTTTGTATGTGCTGCGATTGGCTGACGACCAGTTCAGGGTGCCGCCCCACCTACTGCCCGAAGACGGTTGGGATAGGCTCCAGCACAACCCTCATAAGGATAAGCGGAATAGAAAATAGACGGAGTCCTATACAGCTGCCGTGCCTTGTGCCAGACTTCTCCTGGCCGCAAATCCAGAGCCCATGTGTCGACAGTGTCATCTTTGTCCAAGGGGTTCAAGGCTAATTCATATCAAAGGCGATAAATGACAGAAAAAATGTCTCTCACAAATTATTCTCAGGACATCCCTAATGCAGACTTATTAAACCTCTTCGGATCAAGACTTAAATCACACTCATTCCTGACGGCACGCTCACTCTGGCATCAGTCATTTATCATTGCCCACTTTGTTGTCCAAATCACTTGCTAATTTGATTGATATTTTATGTCCAATTATTTTTATTGGACTGCTCATTTTTCTTTTCCTCTGTTTGTACGGTGTCCTTGGGTGCCCTGAAAGGCACCAATAAACCGATGAATTGTGATCATCATTATCCTTCACCGAATGCTGTTCACCACATGCACAGAAGTAGATGCTACGAGCTATCAGCCCGCCGACTAATCTAGCGCCGGGATCAGAAACGGTTGGAGAATAAACAAATTTGTATCCGAGCAGTACTGTGATCACCAAATGGAAAGGGAGATTGCTGGGGTTTAATTAGTGTGAGGAATTAAGTCATTTCGAAGTTGCAGTTAAATGCGATCATCATTTGTCATACTCAGACCGTTTCCAAACCAAGGGAGACATTCACTGAAAAAGTAAAGTCATCATCATCACCGCTGTCACGGAAACGTGTCGTCACGCCAGTCCCTGATCAAAATGACAAAACTGATTTCCAACCAATAAATCAAATGTAAGTCTCTCAAAAGGGCAGACTCTCCAAAGAGCAAGAGACTTTGAATATGTCAACCCATTGTATTTTAAAACATGACAGCAATGAGGTGAATGTCGCTGCTTCCACACAAATCTGGGAGAACCAAGAACACCAACAACCAGATGCAATTACAAAGGTCTTGCTTCCATACGTGACAATAAAACACTACATGCGATGTTCTCTATCGTCTGCGGGGAGCCTTTTGTAAAAGCAATGTCACATTGTGTAAATATTTGCATTGCTCCCTGCTTAAAAGTGAGATCGATGTTTATTTGGATAAAAAGAACCGGGCCACCGCATTTATGAGAGCACGCTGCCGCAGGAAAAGATAAATAGGCCCTCAACTGGTTGTTGAGAGCACGCAAACACCCCCACTCAGGAAGTTAGACAATTAATGGAGATTAGCTGGAGGAATATTTCTTCATTACACAAGAAGCTCAAGGAGTCATTGCACCGAGGAAGTTTTCAACGCTGAAACACACATTGACTTCTTTGAAGGCATGTGAAGTCCCAAACAGCAAATCCCAAATGCAGAGGTTTGCTTGCACATTTGTCACTTTCACCAATCTGACGCACTTCTACAAATCCACCTCGCTGTCTCACCACGCCCTGAATGGTTCCCATTTGTGCCTTATCGTTCATCACGCCTCTTATCACGAGTCGTTCCGATTCCTAAATGGCCTCCTCCGAAGCGAGCCCCCTTCTAGTGAGCAAGTGCGTCTTATGAGAACTAACCTCAAGGGTCGCGGAGGGTGCCGGAGCCTAATCGAGCTGCCTTCGGGCAGTTGGATGGGGACTCCCTGAACTGATTGCCATCCAATCGCAGGGCACACAGAGACGAACAACCATCCGCGCTCACAATCACACCTAGGAACAATTTAGAGTGTTCAATTAGCCTGCCATGCATGTTTTTGGAATATGGGAGGAAACCAGAGTACCCGGAGAAAACCCACGCAGGCACAGGGAGAACATGCAAACTCCACACAGGAAGGTCAGAGCTGGGATCGAACCCAGCGCCTCAGCAATGTGAGGTTGACGCGCTAACCACTCGATCACCAGGCCGCCCATAATATTTCCTCAATCAACAAACAATTAGCCTAAATTCTTGATGATCGATTAATCGATTATGATACCCATGCCCGCCTCAATGTCAAGCTGTCCTGGGTTTGAATTTGAGCTCCAGTCTATGATCTACCCCAGCCCAAACTCATTTTGGATAGGCCCCACTTCACCACAGAAAAAAATGGTGTGAAAGGACTATGGAAATATAAAAAGACGGGACTAATGATAATTCTATGTAGTACAATTGCAATGATGCAGTACAATTGTTGTTCAAGTTGTTGTTATTGGCTAAAGATATGAAGGCATCGACAGTCAGTAGAGATAGCGGTGTCGTTCCGGAGCATAATTTAGGAATCATTTACGACAAATATGAACAAGAACAGAGAAAAAAAAAACATTTACCAAAATGGAATACTTAAGCCACTGTAAAACATTACAAGGTAGGGCCTCCGTGGGCATGTTAGAGTCTCCTAATTTATCAGCTTTGTCCAGGGAAACCTTTAAAATAACACTGTGACTAATGGACACCTTCCAAATATTATCCCAAACGATGTGAACTGCCTGGCCTCACGCAACAGTGATAGAGCGCAGACGCCTCTAACTGCATCAGTTTTTTTCTGTGCTGGCCGAGTACAGTCGATCTCAATTGCGTTCCTTTCAGCCACGCTTCACTTTTTACGCCTCATGCAGAGGAGGAAGACAAATGTGTGTTAGAATTCATGATTCTGATGGAGGGGTGAACAGGAAATCAATTTCCCCAGTTGTGTGGTGACTTTGGATGCCTTTTATTTGACAATGATTTGATGCAGTGCCTTTCAAGTCAAAACTGTGGGAAGAAAAAAAAAACAGCTATAGCCGGAACTGCGCTCTCTTTTTTTTCCTTCCTTCATTTAATGCATTTATGAAGGTGAAAAACCATGTGAATGAAATGGGGCTATCCTGAAGGGCGCATGGTCTCCGCTACATACTGTCTTTAAATGATCATTTTAGACTATAAATCGGTGGGGACAGAGTCGGGATGGCTCAGGCTTAGGGAATGGCTTGTCACAGACTGCAGGGAGGGGAGGGGGGATTTGCTGCCTCTTATTACCTTTTTGGGTTGTTGGCGTTTTTTTCAATGCGAAAGCAGCTTTATTCTGAAGTATCGATTGACTGAAGCAATTTTGACTTTTCAGGACAAAATATGTTTCCTGAAATACGCATTTGTTTACAAATGGAAAACCATTGAACTGTTCTGCCTTACACGCTATGCTAATCGCACAGCTAGATAAGTGGAGGAAAAGTGTATTCCGAGTTAATAAATAGCCATTTTTGGAAAAATTAAACCAGGATCATTTTCCGTGGCACGCCGAACGGCACACCAGAGTGCCAACGCGCACCGTTTGGGTATCACTGAACTAACGGACACGTTTGGCAAATACAATTTATAGTTTTCAAAGCGCCAACTATGATGTAAACATCAAAGATAATTTGTATTCTTCCAATAACCTAAGAGACATATATTTTGGTCGAAGACAATCGAAAGGCTTTACTGTATTGAATTTCAAGAATATCAAACACAACTTATAGACTTCCGTAAACCAAAAATGGATTGTGTTTTCCCCCTAAATATTGTACACATTTTTTTAATTGAGCAAATGTAAAAAACAAAATTTAAATAAAATGAAAATACACACAGGTGCATTTGTATGTTCGCGAACAATGTTAAGATGTCAAAACAAGATGCGTGCTTTTTATTGAAGAGTGACATGTCAGTGTGAAGATTTTTGCGCTGCACCATACTTTCATTTGAACATTAATGTGATTATAATCATCACTTTTTGGGGCTGATTTGGGATGGAAACAGGAATTGTGTACATTACTAACCATTTGTATGCATTAGAAAAACTTAAACATGTCGGACTGTGAAGACACGAAACTTCTGTCGACTAAGGCATGTTGTCTCTGCAACATGCGCCTCACTGTGCGCCGTCGTGCTTTACGAGGGGGCTGCATTCAGTATGTAATAGGTTTCGTCAAGAGTACACGTAAGATGAGATTTTTCAACATTTTTCTAATCGTTGCTCCGATTGCATAATGACTCACTTAACAGAATGAAAAACGCCCCCTGAAGCACCCATTTCCCGGCTGTTCAACACCGAGTGTTGATACTCACGCAGCTCCGTCCAGACGGACACCTCAGAGGCATGGAAGCGAGTGAGCTCACACCGAGCTTGCACGTAGTAATGAGAGTAGTCAGCTCGTGAAAGAAGAGTTGAGTGAGGACAACGTCGAAAGAAGGTGCGAATGGCTGTGATCAACACAGGCATGTGGAGGTCGAGAAGGGGGTGCCGGCCTCTGGCAGCTTTTGTCAACAGATCCGCGGGACGTTGTCAGGGTGCTTGCCAATGTCAGATATATACACGCTTTATATGTACATATGCAATGCTTCCGTATCAAGAGGTCATCCGGACTCAATAGGTTCATATCTGTATCAGGATGTGCAGCAGGCGTCGGGGTCATGCACGATGGGAGGTTGTCCAAAAGGACTTGAGGATCAATTTACGAGTTGTGTGTTTAGTTGCGGTGTTTGAAAAAAAAAAAAATACACTTCCGTTTATACTTTAGGGCAGACATGGGCAAAGTACGGCCCGGGCGACGTATCCGAAGAAACATGTGACACATGAATTAATAAAATATGGAGTTCCTTTATTGTGATGGTTGTGCTTTTATTTTATGTGCACATGTGTGGACTTGGGTGCAAGCAAGGTAGCGAGCAAAAGCAACGACTTTTGTCTGTGGCGTCGCCAAGTGGGTTTTGCTCTATTAAGAGCATTTTCCAATTCATCTTGCAACTATTATTTTTAAAAAAAAGAGACAAGCAAAAAAGATGACAGTATTGCTAAATGTTATCATCATCCTCATTTCCTTCACATTGTAGTGAAGAAGGCCAAAAGGGATTATTTAACGTGATAGCACTGTACACAAATCTATAGTTTCACACACCGTACGTATTGGGTGTATTATTATAAGTCATTACTATATCATTATACGTCACTGTCAATAATATTATAATTTGCGCGTAGCTATATATTTGCAGAGGTGTCAAAGTCATTCATATTCATTGCTCAAGTAGACGAACCGATATTGGAATTCAAAAAAAGACTAGTAGAAGTTGACATATCAATTCCAGTTTTTTTCATTCATTCATTCACCTTCCGAGCCGCTTGATCCTCACTAGGGTCGCGGGGGGTGCTGGAGCCTATCCCAGCTGTCTTCGGGCAGTAGGCGGGGGACACCCTGAATCGGTTGCCAGCCAATCGCAGGGCACACAGAAACGAACAACCATTCGCACTCACACTCACACCTAGGGACAATTTAGAGTGTTCAATCAGCCTGCCACGCATGTTTTTTGAATGTGGGAGGAAACCGGAGCACCCGGAGAAAACCCACGCAGGCCCGGGGAGAACATGCAAACTCCACACAGGGAGGCCGGAGCTGAAATCGAACCCGGTACCTCTGCACTGTGAAGCCGACGTGCTAACCACTGGACTACCGGGCCGCCCCAATTCCAGTTTTGTTTTCATAAAATAAAGTATAAAAGTAATGTTTTTTTTTAACTATCTAAAGTATTGAAGTTAGGAAGGAGGGAAAAAAAACCCCGACTGTTATTTGTTGTTTGGGCGGGTGCAGGGAGAGGGAGTTGGATTACTCTGAAAGCGCCTCATAAATTGAGTGAACCCAAATCGAGCTCGGGCTCATACCTGGAATATATGGATCGTAATCCTTTCATTCACAGTCATCTTAAATAAAAGGCAAAGACCACATGGAAAAAAAAGGTCATACTAAAATGATGTTTCGAATTACTTCTAATTACCTGTTAAAAGTGAATGAACAGAGACTGTTGGTCAGGGACTTACTCGGACCAAAATTGCCCAGGATTTTGGGCTACGGAACTATTATAGATCGACAGCGTTTCTGAGCAATAGCGCAAGTTTCCATTTTAAATTGCTTCATACATCTTCTGCAAACCATTATACAACAATATTCTGCAGCAATATTTAACAATGAAGAACTTCAAATTATTTCGGCCCTGGATAGGTTGTTTTCATTGATTTTTGTGAAAATTGATGCCACTTGTCTAAGACGCCACAACAGATATCATACTTAGTAAGTACTGGTCTAACACTGCCAACTACTACGGCAGTTGGAATGAATTTGTATTTAATACATGTTGATTTGTGCCACATGTTCTACACAATTTCTAGACAGTCGTTAACAATGACGCCAAGAGTGATACAGTTGTTCGTGCCATTAATATACGTTCAAAGCGACAACAAATGCAGCCGTGACCTTATGACGGAGAGTTTTTGAAAATATTCCTAGCCATGCAAGGCATGTGATCGCTGATGTAGCTATGAGCATTTTAGAACTTTTCACTGCTTGCATACAGTAAATTCGGTGATGGCGACGTTAATGACGAATGTCGACTCCCCGAATCAGTTCCAGGGTAGGTCAGGACGTGGATGATTTCCGTTCGGCATTTCTATTTCCCATAATGCCACATGGCAATGTGGACCAAACGGAAATAATGCTCTGCTGATCTAAAAAAATATCAATCAACAATATTGACATGTACTTAACTACATTTTCAAATGTATTGAAGACCTTCGATCCTGTTCCTCGAGGGCGTCTGTCCTGTCCATTTTCCATCTCTCCCTGCTGCAACGCACCTGATTCAAGTGATCAGATAACGATTAGGGTCTGCAGAAGCTAGATAACAACCTTCATTATTTGAATCAGGTCTGCAGCAGGGAGAGATGGGGCGGGGGGTGTCAAGATTTTAACATTTAGCCGACAAATACTTTTAAACATAGGTGCAAGTATATTTAAACATTCCAGCAAATACGGTTGAACCTACTAAACTGTTTACTCCGCAATGGCAGTCGCACGCTTCTGTACGTACCGGTAAATGACAACAA